>NC_064533.1:32171484-32505168 GCF_023856365.1 Brienomyrus brachyistius
CCTGTGAATGCCTCATGCAGTCGCCATTGTAAGATCTGTCTAACAAAAATCATATGAGTTGGAGCAAGGGATGGGGACTTAATTTAGATGCAGGAGTAGAGAGGGAGTTAAAAAAAATAGCAGGGAAACAAAATGCACACTGTCCACCTGGCCCTCGATCATGCAGCGATCGCCTTCAGGGTCCAGGCTCTTTCTTTTCCTGGAGTGCAGCATATATGTATTTTTATATGAAGGCAAACAGCAGGACAGCTTTCCTGGAACCCTGAATCATCCTTCATGGCCGCTTCATCGAATCTGCCCTGGTTTGTATTCAGCTGGCTCTCCACGACGCCACAGCCCCCGATCCATCCGTGGGGGTCTTCAGCTGATGGCTCACAAGAGCCCAGGCCATTAGTTGGATGGTACGGCAGCACTTGATTTTTTTTTTGGCACCGTAGCCCCGCACTCCCATTCTGAGATGAATTCAGCTCATTTCATAGCCAAAGCCTGTACATTTGTGCAGTGCCTTTCCTTAAATGCAGCTTAGATCACTCTGCCTGTCCCGGGGGCAGAATGTCACCACATACTGACGTGAGCCCAGTCTTCTGAGCTCACTGGGTGAAGAACTTCTGCACCACACCATTGGTCTCCTAATGGAGATACGACTGTCGCCCATCTGTTGCCCCTTTCCCCTCCACTAAAGGCAGTCGGGCGATGCTGCCATCGTTCTGCAGTTCAGCGCAGATGTATGTAGCCAGCATGTTAAGGCCAGAATGCATGTGTGCTCGACTGTGGCGGTGCCTGCTGGAAAGGTGTTTGCATAATGAATTTGCAGGTATAAAAACTAATTACAGTACTTTGTCACTGGATCTTTTAAATGGTTCAAAAAAAAAATGAAATATGTAAGATTCCTTTCTCATTATACACCTACCTGAGATTTTCTGACTAGGTGTTCAACTTGACAATTCCAAGTAGTGCCGTAATACCTATGCTGTCTTAATTAGCATCACGACGGATACCGGATTTTTGTATAAAAGTCTGGAACTAAAAAGTAAGTACAGTCTGAGTCACCATGGATTTCGCCGTGAAGACTTCTATGCGAACATCACTGCATTGTCAACCCACTCACGTATCCAAAGACAAGAAAATGCAATCAGGCTCAAATGGTTTCTACTTCCTAGACAGGACGATAAACAAATCCTCCGATACATCTGCCTGTGTGCTTTCCGTGGGTCGTCTTGTCTATTTTTACTTCTAAATTTTCCTTTTGCTCCTGCCGGAAGCCAGATGAATCTGCCTCCAGACCCTGCTGTTACATGTAACCAACAGATAATGTATCTCCCATTCCAGCCCAGGTCGACATGTAGCCTTTACAGCATCTATACCCTCACTTGTATGCGTGCAGCTTCAATACAGCACTCAGTGGATGGAGAACCTTATTTACACTCTTGCATGTTCTCACCGTCTTGCTCTTCAGGTGTTCCTCAAGAGCGACCGTGTGTCCCGGATGGTGCAGAGCGGTGGCTGTTCAGCCAGCGACTTCCGCGAGGTCTTCAAGAAGAACATCGAGAGGCGGGTCCGTAGTCTGCCTGAAATCGATGGGCTGAGCAAGGAGACGGTGCTCAGCTCCTGGATCGCCAAGTACGACGCCATCTACAGGGGCGATGAGGACCTGCGGAGACAGGCTCCCAGAATGCCCTTCTGTGGCGTGTCTGAGTTGATCCTGAGCAAAGAGCAGCTGTTGGAGATGTTCCAGCAGATCCTTGGCATTAAGAAGTTTGAGCACCAGCTTCTTTATAATGGGTGCCAGGTAACTGCTTCCATTTCTGCTGTTAAGTTGAATAAGACCTCCCTTTGAAATGTACATAATTAAACCAGTAAGTCAAGTCTGGCAGTGTTAGCCTAATGGTTCGGGAGGCGTCTTTGTGATTTGAATGGTTGCTGGTTCCTATCCCTGACCAGTAAGTCCACTAAGGTACCCTGAGCAAGGTAACGCCCTCAAGCGCTGCACCCTGGGTGCCGATTTAGCTGCCCCCTGCTATGTCACAGTGTCACGTTTGGAGTGAATGCCGAGGACGTATTTCATTGTTCTGCATTGTGTACTGTGGTGTGTCAACAATGACAATATATCACTTCACTAAACAGAAAGAAAAGTCCTATTTGTAAAAGCTATGGTATGTAATTCGATTTTTTTTGTACAATTTTGGTGGACAAAATATGGAAGGAGTAGAATTCAGTGAAATCAAGGACGGATCAAGCTTTGCCACAGTAGAGAAAAGGGAGCGAAAATGACGATGATAATGTGGAATGGTGGAAAGTCAGCAAATTGATTACTTGGCTCTAAGAGTCATTGTTTGCAAGTTGAGAGAGCTGAATTATTTTAATTTGCTTTTGCTCTTGAATGCCTTGAGAGTCCACTGTTGGCAGTTCAATAGTCCTTCACATATCTGCAGTGAAGGTGAGGTGCTGGTGAGGGGCCTCCAGATGAGTCCAGCCCCCATGTGTGTCCTTCTGCCCCAATTAATATTAAAAGACTACAGATGTGAATTTCTTTCTTCAAATACCTTTGATCTGTTAGATAAATGATCTCCTTGAATGTTAGTTAGCTTGCTTGAAAAAAAATTCAACACCAGGGTGTATTTTCATTATTTTGCTGTTGGTATTTACAAGGGCTAGATATTGATTCTGAAAGCCAAATGGGGGGGAGGGGCAAATGGTATTCCATGACCTGCCCGTCCATTCCGGTCTCCAGGGCACTGTTAGGGGCCAGTTTTCAGGTATCAGAGGTCAGCAGCCTTTTTGAACTGCAAGGTTTAGCCTGTAAACCGGAACCTTCCATTTACGGAGGGGGGGGGGGGGGCTCGAAGATGTGCCCATGTCGCCATGGTGATGTGATTTGTGACCAAGCTGGTTTATTCAGCAGCAGGGGGAAGCAGCGCTCTTCTGCAGCCTCGGTGGGTGTAGAAATTCTCCCTCAACCAGAGCTGTTCTTGGAACGCACCACCTATATCCACATCTTGCATCACTGACTCACCCTGCTTCCGGTACCTGTGGGTTAGAATCAGTTTACATTGTTTTTATTTAATTTTTTTTTTTCCTCTTTCTGATTTTACATTGTGGGACATCCTGGTCTGTGGTCAATTCAGCCATGTCAAGAGAGACGTTCCAATTAGTCGTGTATTAACAACTTACAAAATAGTACTCGTGTTTTTTGTTTTGCTTGGTAGTGATTTGTTAGGCTCCCTAGTGTGGCACCAGGGCAGAGCTCATTAAAGTTTCTGTTTATAAACCAGGAGATCCTGGGTTGAATCTCATTTATACCTGTATTCAGAGATCCCTGCTGCCTGGTCCAGCAGTAGTGTGGCCAAGAGCTCCCTAATAAATGGTTGTGGGTTTGAATCCCATTCCTGCCTGTTCTTGCTTGAAATATATCCATCCATTCATCCATCCATTTTTTGAAACCACTGGTCTGGAGCCTAGAGGTACAACACAGGATAGGGTGCCCACCCACTGCAGGGCACGCTCACACCTATGTGCAATTTAGCAACCCCAGTTAGCCTCAGCATAGTTTTTGAACCTGGGGGGGAGAGAGACTGTTAGTACTTGGAGCAAACCCCACGACAACACAAGGAGAACATGCAAACTCCACACACATGGAACCCTGGCAGAGACTTGAACCCCGGTTCCAGCAGTGTGAGGCTCCAGTACGATCCCCTACACCACTATGGTGCCCTGCTTGAAGTCTATCTCTCTGCAAAATAGACATTAGAAAATAAGTGTGTAAGTAGTTAATAGCCTCGGGTTCCTAAACCTCAGTCTGTCCCACTGAAGCAGCGCTTGTGGTTTGCAGACACCATAAGGAGACCTTATCGCAGCCACACCAACCTGCTGACATTTGTGTCAGCTCTGTTCTCTCTGTCTTAGGCGGAGGAGGGCAATCTTACCCTCCAAGGCACCGTGTGTGTGCAGGGTTTTGGGGTAACCTTTAGGTCGGCTGTTCAAACCCAGGTGTGAGGACTTCTCAGCCGGTCAGTCCTCTAATTAGTAATGTAATTAGGGAATAGGGGTGGAAACCCGCATAGACCGGCCCTTTCTGGATAAGACTGCGCAGCCCTGGTGTTTGTGGCGGCTTCAGCAACTTCGATGGCAGGAGAGCAGCTCTGTGAATCCAGATGTGATGGGAGCTTCACTCGCCCCCCTCATGTGAGGCTGCAGGTTCAACAGTCCGGTCATTACAGAGGGGGCAAGACTCAGTGACGAGAGCGGTAGGGTAATGCATTATCACCCAGCAAACTTCAGTCAGATGGATACTTTAGGGCTCTGAGCCCGTACTCAGAGCAGGGCTGAGATCCCCCGGCAGTCACCGGATTCCTCGCCAAAGTCCACTGCACCGTCTCGCTCCAGAGTATTGCAGAGTTCACAAGTCGGCGAATGCGCTAATCAGAATCGCGCTGTGAGAATTACGGCTTTGGTTTTCCTCGGATAATTTGACGACTTCTCAACCGACACCTTAATATTTGGTAGAGCTGCTCTCTTCTAGGATGGGCTGGCCCCCCCGTCCTGGGTTGTTCCCCGCCTAGTGGCTCCGGACCCCTCGCAACCCAGAAGGATGAGTGTTTTACAAAATGGATGGATGGATGGATGCTCTTTTCTAGGCTTTGTCTGTTGTGGCTGCATTGCAAGGCATGTACAAATCCCATGTAGGATTTGTTAAATAAGTCTTGCTGTGGCAGGCACCCTGGGACAGTACTGAGCCCAATGAAAGCTGTGGTGCCAGAAGATCACAACTAATTTTGTGCAGGAAATTGGAGATGCTTCCTTTAAAAGAACATGCTGGTGGATTTGTCTAGGGCAGGGAACATCTTAATTCGGTACATGATGATGAAGACTGTTCTGCTGCAGCCTGGTCCATCCCTTTGCCGTGTCACTATGGCCTTCTGGGGCTGCATTGAATTTGTTTTCAGATTGCTAAAGCCATCATGACCACTTTCTGGGGGGTGGGGTAGGGTGGGGTGGGGGCTGGTTGCAGATGTATCTAAGCACGTAACAGAATCAGCGGCCTCCCTCAGATATCGCTGCCGCTGGCTATGCAGAGGCAGTAGCGGAGCAGAGATAGCAATAGCGCTTTGTTTTGAGCACAAATTATCATGACAAGGTGCCGTGATGTATAATGGCCATTAGGGAGGTCATTGTGAAACCAGGCAGGGCTCCACAGGGACAACAGAATGACTGTTTGTGTTCTTCACTTGTCTGGCATCTGATCTGGGCGGGGGTGTCTTTGGGAACCCCCCTCTGTGATGCATTTCCGGCATCACTACCTTATGGAAGACGGCAGCTGTTTTTAAGGGGGGATCACTGGGTATTTAATGACAATGTACAGTCCTGTGAGAGGTACGAGGAATGGAACCAGCACCTTTCTGATTGTTTGTGCTGTTGGGTGTCAGTCTCTAGTCTTTAATGAGGAGCTTCAGTACTTGTCTCTAAATTACATGTATTGATCCTTGCGGATGTGTTTTTCAGTAAATTGAGAGCATGTTGTTTGACTCTTGACCAATATGTGGCTTAACAGCACGGTCAATAATAGCACACGATGTAAACAAACTGTCATTATGGAAGTGCTGTGGGAAGAGAATGATTCAGTTTGGCTTCCTGTATGTTACTGCATATCATATCCATCCATCCATCCATCCATCCAGTACATTATTGCTTTTGCTGGACATGCTTGGATTAAGTAGCAAATAGGTGTGAATGTTGTGATACTTTAATCAATGGGACGGATTCATTAAAGGGATGGTTTTGGCATAATAGTTCTGAACGGCTGTGAAATGATTGGAGAGAAGGAACTGCAGTTCACATTTAAGCCCTGAATGTCACATTGGCCTTGTGTGTGTGTGTGTGTGTGTGTGTGTGTGTGTGTGTGTGTGTGTGTGTGTGGGAGCCACTCTGCAAGTGAGATTTGCAGTTCCTTTCACCCAGCTGTCCTTGTGACGCCTTCAGGGCTGAATCACGTGCCAGAGCTTGGTGCGCGGCATCAAATTAGCCGCCTTCACGGCGGCACAGCGGCCATATTCCTGTCCGAAATGCCATGTGAGCAGGGCCTCCGTGCTCAGCACTTGGTGCCGACGCACCTCAGCATGCGAGGCTGACAGTGCTGTTACTCTTTTGTGAGTAAGAATTAACTTGGCAATGGGGTGAACAAGACTTCTGAAGGCACGGGATATTTCGGGTTATCGTACTGCACTCGTAACCAGTAACCAGTGGGAATCGCTTGATGTATGAATGCCAGTAAAATCCAAGCGTGAATGGGGAACAGGAAGGTGGAGATGCTTCACCCAGCCTTCCAGACTCCAGCACAAAGGCTGCCTTTTCCACTCTTCTGGCTGTTACTGCCTGCTTATTTTTAAAAGTATTCCATAAATATTTTATCCCATTGATTCAGAAGATAATTTCAAGCAACACCATCATATCTGCCTAAAGGAGATGGAAATCCTTCCCTCGCTGCTGTATGGGGGATAGGAATCACTTGGCTTTTACTGAGGGAAAAAAATCATTGCTTCCTTCGGGGGCCGGGCGAAATGCTGGCTAGAATAAATGGCCCCCATGTTATCTTTATATAGTAACTTTTTTGTCTTGCGTTACTGGCTGAAAAATAATTCAGATTATCTACCTGCCACACCCAGGAGTAGCTACATAAATCAATGAACGTGTAATGTCGTTTGTGTTGTATTTATTGATTGTACTGGTGATTTTAGAGACAGGGAAACAACGGCAGTATTAATCGTCAGATTGAGAGGCTTCATGCGCTCTTTCTGCAGCTGGACAACGTGGACGAACAGGCTGCGCAGATCCGCAGGGAGCTCGACGGCAGGCTGCAGCTGGCAGAGCAAATCGCCCGGGTAGATATTATTTCCCTCTTTTCTCCACATTACTGTAATAATCGTCTTAGTTTTTTGCTTTCAACTTCTTTACTGTCATAACTGTACAAATCATAGTGGATCACAGACTGGGAGAGCAGCCAGAGGTCAGAATGCCAAAATAACATTGCTCTAGGACCATCATACCTGCTCTGCAATCTCTACAAGCAGATATGACCTATAGTAGCTAAGACTTGAAGAGGGTTTCATACCGACCGTCCCAATGGAATCTGTTTTCCAGGAGAGGAAGTATCCAAGGTTCATCTCCAAGGAAATGGAGGTGATGTACGTGGAGGAGCTGAGGGCCTCTGTGAACCTGCTGATGGCCAATCTGGAGAGCCTCCCTGTGTCCAAAGCCGGGGGAGATTTCAAGCTTCAGAAGCTGAAACGTTCTCCGATAAATTCCTCCTTCCTGGACATGGTGGATGAGAATGAGATCATGCTGTCCAAGTCTGAGGTGGTTTTGTTTTTCACTCTGGAGGTGAGTAGAGTCATGCCGCTTTTAATAAGAAGGTCCTAATCGATCTTACTGGTTTATTTAGTTTAGTTTACCTACGTCGTGTAGCTTTATTGTGCTTTATTTAAGATTCCCAACTCTCATGTAGAGGGGCGATGAGGCTGTGGCTCAGTCTATATCAATGAACTGATGTGATTCTGAAGTCCGTCTTATGGAGGTGGTTGGGAATGTGCTCAGATACGGCCTTCTGTGTCCGAGTCTGCAGATTGTGATAGTGGAAGTTCAGGGGCTGACATCAGTGGCTCCCAACCGGATTGTGTACTGCACCATGGAAGTAGAAGGAGGGGAGAAACTGCAGACGGACCAGGCGGAGGCCTCCAGACCACAGTAAGATCTCCACACGTGGGTTGGACTTGGTTCAGATCACTTTAAGCGCTTTGTAGATGGGTTAGGCTTCCTTAAGATTTCCACACAAGGGTTAGGCTTTGACAACATCACCTTAAGATCTTCATACATGGGTTGGGCTTGGTTTAAATATCTGTAAAAGCCTCACACAAGGTTTGGGCTTGGTGTAGATCACAGGAAGATTATCATAGACTGTTTGGGCTCAGATTACCCTGTATACATGGGCTGGACTAGGTGCATATGATTAACTGCACGCATAGGGTTGGTTTGGAGCATGACTGTAAAGGCTGCAGAATGAAGTTTGTTTGACACTCCGTAGGAAACTCAATTTTCAATAAAATAAATAATAAAGCAAAAATGAACCCTCTTGTGTTTTATGTGCCAGCGCATATATTGTTTTCCTGTATAAAAATAAACAAAAATACCTTAATTTGGTCAATTCCCCGCCTAATTAGCCAAGTGGATCAGTTTAATAACATCAATTGATGATTACCTTTCCAGCACATTCTTTAATATATTAACTAGATTTTTTAATGATTATGTATATGTGAGAGCAGGTGGAATGCCTCAGTACGTACCAGTGTTGCCTCGCACCTGCAGGGTTGGGGCTTGAGTCCCCCCCCCACTCTCCTGCGGGGAACTGACATAATGTGTTGCTCTGTCTCATATCCCGTGCTGCTCAGGATAGGCACCAGCTTCCCCACAAGCCAGTACTGCATAAACCACTGTTTCCCAATCCAGTCCCCGGGGTCCCACAGCCAGTCCACATATTTACTCCCCTTTCAGCTCCCAGTACCTGGATTGTCTGGCAGGGAGCTGGGAGGGAACAAAAATGTGAACCAGCTGTGGGTCCCGAAGGACTGGACTGGGAAACTGGGATAAACAGTTTGAAGATAACTGGACAGATAGAGAAAGATAATAAAATTCTCACCAAAAACCATGAGTTCTGGACAATGACAAATGTGTTTGTTTATTTCATTTATTTTCTTGCATCGGCTCATCTTTACCAAAAAGGCACAGGAAGAAACAGGCGATCACGCAATGCCTCTGTTATCTGCTGTTTGTGTTGTGGAGAGATGTGAGAAGAGACCATAATATGATTTCAAAGTTTATATACAGGTGAGAGTACACAAGGAAGCAAGTAATAAGTACGGTATAATCAATGTAGTATTACTCACCATTTTGTTGATGGCTCTGTAGTAACCTCAGTTTGTATTCACTTAGTATAACCAATAAGGCAAAAGATCGTGTATCCAGCTTGTGCTGGTGTTGTCCAATCAGTACTCACTTAGAGTCACTGGCTACCCTGTTCCCAGTACTGCCTGGACTCTTTGTTACTTACTTATTAAGATAATTGTGTACCTAGTGGGTCTCCCTGCTTGGTGCCTTCAGGGTTCACTGTTTGAGACCAGTGGTGTGAGAATACTGCAGGTGGGTGGGGTCATGGTCCGGAGAGCTTTGCAGGTCTCTTAAATGAGTTTGCAGTCTAATGCATATTCCTACAGTCTTCATTGTCTGGCACCACCTTAATACCTCAAAACAAAAAAAACGTCTACATGTATACAGATAAATATTTTTATTTATTATACTTTGCATAACAGAAACCTGTGACATCTATATACCAGGAAAAGACACTAATTTTAGCTTGTTTGTGCAAGTCTCTTTTATTACAGTTGTCATAACAAACGCAAAATACATGTTTTAATAAAAAAATGTGTCTCATGAAAAGACTTGCTATCTGTGCAGTTAGTAAGGGCATGCTGTTTACAACAGACTTTCAGATATAGACGCTGTAATGCACAGGGGCTGGGTCTTGCGTAACCACAGCGATATCCTTGACGACTGTCTGGTCGATTCGTACTGCGTCCAGGACGGGGTGGTCAGGCTGCTCCACCTGCGTCTTTCCTGTGTCCTGGCATCCCGGTCACCCTCACTGACCCCTCATCAGTCATTACTGTGGAGGGGGATGAATCTGAAAGGGCCAGCATGCTAACTCCCAGGTGCCGCTACAGATAAAGGAAAAAAATGTCTGATATACGGAATTTTTCAAAATGATGTAAATAGAATTGACAGATTTAATTGCCTCAACACAGTTTGTGTCTTTAAAGTAATAACTGTCGCTTATTAACCATATATATTGTGTAATGTTACACACACACACGCACACACACAGGTTTGTAATTATATCTTTGTGAGGACCATTCAATCATTTCTGTGACATTAATCCTAGTCCCAACAATGACACCCTTAACCCCCACCCGGCCCTAACTTTAACCATAAGTAACCAAACAAAATACGAGACTTTTGACATTTTTAGTTTTTTGATGGCATTCACAGATCTTTGTGGGGACCTGAAAAATGGTCCTCATGATGTCAAAATAACAGGTTTTTATTACATTGTGGGGAACATTTGGTCCCCACAATGTAATATAAACACAATACAAACACACACACACACATGCACAAAGACACAGGAAGCCAGAACCCAGGAGTCGAGAGGCTATCTACCGTGCCGCTGAACTGTAAAATATATGCAATAAAAAATCCTCTGTGAGGATAAATATTAAGCAAATATAAGTATGTTTTCTGCTAGTTGCTCCACCTAAATATAGATATAACACTTGAGTGTATAACTTCCAGGGTCGCGTGGCATCGTGGTCGAAGTATCTATTCGGTCAGTCTGGTCCAGTAAAGGCTCTGCTGATAATCCATATTAATCGAAATTTCAAATGAAAACAACAGAAAGTCATAGAGTGGAGATGCCTGGATTAGGAGCCAAATGACCTTTCATTCATATGAAATTCTCTGGTCAAGGGGAATAATCTGTGATACCGATTCATTAGCGACTGTAAAGCACATAAGCTCATCATCTTTCTCATTCCCTGGAGTTCTATGTCACTTTGCATGATGGCCCTCAGTGATTGGTGGTCGGTTCAGTCAGTATAAAGAGGTCAGTATGTCCATTTTGCCTGTCAACTGGACCTTTCATTACTCGTAATCCAGAATGACGAAACTCTGACACACATAAAAGAACACAGACATGTCACCTAGGTGCCCACAGAGCTCTAGGATCCTGAATAAACAGGGTAGGTGGCCGTAAAATTCAGGTCAACAGAAGCAACCATTACCAGAGGGGTGTGATGGTCTTATGATATCTTTCAGTTCGCCAGATTTCATGAGATCTTGGGTCCTTGTCTTTCCAGTCCTGGTTCTCCTTCCTGGACTAAAGTGCTCCTTCTCTGAGGGGTTTCTGAATTTCAGAAGCCGAATTTCAGAACCCGGAGATCTGCAGCTGTAAAATCACCCTCATTAAGCTTATCTCACCAGTATGTCCAGTTCTCAAACCACACAGGGAAGTGCATTAATGCTGTAGGATTCTTCGCTCCAGAGTGGCAGGTTGGTTCTGGTTCTGGTTAGAACTGCTGATTCCAGCTTGGTATGGCAGCATTATGTTAGTGGGAAGGGGTGTATGGATTTGGTCCACCTTCCATTACACAGCAAAGTCCTGCGTGTGAAAGTTGACAGTTAAATAACAGGATGGCATACCGTAAATATGCATGCTGCTGCTTTCAGCAAAAACACCTTTTGTGAAACCGAGGCTTAAACCACACAGACACCCACAGCCTCTGCTGCAGGAACATGCGCCCTGGACCACGAATAGAAGGAGTGGGATCTACTCTGTGTTTCTAGTGCTGTGGTATTCCACACCAGTGGGCCAACATGCACTTATCAGCTGTTGCCGTTGGCTGGGGGTGCATCAGAGAGGGGGAAGCCTCACCACCTGTCCTGGTTCCCAGGTTCCTGGGGGAGCAGGATGCTGGGGAAGTCACAGGTGCGTTTTGCCCAACTGGAGGAGGCGGACAGAGACTCCGCCTTCAACCAGATGCCGCTGTTTCCCAGCAAGGTGTAAAGTGCTTGCCAAGTCTGACATTTTGGCATTTGTCCCACTGAAGGGAATATGCCATAGAAGTGTTTGGCGGGGGGGGGGGGCACTCCACCAATTTCTTTGATGCCAATCAAACATAACCGACAAAGGCAATGTTTCCAAGGTACTTTTCTGTTCTACTGAATTCATGGATAATTTGCTTTGCTACCCAGGATCTAGCGACGGCAACCACGCGATTGTTCTGTTACCTTGGCAACTCAAACATTCCACCATTTGCTTTCATGTTCTTCCCTACCCACCCAAAAGTGGTACAGGATGTTTTTTTTTTTTTAGGATTCTTTGGAACGCTGTGCTTTATTGCTGCGCAAATCTACAATAAAATGGAGTGAGAATGCTGGAGCTGAGAATGCAGTTTGTCAAAGGGATAAACCAGCCATCAGACAGCAGTACGCGGGGAATCTTCTTCCATGTCTCTGTACACATTTTTAGTGCATGGCAGGCGAAGGGGAACCTTGAGCCGTATTCTCGTGTATCAGTGGCAGCAGTACAACTCTGGGTTTCGTCTATATCTACGTTTCGCGTCCTTGCAGTGCCACATAAAATAATGGGCCCTGTCTGCTTCTGTCCACTCTTCTTACCATCCTTTCAGAAGAGAAGGTGTGGGAGTCCTGTAAAAGCCCTGACGTTCTGTGATTTTGCAGGTGGGGCACCCAGGGGGACTTCACGACGACGTACCCCCTGCCTGTCGTCAAGGTGAAGCTCTTCACAGAGAGCACCGGCGTCTTGGCCCTCGAAGACAAGGAGCTGGGCAGGGTGAGGGTGACCCTGTCGGCAACTGATTGCCAGAAACAACTGAATAAAATCTAAACATTCAGTAATTTTTTTAGGTAGCCTATCAATATATCATATTGTTTTAATTCGCAAGAGTTAAGACAATAATAAATTTAGCTGTATTGTAATAAATTAATTATTAAATAGTAACTTGTATATATCTTTTATTTATTGATACAGAAGTTGTACAGATGGCTTTCTAACATTCCTGAGGCATGTGTTGCTGATTGATGTCCGTTATCACGCTAGTGATTTGTGGGAACAATATTGCAAGTGTTTCTTTGTTTCGACAAAAGATCCTGTCTCCATTACTGAGACGCGTTCATCTTTAGCCCTGGGCTCTGTATTGGCCATTGTAGAGCAGTTACTCTGCCCTTGTGTCAGTAAGTGTTTGTGGACGATGCAGCAGTGTCAACTGGGTGGGCCGCGCCCCGTGTGGGAGCCCCCGCTCTCCTCTCCCTGGCAGGTGGTACTGCATCCCACTACTAACAGCCCCAAAACGGCAGAACTGCACAAGATGGTGGTACCAAAACACAGCCCGGACACAGATCTGAAAATCAAGCTGGCCGTGCGCATGGACAAGCCCCCCAACATGAAGCACAGCGGGTACGGGATCTGGGAGGTGGCCATGGGGGGGGGGGGGGGGGGGGGGGGGGCATGGGAAGGCTAGGAGGTTCCTACTTTGCCGAGGATCACTGGCTTTTGAACCAAAATGGCACTAATAAAGTTACTAGTGGAAACTGGGGTAAACCAATGAGCTTAAGCCCGCACTGTGGGACTTGTGTCCTCATTTCCCTTCTGAAGCAGCCAGCCCTGCTGACGCATGCAATCCCGACGTTAGACATCTGCAGAAACACATTACTTAGCACTGACCTAGTGGCCAGGAAGCCTGTATAGCCCTCCACAGAGATGGAAAACATGAGTACCGAGTTTGGCTACAGAAATTTCTAACAGGACATGATTCAGCTGAAATCCTGTTCCTTAGAGCACGATCTTGTGACTTAAGTCAACAGAGTCTCTGCTCTGTTTATTTAAGAGCACAATTCATAGTTCATCTCCCTGGATCCATGCAAAGCTCAGATTGGGTGTCCTCAACATGCACTTCCATTTCTGAGTGTGTTTTTCAATGACCATAGAATTATAATGACATTCAGAGAGCTCTGGGGCTGTTTACAGTCTGCCGTTATAGAAATTATAGAAAATAAGAAAAATGTGCCTAGAGCTGTCGATTATTCTTTTAATATCTGTTTCATAGTTATTTAAAGATCCAGAAATCCTCCAAAGCATGAGAGGGTGAACATTTGTGGTGGAGTGTCTGATTAAGTAGCCTAGAGATCACTGCTCTGACCGCATTGCACTGTAGTCGTGTTTAGCAGCTGTGGATGCAGTAGAGTGACAGCGCCCCCTGCCTGTCAGAGTAAGATTGTTAGAATGGGAAATGCCAGTCTTAAAATGTGCCGTTTCTGAGTGACAGTATGCAAAATGATTTTTATTATAAGCCATTTATTTGTGGTCTTTGTGTAAATGCTTCATATTTTATCTGAGGATATGACAAAGCAAAACTAATATTTTCATGTGTGAATTTGGTGTGCTATTTTCTTAAGTCACTGGGAAATGTAATCGGTTTTTAATGATTGTCATGATTAAATTGGCAGTTTAATTATAAGTGTACTGCAGAAATAAGTACACATGAATTAAAAGTAGTTCTATATTTTTTGCCGTCCTTAAGATTTTTCCTGTCATAGTTCACTTTAATGATTATTCCAGTAGGGGGCAGTATAGTCAATGATTTTAATACTGCGTATGCTCCGTACTATATCTGAGATAACTAATCAGTGCAAAACATTATTGCCTCTGTATTGAATTTTAATACGCTATTTTAAAATACTCAGAATGTGGCTATGAACTCTGATAAACGTTTTTTTTATTATAAAGTACTTATTCAATCTGTCTGTATATTATAGAAATAGAGGCATCTGCGGGAAATGAATACTCTGGGCTGATATAGGAAGACCGACATTTGACAGGGACCTCTGATAATGTCAAATTAGATGTAAAATCGCGGAGGGGCACCTAGTTGATATTTTTCCTCGGGCCCAGAGTTCTTTGTCACGAAAATAATGGAAGTTTAAAAGTTTGAAAATCAAACCTCATTTAAAGTCGACTTAAATGCTAAGTGAATATTTTAATGTGTAAATGTCCCTCATTTATGGGTTTGAAGATAAAGTGTATTGAAAATGAATGAAATACAAGCAGCATTTTATAACATTCTATGTTATAAAATTAAGCTTTCCGTCAAGCAGTACGTACTCTTTGGGAGAGCAGAGTCCCTTACACACAAGCTGCCCTGCTGTGCATTCACATGCTGCTCTGAGCAGGACTGGCCAGAGATATCGCATTCTACCATGACTGATTAAATAGAATGAATGGTAATGAACAGTGAGGAGCTAATTGGCCAGAGTGTCAGATTTTTATTATCTTCTCCATTGACCTCACAAGTGGTTGGAGGAACGTGGCTTATAAGCCGAAACCAGAATATCTGCTGGTGTGCTGGCGTGGTATGGATGCTCACGTCAGCCTGACATGTTAGAAACCATGTTTTGGAGCATTAACAGGCCACACATCAGAGGTTCCCCCAAGCCCTGCGATGGGGTGGCTGGGAGGGGGGGGGTCTTGTGGTGGGGGGTAAGGGAGGAGGAATTTTCAGGTTGAGTGCTTGCTGTTAAAGAAGCCATCTGTTGATCAGAGGTGGGAAGGGGAGCCTGTCCCTGCTTTTCAGGCTCCCATTCAGCCCGTCTCCGTGGCCCGCTGACGATGCCAGAACCCTCATTAGGCAGAGAAGCAATGGCGCTAGACGGCAAGGAAGGAGCAAGGACTCGCCGACAATGGGGCGAGCGGGGAGCTTTAATTGCGGATCGCCCTCCAGTCCCTCAAACATAATGTTGTTTCATATGTCCAGCGCTATTTAGCAGCGATTGGCTCCCCTGCTCTCCTCTGCTTGGAGCGGCGCTCATGCAAAAGTCTCACTGTAATTGTGTGCATTCCTGTTCTTAATTCCAGTAGAAGGCAGAGTTGAAGAAAGGGAGAGGAACGATTAGCGCATCAAGCCTCAATTACAGTAACAGCTGAAAAACAATTAGGCTGGCACCACATACTAGGATTAAGACCAAAATCATCCCAGTGCGTTTCTGTACGGTTTGGTTTATCTGCGTGTCTTCTTCGCATGGTTATGTTAGTGGCCGTTAAATACTTCACGAGTGTGACACATTACATTGAATTACGGAGTAGTATTGTAATTTGAGTATTATGTCTGTGGTGTGTATAGGCAGTCCTGCATACAATTTTGAAGCGCTTTAGGAGATTGAAATATTTTTTTCAATCAGTAAAATTACTCAAGTGGAATGTGTATGACCGTCAGTTTTTCTTTCTGTTCGTTGTTTTGTACTTACTACCAGTTTCTGCAGTTCCTGTTCTTTTGTTTTTTTTCATCATTTATATGAGCATCTAAGTGCATTTTTCTAAAACAAATAATTTATGAATTTCGTTGGGGGGTGGGAGGCGAGGCTGGTTGGCTACGTGCCGGCAAACGTGCATAATCGAGTTAGTTTAGTGAGACAGGACGTAATTTAGGAGGGAAATCGAGGTTCCCACAAGGGGGCACTGCTATTTTAAAATGAAGTTTTTAAAGTTCAGGTTCGGGCTTTTTATAATTAACTGGGGGAAAAATATTTGTATACTTTTTCTCTTCAGCTACTTGTACTAGTTTTTTCTGGAATAGAAGTGCGTTATAGAGCTGCATAATTTCAGAGAATAAGTAAATGTGCACGTGCCACTCCCATTCATCTCTGTACTGGATTGGATGGATGGATGGATGGATGGATGGATGGATGGATGGATGGATGGATGGATGGATGTGAAAGATACTGTACTGGAATTCCAATAATAAATACGTCTTAGTTCCTTAGTAACTTAGAAGGCAAGTTTGATAGCTTCACCCCCCCAACCCGCGCGACACTAACCAAGTTAACTGCGTAGAAAATTGACGGATGAATGGTTCCAACGTGGAAGACAGCTGATCGATCAGTTCTAGGCTTCTTTGAAATGTTCTACTAATTGTGAAATTTGTAAGAAATTGATGGTATGGTAACATTTAATATATAGTTAGATTTAATAGCGAAGCGAAACAAAAAAAAAGACATTTGCGGTCACAGGTGTCGGTGGCCTCTAAAACATAATCATGTCAATTTGGTGGTTTGATCTTTTGAAGGAGGACTTTTAAAAAAACGACATAAAGCAGAGAGCGAGTGAATGTGGAAGGAATGCGCCCCGCCGACGGCTCCTATTATCCGGCCAGTAGCGGAGGTGCGCCGCATCGACTGAAAAGTGCCCGCGGCGGTGAGGTCCCATTGGCTCCCGAGTCCACGGCCGCCGGCCAGCCGAGGGACGTCTATTGTTGTCACCTAAATGGGATCATGAGTGCCTGAAAGGTGTTTGAGAAGGAACTGAAAATCATTTTCACAAGTGGCTGATTACTTCTGCCACATGTTAACCCAACTCCAGCAGAATGCTCCAAATTGCACAGACGGCATTTATTGCTCTTTCAACCTTGACAGGGAGCTTTTATCGTACGGGGTAACCTCCCACACGCTTCCCCCCATAGCCCCTTCAATAAAGCGTCTCAGCATGTATTGATTTCTCTCTCGCTCCCGTAATGTGCGCACATATTTTCTTATTGTTTGATTTGCGAGAATGGCCCACTGATTATGGCACGCCAGATTGCTTCATCTTTCACATGTTCTTGCTATTTTGATGCTTGAAAGAAGGAAGCTGAGAGATAAATAATGATATTAATACAAGCCTAACTTTTTAAGTTTCTCCCTCGTCATAGGTGTTGCTCGTTCGCTTTTTCGAAAGCTTTATGTCAGTTCTCCTCTAATAATGGCCAGCAGTCTAGTGATATTTACAGTGTATTATTTTTACGGTTCATATACAGAGAAACTGGGCAAAAACTATTTATCCTATTTAAACTAATTTAAAACATAATTGTTATTATTATTATTATTATTATTATTATTATGAATAATTGGAATTAACCGAGTCTGTTTTAATATGAAATTACTGTTGTTAATACTGCCTTCCTTTGTTACATCTATGTTTATTTTTGGGACTCATATCCAGCTTCATCCGTCAGCGGCGCTTAGTGTTTTATGCGCGCCTGCGGTGTCCCGAGTTGGGCGCCACCCGCCCTCGTTGTCCGCTTTGGGTCGATGTCTGTGCCTGATTATCCGCACGTTTTCTTTCCCGGGCTCTGCTACCTTTATTCACCTACCACCTATCCCCCGTCCCCGGTTAGGTAATCTTCAAGATCACCGTCCAGTATTAATGCACCTATTCATTGTGTGTTTCCAAGCCTTGATTAATGGCATCACTGGACAGCAAAACATGTACTTCAGTATATACCGAACTAAGTGTAGGTTTCAGTTTCTTCCATTTATTCCTGCACTGGAAAATTCTGTTATTCTGTGATTAGATTTAAATTTTTATTTTTCACAATTATAATTTCAAGGTTTTTGCGTAATTAAAGTATGCCATTCAGCCATAAGTGGCATGACATTCTGACGTGTAAATATTCGTTTCTTTTCAATAAAAGGTATCTGTTTGCTCGTGGACAAAGAACATGGAAGCGCTGGAAAAGGCGTTATTTTATACTTGTGCAGGTTAGTAAACTCATCGTTTTTTCCCCTACCAATTATAAAAGAGATGTTTCAAAAATGAAATATTACCATTAAACTTATTTTGAAATTTTATTAATTAAAACAATTTCCAGCTCTATTATTATATGATCTTGAAATAAATCTAACCAAATGTAATTCATAAACCAAAAAAGTCTGTTTCCCAGTGACAAGTACTATATACTCAAAAGCTTCTTTTCAGTCAAAGAAAAAAGTGGTCTGTTTGTGTGTGTGTGTGTGTGTGTGTGTGTGTGTGTGAAAGAGAGGGGGAGAGAGAGAGAAAAGAATGAGTTGTTTCCTTTTTTATCTAACCCTGCAATAGATTGTTTGTGCCATTTTGAGAACCATTCTGCAGTATCAGGTGCGTCATGTTGCGCCCTGTGATGCAGGTCAGCCAGTACACGTTTGCCATGTGTAGCTACCGGGAGAAAAAGGCAGAGCCGCATGAGCTGATGCAGCTGGACGGTTACACGGTGGACTATGCTGAACCCCACCCAGGTACAGCACTGACTGCTCCCACTGCCGCCCAAATCCACATGCCTCACAACCTTACGACCATGAGGAGCCTTTGTCTGGGGCCGGGCTTTTCAAATCCGGGCCTCAATTCCAAATCCAGGCCTTGTTTTCATGTTCTCCAAGATAGTAAGTTTAATAATTACTGTATCTGATTGGCCACAGAGGCTTCACTGGAAAACCAGCAGGGCTCGGACCTTGAGCTGGACCGTGCTTTGGGGAGTCCTGATCTAGGGTCTTGGTATGGATTTCCTTTCTCTCTTTCTTTCTCGTTATCCCAGGTCTCCAAGGTGGACGGGCATTTTTCAGGGCAGTGAGAGAGGGGGATCACGTGATGTTCGCTAGCGATCATGAACAGGACCGTGCACTGTGGGTACAGGCCATATACCGGGCCACGGGTCAATCCTACAAGCCGGTCCCACCCTCCCAGAACCAGAACTGCAGAGGGACAAACTGCCAGCCTGATACCCCAGCCAACTTGCTCAGTAGGTTTTCACCTTGTCGTATATTTATAAAAGTCCGACGCACCCAAACGCCTTGGTGCTTTCTGGGTTACTTCTCAAGGCTTGTGCTCTGTGAATTAGAGGTGGCCAGTACTGAAATCATAGCCTGCTGGATTCAACTGGTGGGTTCAGTTCATGGTTGTCAAATCTGAACACGGAGCCAGAACCACAATCAGGCCTTGTATTCAGTTCTCCCAGATAGTTTAATAACTGCTGCTTCTGATTGGCCACAGAAGCTTCACTGGAAAACCAGCAGTGCTCAAACTTTGAGGACTGTGATTTGAACAGAACCACAATCAGGGAAGGCTGTCAGCACGAAGCCCGGGAGAGGATGTAAATCTGTTGCGCATGCATCTGCCATTCTCTGGGGGCCTGGGTTTCTGGCTGCGCAGACAGTCCATTCAGACAACATGCATGTGCAGAACATGCTGCTGAGCAGCTGCCTTTCTGACTGTGCAGATGATGCACACAGAGTACAGCCTGTGCATTTAGTAACTGCAAATGTATAAACCTGCACAGTCACAGACTCTCATACCTGTAAACTGCCTGAGCAGTTGAACAGATCAGAGGTAAAGGATGTTGGGAAATGGTGCCATGTGACCTGAGTGGTGGGGCATAGAATGACAGGTTTATCGAGGCGGGGTCTCCCTTTTCAGGGTTTACGGGTTCTGGGCAGACATGGGATTAACCTCACACAATGCAGAGAGGAGATGTGAAACACTCCCACTCTTCTCACAAACAAGGTCCAGGTGCAGTGAATCAGCAGGAATAAACCCAGTCACCTGACTCTCTCAAGGTGGCCACACCCCACCTCCTCACGGATCCCGTCGATCATGTGACTCCCGGTCTGCCATTCATGAGTGCATCCTTGCTCTCACACACGCCATGCGTGCTCTCTGCTGTGAGCATGTGGAGCAAGGTACACCCAGCAGGCTTTTTTATCGTGACAGAGCACAGCTACGCTAATGACTAAAATTGTACAAACATCTAGCATTTTTTTGCATTACGCTTTAAAAAGTACTACACTAATATTGCCAGTAATGTTTATGAACAGTCAAGAACAGTCAAAGAACACTATAAATATCATACATCGGACCATCTATAACGCACCGACATCAAGTCGTGCGTCGTATGACAGCGGCTAATTTTCTTACAGCTTTCCAGAAACTTTACAAATAAATCACCGTCCAAAAGCCGTGGTCTCTCCGTATTGCCACAGTGCGATTGATACAACATGAACTGTAGTGAAATGCGAGCAGGTAGTAATATTTTTTCCAGTTTTAACACAGAAGCCTGTTTAATTGCACTGACATCATTTGACTTGCGAACTCTATTTTGTTGTAGTTTGATGTGATTGTTTTCATTTTAAAAGTATTGACCTTTTTCCTTCCAACTTTCCCATCATCGTATGAGCCCAATACTAAAATGTCCGCCTCTTGTGTCCCGCTGGGTGGGGGGGGGGGGGGAGGGGGGGTGCAGTTTGAAGCAGACTGAGGCCCTTTCTGTCCTCATCTGCGTCTTGGAGCGTGATGCTCGCTGGAGCAGCACCTTGTGAAATCTGCCTGTACCTGTGACAGCCCCCAGCCCAGTCTCACTCTCTCCGCATTTGAGGCCTGTCACACCCCCCGTGCACCTCGCCGGCAGCTGTCACATGGATGTGACGGCCGGCCTGATGACGGAGATGGATCCTGCACTCCAGCCTTCAGCTCGCGAGGCCGTGACTCTCCTTCCAGTCCGATTAAATAACCCTCCTCCTCCTGTTCGCCAGGAGTTAAAAATGCCATGGATCAATGCGATTCCTCTATGTGCCCGATAATGTGAATATCACACGCCCCCCCCCCCCCCCGATGATCAATGTCTGTCTCCCCAGCCCTCTTATTGGATTTAAACGGTGCAGTCATGGTCTGTTTCCCAGCTTCCCAGTGTTGCTTCAGCTTCATTCTGCTTTTTTAAAGATGGTTGCATAATATGTTGCTGCTCTTAAATGACTAATGTCAGCTGGCTCAGTCTCTTGAAATGGTCTGAAGAGGATTCCCCACTCTTCTATGCGAGACGGCCAGGTGCCGCTTGTGAGGTGGGCTTATTTGAATGTGCTCTAGACAGTGACTTGACAGCCAACAATTGTATCGGTCCCCCCCCCCCCCCCCTTTTTTGTTTTTTTAAAAGTAGTACGAAATGGCAAGTCAACAAACAAATCTCATTCTATACTACTGGCCAGAATTGTGGAATCACCTAGTATTTTTGGCCTTACACTTTAAAATTAATACACAAATATCGGCAGTAATGTTTTATAAACAATCAAATAATGTTATAAATATCATACATTGGGCGATTCATTAAGTAACCAGAGCAACAGTTGAATAAAGTTCTGCAGTCTCTAAAAATTGGAAGTGTTTCTACAATTTTGGCCACTGGTGTAGATGTTCCACGCCATGTATAATTACTGGTGGCATCTTTTGCCTGTATTTTCATTAATGTGTGCACAGACACTTACTAATGTTTGCATTTCAGTCTTTGTGGGTATTCCCCTTGTGATAGACAGTGAGTGATACACCGGATACTGCAGAAACATCCCACGATTATCAGTTTGTGTGGAACAGGTTTGTTACTCACTGTTTAACGAAATGAAGCCCTCAGAAGGTCGCACTCTTACACACTCTCCCCTTGGTCGATTAGCAAGGCTGGTGCGATTAGCTGCCATGATGGTGCCATGGAGGGGTTTGGGGGGGGGGGTTCTGTCTGTGTTTGCCAGTTAGCTACAACCTCTTCGAAGAGCACTTGCAGGATGCGGGGAAATTTTTTCGTCTTTTGTTGCAGTTTCCATGCAAGCATGCAGTTTCCATGCGAGCATGCCTGCCATACCTTTCTGAGTCTTACCCTGAGCTGCTCAGAATGAGACCCAAGTCCTTCCAAACAGTACATTCAGATAATTACGGTTTCTCCACATGACAAAAAAAAAAGACTGTAGAACGGGACACGTGATGTGCACAACACAAGATTCATATGTACATGGAGAGGAGTGTTTTTTTTCTGTATTCAAACGCAGCAATTCGGTGGGTGATCAATGTTAGGACTTCCCGGGGTTGACTCTGTGTGCTGGTGTTGCGTTTCGCCTTCTGGAAGGTGTGGACCGCTCCCAGAGGCAGGCCGTGGACGAGCTGATTTCAGCGGCACCCGCACCTGTCTGATCACGCCTCTCTCTTCGTCGTCCTGCAGAAATGCACACTGCAGCATCGCATGAGTGACTCCTTCTCCTGCCTGGTGAGTCTGAAGACAAAGCCCCCCCCCCCCCCATCCCACGCCATTTGCGACACAAGGCTGTTGGCACAAGGACAGACACGTGTTGCACATTAAAAGAAAGAGGAGAAGCACATAGGAACCGCGGTGACTCCGGTCTGCTGCCCCCTGCTCTTTGGCCATCACACTTTGTCTACTTTGGAGGTCCGACCAATGCAGTTTCTCCTAGATTTCATTTAGAGGGAAATATCTCCCGGCAGGAACAGCAGTATCCCCAAAAGGGAACGCAGAGCAAAGGTGAGGAGAGATCGCGACCCATCGCAACCGTGACACACCGTACTCGTGACCAATCACGCTCTTCTCAGCGACTCCAAAATTGAATCCATTCTGTGTAGACTGGCGTCCCTCCTAAATGTCATTTCGGACCCCCTGGGG
Organism: Brienomyrus brachyistius; assembly: GCF_023856365.1. Taxonomy (NCBI): domain Eukaryota; kingdom Metazoa; phylum Chordata; class Actinopteri; order Osteoglossiformes; family Mormyridae; genus Brienomyrus; species Brienomyrus brachyistius. Next base: position 32,194,377 of record NC_064533.1, read on the forward strand.
GGTCCAGATGAAGTCCGACACCCAGTGCGGACGGCCGGTCAGAGCGGACCTCCATTCGCCGTGCTTTTCCGGAGGGAGAGCAATCAGGGACGCCCAGCCTCCACTCCCTTAAGCCTCCCTTAAGCCTAACACATGTTGCCGGTCTCCATTTTTCAACCTCCTGAATGGCAGGCCTCGTCATTTAGTCTCTCCAGACAGTGAAATTCCCTACCATCTCTATAAATCGTGAAAAATATGCTACATATATTAAGAGAGTCTGCGTGTGTATGTGTATATTCAGGATGCTGGGGGCTACTGTGTCACTCTAAGGGAGGGGGGGGGGGGTCACACAATTCACCCCACCACTTGTCCCCTGCTTGACATCAAATAAAGAATTAGCCTGCAGAGTCAGGCTCCTCCGTGATGTAATTACTATTGCGCCGCTGTTCCTTCAGCCTGCTAATAACGCGATCGCTCGGTTAGACACTGCCATGCTTTTTCTCCCCCCAACGCGGGTTACGATTAAGAGCCCATTAATTTATAAATAACATGCTGGAGTGCTGGAAATAGGAGAGGCCTGGTTTTACAAAGCGGCACGCACAGGAGGCGAAGCTGTAAAAAATAATATAAAAATAGTCATATATTTTGGCCCCCCGCCTGCAGCGGAGTCAGATTGCGGAGACTCTCGGAGAGGCGAGACGTTTAATTATTAAGCCATGTGAAGTCAGACCAGCGCGACTTTCAAAACACTTTTAATCATTTAAAAATGCTGTCGGGTAGTTAACTTCGGGGGTTTGCTGTTCTATTGGGGGTGACCTTTCTTAAAAAAGAGAGGGAACGAGAGAGGGGCAGAGAGAGAGAGAAGCATCGTCGGCCAGGACTTTTGTTCTCCGCTGCCCCTCTGCATTGTCACATCAGTCAGTTTCTCACGTTTTTTGACGGCTGCTTCTTTGTGCTGCCAGGCACGCTCAGGAGCGCCCCGATAAAGTGCTGCTTGGGAGAGGCCCCCGTCGACACGGAGGGGCACGTTCGTTAGCGATAACAAGGCAGTCGGCTCGTTAATGGGGCAGCCATCGCCAAGACATTTCTGGCCATCTGTTTGTCACTGTGGAACATCTTGTTGGCTTCTGCTGTGCGGCAGGCAGTACTTGTGAATGCGGCGTAGTGCAATATTAATAGATCAGAGACAGAGACAGAGGGACAAATGGGGGGGGTGGGGGATTTGGAAAGTCGTGTCATTGTGAATCTGGCTTTTTTTTTTTTTTTCCCTTTCCTGCCTCCTTTTCATCGGGGCTGTTTCTCCTCGGCGTGATCCTCGCTGCGGTCCCAGATGATCTTGCCCGATCACTTCCGTACGTCGCGCCGGACCATTTTGCCGGCCTGCCTGGGGGCTCCGGGCAGTCGGCCCCGCAGACGTGATAATTTGCGAATGTTCCTTTTGGGAGGCGACTTAATTAGGCCCATAAAACTCGTGCCCAATTTAGATATCATGTGATGCACAAACACGCTAATTGACTGCAACAAGATTTCAAATTACTATACACCATCTGCAGTATTGTAATATTTCTGGATTTGAATTAATTGTTAGTAATTAACCTTACACTACCTTTGTTTAGCTGGTTAAAATAGATTAATATTGTCTTCAGCAACAAGTTGTTGTGATATAAGCTATGTGTTATTGATATTAACTGAATTTTTTAATACATTTTTAATATATGTTCTTTTGCTGATTTGGGATCTTTTTGAAGAATTCAGAGCCTCTGTTCCCATTTTTTTTTGTTGTTTTTAGCTTTTCTCCCCGAGGCTCTCAGGTTTCTCGCACGCTTCAAACACACGACTTAGGCGACGTCAGCACGTACGTGTGAGCGAACGTCACGCAAAGCCGCTGTACCATCCAGGATGTTACCCTCCTTTCACTGTACATTTCCTGGCATCAGTTTGTTCACTTATCAAAGAAGGAAGGATGTGATATTTTTACTAAGGAGTATTTGAACAAGTTATTGAGAAAGTAACAATACATTAACAATTGCAATAATGTAACCCCCCCCCCCCCCTCCCCTGTCTACAGGGCTGGTTCAGCCCCGGGCAGGTGTTCGTGCTGGACGAGTACTGTGCCCGGTATGGTGTGAGGGGCTGCCACCGCCACCTCAGCTACCTGAGGGACCTGATGGAGTACTCCGAGAAGAACACCCTCATCGACCCCACCCTCTTACACTACAGCTACGCCTTCTGCGCCTCCCACATACACGGAAACAGGTAGGGCCCCCCCGGCAAAGGCTGGCTAACGGCTGTGTAGCCAGGAAGGCTGGGACACCTCGCATCTTAAGCAAGACACCAGTAACAGATGGCACAGTTAAACAATGCAATTAACAGTCTGTCCGAAAGCAGCACCTTGTCACAGCAGCAGTAGAATTGTTTCGGAATATTTTTGGAATCGTCAGGATGAAAGGTGAAGGAATTTCACGTCTTTTATGTATTTTTACAACATAAACAGACAAGTAAATAAATAGTCGCATGTCCATGTGAAGTTTTTAGGTTGTGGATACTTTCCAAATGTTTGCTCTCGAGGTGTGTGGACCTCAGGCTTGCACGCACTCCTGGAACCTTCAGGTGTGTCAGGTGTGATTTGAGCTTTCTGGCCACCAGCCATGTCATGTCGGTTTATCTCACTCTTTGAATTGCATCCAAACTGATTGTCACTTTAGGGGGAGGAGACAGCAACACTGCCCCTGTATTTCCGCCGCTTGGTAATTAAAATGACATTTCCACACAATGGAATTAATTATTTGTGATTCATTCTGCTGTGTTGGCTTCCTTTGTTGTTAGAAAAACTGTCTTGTGGGTTTTATGTAGCAGTTTCTGTGTCTAACAAATATAAGATTAGACTGGATCACTGTTTCAGTAAATACACATTGACATATACTTAGTAATTTGTGATATTTATAAGACATTTGTTTCACATTTAATAATAGTCTATTTCTTTAGCACTCATGGTGAGTTTAGATTGTGCAGAATATGATCGATTAGCTTAGGGCCCCTAATAACTGTTTATGTCACCCAAGTGCCTCCCATTTAAGTAATCAGGCAGCCACTTATCTAAAATAGCCTCGTTTTGACTTTTTGTGTGTTAAATTCAGATGTCTGTGCTTGTGTCTGTCGGCTAATTGAAGCAATTAGGGAAAGTAACGATTAGACCCGCTACCTAATCACCACCTGTAAATGTGGACAATTACTCCAACTGGCTTTTTGTCAGTCGGCTCTCATTTGAATAATTAAATTCTGCTGGGTGTGAACAGGGCGTGTAAATACACTGTGGGGTGGGGGGGGGCTGCTTGCAGTCTGTATATGGCCTAACGAGGGTGCTGGGATTGTACCCTACCTATATCTGAGAGGAAATGGAGCCCATATCTGTGTGTGTGTGTGTATATATATATATATAAACACACACACATAAATGTGTGTCCTCCAAGTCAATTTATATGTTTATCACATCGTCTTTCTTTTTTCATGTAGTCTATTTATAAATTACTACTGAAATGTTAATTAATCCTAAATTAGATCCAAGACTTAGAGCAAGACAAGCAGAATAAAGTATTGCTGATATACACGTGCTAATTTCTCGACATGCAGGTCTGCTGCCCCAGACCTTCCTGCTCTAGGTCTCACTGTCAGGATGTAGCATTTGTGGTGGATTTGATGCCACAGTGACCGGTCATTTTAAGTGAAAAGATAAAGGCGTTTCTCTGCCCCCCCGACAGCTCCGCCTCCTTTCCTCTCATGCCTCATGCCGCCAGGTGTTCTGACAGACTGGATGTCTCATTCTTCCACCGACTGAACCCCTCCACAGTTGAGTACACTGGAAAAAAATAGCTGTTGAATCAACTTAAAAATCATAGAAGGTGGATTTTTCTCATCATTAAGTAACGTTGTCGCTCCAACTTAATTTTCTTAGGTTGGTTGTACGTGATGTACTAAGGTTGATTGAATTTGAATTAAATGCTTTGGTCCAGTTTAATTTTCTCGATTTTAGCTAAACATAATTTACCATGGTAGATTTCATTTGACTTAGAGGATTTCATAAAGCTGTATAAAAACACACATAAAGCTGTATTTGAACATGATTCAGTACGTTTGTTTCATTTAAATATGTTGATTTGGTGCAAACTGGTTTACTACGGACTGGTAACTGGATTTAATAGCGTGGCATGGTGGTGCCGCGGTTAGCACTGTTGGATGTATGCATTTAATGGAGTTGGTCAGCCTGATTTTATTTAAATTGTACAGCATGCTGGATGCCAGGACTATAAAGGATATCACACAACGAACGAACGTGTGTTATAACAACCTTTAGTCCCAACCCTGACAAAAATACAGTACATTATAGTTTCCTTTTTCAAATTAAGTGATTTAATGACGACTCTGTGACTGTCGCATCATACTCAGCTGTAGGGCTGAACGATTTGGGGGGAAAAATTAATCGCGGTGTTTCTGACAGACTTCGCAGTTGCGATTTGATTTGTGATATTTTTTAAATCATGCTTCAGTTCATTATTCAGTATGTAATAGTCGTGACGCAGCATTACCACATGAGATACTATCAAAATACTAACTGGTCTATATTGTAATACAAGACATCTTAAAGATATGAATAGCTTCCAATATGTATTTATTTTTTCTTATCCTTGTGTACAAACCTCGGGTCTTCAGTGACCTGGCATATACAATACATACTTAAAAACCAAGCCACAGGTAATTGTAACTGTTCAAATTTCTATTGAATTTCCCATTCACCATCACTAAGAAGAGTTCCCAAACAAACAGAACTTTTTACATCGTCCTATGATGACGGTGGTCTTGGGTGTGGACGCTGTTCCCAGATTATGTCACGTACTCTGCTTATACAACAATTTACTATAAATTTAAAGGCAAAATAACTTAAAATGATTGTTTTATGATTATTATTTGGCAAAAAGGTGCCAGGTTGCTAGCAACCGGAACATGGTAAGTGGATTTTACACGTGCTGTTTAAGTCCTGCGTTTAGAAACAGCTCTCCATCGCTTTTTAATGCTTAGTAAAATGTTAGTGCTTTCTGAAGGTCCCAAGTGCACAAGGGATAAATTAGCAGAGAATAATATACAACAATTATTACATAAGCTGTGACTGTGTTAAGTAATAATAAAAATAAAACAATTCCAGTAAGAAGATAAAGAAACTGGGATCCCGCAGCTAAGGCTGCTTGGCCTCCTCATTATAGGACCTTTCTGTAAACAATCGCTGACCATGAAATCTGTAGGTGATTCACTTACAGCTCCTTGGGTTTCAGTCGTTTGCTGCTTGTGGGCATATATACAGTCATTTTGGGCCACTTCCTTTTGTTGAGCTTGATTGGCAGGCGAGGAGCACAGCGCTTCTACTTCCGATTGATCAGAATGACTGTCACACAAGGAGGATGGCATGAATTTGTAAAACTGTTTAAAATGCTGGGTCACACAATTTCGATTGGCTATTCGTGTTGTGTTGGTTGGCTGAAACAAAAGCCTTGGTCTGGACTTGTATTTCTGGACCTGAACATTCCACCTCTGTCTCTAAATTTTCTTTTGTGACTAACTTCCCCAATGCTGACCATGAGCTGATGCTTACTTGCTAGTAGAAGAGGCACATTTTTAAAGCAACTGGTTACATTCTTAAAAAAAAAAACTGTGCTTGGCCTCAAACCTTAGAGTCCACTGTACCACAAGAGAACCAAATATCCTGATTTTGGGATAGTGCACCAAATAACGGTGTTTTGGTAGGAGTTTCATGCCAGGGAATATCTCAAGGATCTTCTGTCAGTGCTCAGAGGTTTTCCCTTCAAGGTAGGCGATTGACTCATCTGTTTGTGCTGCAGCAATTACAAGCTTCACAATGTCTGTCAAGTCAAGCAATAGCTGCCATTCCCTTCCTTCCTCTGTTGCCAGAAGCCTAGTTATGAAATGGCAGTGGGCCCAATTTCCATGGGCATTTCCGCTCATCATTTTTGTTGTTGAAAGAGTATGTGGTGGGGGGGGCGGCATGGTGGTGCAGTGGTTAGCACTGTTGCCTCACAGCTCTGGGACCCGGGTTCGAGTCTCCGCCTGGGTCACATGTGTGCGGAGTTTGCATGTTCTCCCCATGTCGTCATGGGGTTTTCTCCGGATACTCCGGTTTCCCCCCACAGTCCAAAAACATGCTGAGGCTAATTGGAGTCGCTAAATTGCCCGTAGAAATGTGTGCGTGTGAGTGAATGGTGTGTGAGTGTGCCCTGCGATGGGCTGGCCCCCCATCCTGGGTTGTTCCCTGCCTCGTGCCCATTGCCTCCGGGATAGGGTCCAGACCCCCCGTGACCCAGTAGGATAAGCAGTTTGGAAAATGGATGGATGTGTGTGTGTGTGTGTATATATATATATATATATATATATATATATATACACACACACTTTTATACTTTTATATATATAGGACTTACTTTTATATATATAGGACCAATTTTCACATTCCGCACCACTGTTTGCACATGTGCTGATGGCCATCTTCAGCGTCTCCATGACCATGTACCTTACCACTGGTTTATGAGAAAATGTTTGTGACACTGGGGAGGTTCAACGACACCAAACTTAAAATCTTTCAATCCATGTTTTATTTTTTCTGTTCTTGCGGGAATGAAATGTTCCACATGCGTTTGTTTGAAAATGGCAGCCCTCAAACGAACAAGTAACTGTTTCATTGTTCTTCAAGTGACTGCCAATGTGAACAAAACAATCTCTCTCTGTAGAAAGAATGCTGCAAGTGCACAAGTGTTAAATGAACGTACAAAGGATTCCATTTTTTTGTAAAGTACAAGGGCAGCTTAGATATAAACATGGATGGTGCTGACTATGTGCTGCAATCTAAAACTCATTAATAGCTCATGACTGTTAGACATGGATACACTGAATTTCAGCCGCATCCCTAAAATTAAATACATTCAAATAGTACTCCAAAAGTGTTTTAACTTACCTCACTAAAATTTCGTGGGGAAAAAAAATGCAGCTGTTACAAATCTAGTAGCCTCTTAAAATCTGCTGGACAAAGCAGAGAATGAAATATATATGGTTTATTTAAAGAGGTCTGTTATGACAATGATATGTGCTTATTTTTTTCAGAAATACGAGCATTAGAACTGTGAATTTTGTATTTTTATCAGTGATTGTCCATCACCCAAAAAAATGAGAGAGACAATTTCTAAGTGGTTAAATGTATTGCTGAAGCAGTGGATATACTGACACGATGAAATGAAGTTTTTGTTAAGATGATCTAAGAAAGAGACGTATGTACTTTGAGTAATAAAGAACGAATATAGCATTAATCATAAGCTTCACCAAAGAACATAACTAATTGACTTGTACATTATTCAAAAAAACAACTTTTAGTGATGGATACTGGCAGTTGCTGTAATTCTGGAGCTAAAAATTTAACCCATGCAATCTCGACTAGTAAGCTGATTTCACACTTTTTATTAACTGCTAGTAGGGTGTAACTTCTGGTTGACAGTTTATTGTTTAATAACCAGGGGTGTAACAATACTGTTTGCCTACAGTTCAGTATGTATCATGGTTTTCGGCCACAATAACGTATGATTTTGTCTTTATCTATCCATCCATCCATCCTTTGTCCTATTCAGTGTCGTGGGGGGTCCAAAGTCTATATGCATAAACCAGGGAACAACCCAGGATGGGGTGCCAAACCATCGCAGGGCACATTCACACTCCAATTAGCCTCAGCATGTCTTTGGACTGTGGGGGGAAACCCAGAGGAAACCCCACGACGACACGCGGAGAACATGTAAACTCCACAGACACACGGAACCCTGGCAGAGACTCAAACGCTGGTCTCAGAGGTGTGAGGCAACAGTGATAACCACTGTCACCATGCCGCCCCCAGTATCTTTTTATTTAACCACCCTTCAATTAAACAACTAACTCTTTATTTTTCTAAATAACCATGTATTTGACTTGGGATCAACATGTTTTCTTGTTCGGCATGATTTTAATAATTATTACCCTGATAAATTGATAATATTATGAGTGTATCGAACTGTAGGGGGCGTACCAAATGGTTTGATTATGTGCCTTGAACCATTACACCCCTTGTAATAACCGAGCTATGCAGGAACTCAGAAAACACACAATGCCGGCTGTCAGAAGGTTAATTTGGGGTGTTGCAGTGTGAGTAGCTAAATGTAGCCACATGCAGCTAAACCTTCTTTGAACTACCATGAGTCTATTTTGCTTAGCAAAAATGGAGACCGCTGTTAGGATGCAAAGAGAGGCATCAATGTAACTCAAATACGCACAAAGAAAGTATTCTGACTGTAAAAAAAGACAAACGCTAATATGTAACAAAGCGAAATCCCAGACATTTCCCGCATTTTTAATTCCCAAAAAAGATGTACATGAATAAGAGGATGTGTGGTAACCCTGTTTAAACATTCAGCTTAATATATTATAAAGATATCTGTTCAGGATAGCTATGCCATTCATATTGTATGTGAATAAATAAATTGGAAAATGACTGATGCAAAAAGATTTTGAATACGCCAGGCTTCAAATGATCCACGCTGGTACTGACCTATGGAGAATATAAAAATATGTGATTAACTGTTCTATGTGGAAAAGGGCAAAAAACCACCTGACATTCTGCAACCCCACAGCCCTTTCTTACAGTATATCGTTCCCTTCTTCTGTAGTAAAATGTTTAATAGCATTTTGTTTCTGCTCATATACTGCACACATTTCAATTGCCCGATATTGCGTCGACTTTGTGCGTTAACGTGCGTGCAGTATGATGGTATAGCTTCCAAACAAAACAGCTGATGCAATATCGCAAACGGTTACTTACAAAAGACGTCGGCTGGATAGTGATGAGTGAAAGACGGCGAGTCCATTGTCCAGCAAAGGAGACCAGGACTTCCCAGTCAAAAAAACAGACACAGGCAGTGACTATACATGCATGCGCAGTCATGGCCATATAAATTTTTTTCAACTTTAATTATAATTAAATTAACTAAGCTTCATCAAAACATATTAAATATATTTTTATATAGCTTATTATTTAGTAAGATCATGTACTCCAATATAAATTCATTAAATAAACTAAATTTTGTTACGTTGAATCTACTAAGGACAGAAATGTTTTTGTTCCCCTCATGGTGGAACGCCAGGCCCCCTCACTCCTGCGCATCCCTTCACGAGACATGGAGCTGACATGTCCACACCAGAGAACCAAAGAGCCTCCTGCACCCTCCGTACGAAGTCCTGTGTGACAGACACCTCCGACTCAGTCACTGCTAAAGGCAGGCTCTAGGCCTCCTGCTGGCGAAGGCTGGTGATGTTAACACGGGTGTCCCACGCTAAAAAACCCCTCTTTTTAAAACAGGGACTCATTCCATAATGCCTCCTTCTGGACTCACTTGTTCTATTTCCTCCCATAATGCACTGTGTCCGGGCAGCAGCTCCGACACAAGTGGTCAAACAGACTGGATTGCTTCACCCACCCCCAGACACATGGAGCAGCAATTATAAGTTGTTAAAACTATGGGCTTTTTTCCCTGGTAACTTTTATTGTATTAAGTTCTGGGCAGATGGTGTATCGCAGTACATATGTGTCCGAGCGTACGCATGCATCTTAAAAACGGCCGGCCGTGACACACAAGAGAATCTCCAAACCGTACACATTCAGCGCAGACCGATTGGGTGCTTTGTTTTCTTCCACCCTTGTGTTCTGTCCTGTCAACTCTCAGTGGCCAACAGCTTGCACACGCTATGTCCATCTTTGCTGCTTCACTGCTTCCTGACTGAGGGTCTGTGACCATGTCAGTGCTGTAAATATGCTACAGGTTACCAGAGAGATCCTCGCCCCAAATCTTCAGTATGGATACCTTGCCCCCCACCCTCCCCCCCCCCAACTGAGTGCCCCCTAGAGGTCCCCCGAGAGTCCAGGTAGAGGACAGTATGCCCTATTTCGTGTGAGGATGAAAGGGGATCTGACCTTCGTTGTCAGCGCTAGGGCCCTAGAACAAAGTACCAACCCCCAAAGAGTGAAGAGTGGGGGTGGGAATGTGGACCCCCGCTACCGTCTTGTTGTTTCTCTTAACAAAGCTCACTTCAAAAAGGGTGGGTAACGGTCCAGTGGGGTGAGGAACAACAAATTGGTTTTGAGTGTTGGTGTGGAATGAAGCAGCACTTTGGTGAAGGCGAAAGCTTCTCCTCTAAACCTAACGAAGGTACTTAAATCATATAAACTTTTTCTTAATGTGAAACTGCGATGCTTTCTGAATTTTGCAACATATTCCAAATGGGTTTAACTTTTCAGTAAAGTATCTTTGTCTGTTCTTTGGCTAATTGTTGTATTATTGAGCGAGTGTTAGCTATTCACCACATGCCCGATAATGAAAGAGAATAACGTGCATTTTCTCTTTGTTTTCCATTCGTCATTAGGTCATTCCTCCTCTAGATGAGAGACAGCACTACATATTTTAAGGGAGGAATATCAAGGCTATTTTTTTTATTCTCAATAATGTGTCATTTTAAAACCTTTTTTTAGGCCAGATGGTATGGGGACAGTCACAGAAGAGGAAAAGGAACAGTTTGAAGACATCAAAAGCCGACTTCTAAGTCTACTGGAAAACCAGATCGTACATTTCAGGTAATGGATGCTGTAGGACGAGCATAAAGCTCCAGATGAACAGCATCTCTCTTGTACATTGTGTCCCTTTCTATACATGAAAGCTATAAAAATGTCTGCTTTCTCACTTATCATTCCAACTGAGACTGACGGAAGCTTGAGCACAATATATGTGGATTAGAACCAATATCAACAGGTGTATTTATCTTTAGGCAGATGGGATGAGTTCACCCTGCTTGCTCATTCCCTTTATATGTCGCCAGTGGAAGGGATGGGGCCACTTTGGGGGCCGAAAGCAGCAGGAGCCATTTAGCCTCACCCTACTACAGCAGACTAATAGGAGTATACAACAGCGGTGACAATACGTGGATTATGTAAATGAGCACAGGGAAGAATCAAAGTCCTTGAGTGTGTCGTTGGCGTTGAGGATTAGTCGTAACACAGCAAAGATGATTAAGGCAATTTGGCTGATTTGTGTACGCACCACGCTCCCAGCAGAGGACAAAGGCTTGGAATATTTAGGGTGCTCTTCATGTACACCTGCATGCACGTAAATCTCACAGACCCTTGTCATTAGGCGGGACCTCAAGAGTCTTAACCAACTTAAACTGTTGTTAAGGGCTGCCAACTGACTGTAGATGTTACGTTAAATAGCCCGAAGTATGTGGACCAGCTTGTCCAACATCTCACTCTGAAACCTAACGTATTAATATGAAGTTGGTCGGTCCGTTGGTGCTTGTACTCTTTTGGGTTGGCTTTCCATTAGATGTTGGAACATTGCCTGCAGGATTTGCTGCCATTCAGGTTGGGTATTGATGTTGGGTGATCAGGTCTCTTTCTGTAAATTTGTGTGGTGACCCTCTTCACAATTGAACATGCTCCTGCGCAATTTGACCTTCACAACCTCACTTGCAGTTGACCAGGGCAGCCCTTGAAGGGCAGAAATGTGGTGAGCTGACTTGTTGTAAGGATGGCATCCTATGATGGTGTGAAGTGGAAAGTCACTAACCTCTTCCATACTAACACACAGGTACACCCCTTCATGACCATGACCAAATTGAGCTGGTAGAAGATGGATGGATTCACAATGGCTACATTTCTCAGTGTATCCACTGAGATGTCAAAATACAGCCGGTTCCCTAAACTGCTTGTTCTCCATTAAGTGGTACTTATATTCCCGCCCTGCAGGTACTGCTTCCCATTTGGACGCCCGGAAGGTGCACTGAAAGCCACGTTATCCCTGCTGGAAAGGGTGAGTCTAGCCATCATTCCGGGCACTTCTTTGTTACTCTGGGAATTGTGACTATTTTATTAAATTTTTAGGGAGAAGTCTTGCATGCAGATTGATAGGAGAGAGAACGTGACATGAAAACGAGGGACGAAAGTTTGGCTCTGTCTCATGAATGTGGAAAACAAAGAAAGCCATGGCGTAATGAAAGCAAAGCGAGTGCCCCTACACTAATTCCCACTTCAGTATTCTGGCCCTAAAACTCTCAATCAGTGATTTTGTGTGTAAATGTGGAAAAAGGAGCACCAGTGTGGATCAGTAATTCTACTCCCCTCACCTTAATCAGGTATTGATGAAGGACATTTCCACACCAGTCCCTCCGGACCAGCTGAGGAAGGTGGTTCAGAAATGCCTCGAGAAAGCAGCTCTGGTCAATTACTCCCAGCTCACTGACTACGCCAGAATTGAAGGTTGGTCTTCAGATTGCCGTGATCCCCACATTAGAGGCACGCAGAAAAACCCTGAAAGGGTTCATTATCTGGACTGTGGACAGAGAAGCCTCCTCCTCCTCCTCCTCCTCCCTCTCCCTTTGAGTAAACCCAAGCAGCAGAGGCAGCGTTTGCCCGCCTTCAGCTCATTAGACTCTCAGCAGGAGCGACACACACATTTTCTGCACTAATCTCTCTCTTGGGCCCCCCCCCATACCACTAACACTCCAGTTCGCTTTCTTAAGATCACTTAAAGTGAATTTTGGAATGAAATTAGCCTTTATGTTGAGAGATGGCCAATTTGAAATGTTGATGGTCCTCCAGAGAACAGTTCTAGGTGCCTTTGAAATCAATTTTGTTTTCTAGAACTTTCTTTATAATTATTCCCCATTGTACAATCCCCAGTAAAATGGTTCCATTTAATTATAATCTGTGCCATGTTGACCTACTTGGTCTATTGTCCTGTCCAAAAGTTAGACCCTAAGCCAGTGTTTCCCAAACCAGTGCTCAGGCCACACTGGACAGATCCACATTTCTCTTTTATCCCAATTCCCAGAACACCTGACCAAGCAACCAACAGCTCTAAATACCTTACAGTTGTGCTGGGAACTGGCCTAAACATTCTTAGAATGGCCTAGTATACAGTACCTCCATTGCCCTTTTTCCTTAATAGTCTTCTGTATTCCATACGTTCTGTATAAACCTTTGTGCTGTGTGTGGTCTCTCCTCGATGTCCGGTGGCCCTGAGGTGGCGAGGCTCGATGAGGTCATAGGCTGCGGTGATGTTGCAGGGAATGCCCACGCCGGCCCGGAGAAGAGCATGGAGGACGTCATCCGGCTGGGAGAGCTGTGCATCGAGGTCCTGCAGCAGAACGAAGAGCACCACGCGGAGGTAAATCACGCCTTGACCACTGTGTAGCACTCATCTCGACGGTACCTCCTTCCAACAGGCCGACGTCATTACCTCATTTTATACTCAACTGGAGTCCTTTATAAAAAGTATGTGTATGTTGTTTGCTGCAAATTTGATGCCATTTCATATATTATATAATATGTAAACTGTCTTTATCCGGCTACATACCCTTTTCCCTTTTCATCTGAATGTAATTGCATCGCTTGTTGCTATTCCCAGCGCAAGCAGCAACTTGGGTAAAGAGCATCTCCTGCCACATTACACGCGTTCTGTGGTTTATTTTTAAAATTCGGCTGAGTTACATGATGCTCCTCTCGTATGTGGAACATGAATGTTGAAGACGCATCCTGAAGTTTTTCTTGCAGGAATATACATGTCCCATGTACATCATGGAATATGGCTAAGACGAACTGAAGATAGTGGAATCATGGGAGATTCTCAGCTTATTAAATTTTCTCTGCAACACATATCTAAAGCAGTCAAAATGGGTAAAATGTCATGTATATATGATTTAAAATGTGTCTCTTAAGTTCTATCTCTGTATTTAAGTGGACTTTATAATAGTGTTTATTAACATTTTTCCCTTTCATTCATTCCCTCTCCTTATTTGCTGTTAATATGAGCTACTGTCATGCATTTTGCAGCTTAACCAGCAGAGCTGCGAATCTAGCATTTGTCTACATAATCCCCTCTTTTTTTCCCCCGGTTCCTCCCTGCGCTCATTGAGGCACGAGAGGTATTACACACCGGCTCTGCTAAGCACCTTTCTTTCCATGTGCTGCCATCCCCCCATCTCTGAGCTTTTTACCGTCCTCCCTTACCTTCTGTGTCTGTTAGGTCAGTGCTATTCATCCAACCCCACCCCCGCAACCCCACCCCCGCCCCACAGCACTCCCCAGTGTCACTCGACTGTGTTTTTAGTGCGTCTGGTTACAGCGGGGCGACGCTTTTAGCAGAGAGGAAGCGGCGTTGCGCTGCGTCTCAGCGACGCTTTAGCGGTCACAAAGAGCTGGCCTTGAATGCCACGTCTCCCCTGTTTCCATGAACGCATCACCTTGGAGTTCATGGAATAAATCACTGTCATAAGTCTCATGGAGACTTGTGCCGGCCGCTTTTGTATGACTCGTAAAATCGCTGCTGCATGTGATGTCCTGCGTGGTAAATGCTACACGGACTATTCACCATAAGGTCTTTCTCCTTTGTCTTGATTGTGAAGTGAGCCGCAGAGCCCCATTGACACACAAAGCCGCGGTGAATCGCGCATCCCGTCGTGATGCTGAAGGTACATGAGCGTGTGGGAGGACAGGAAGCCGCTTTCCATCTCATGCAGCGAGAGATAGATGCGCCTCTTAAAGAGGCTACCCCCCCACCCCACCCCTATAGGACCTGCTCCTACAGTTTGCTTCCATTAACCACAAATCTGTTCACGTGAGGCAATAATGAAACATTGTTCTCGGTGCAGCAGTGTCAGTTTTGTCCTTAAAAGGAGGGGTACGCCACAGGTGCCTGGTAATTAGGGTTCTCAAGGACAGTTATGGTGGGCACAGGTGGGATCGATGTACATGTTAATTAGGGCTAGGGTTCTCAAGGACAGGTCCAGAGGAGACAGGCAGGATGAGGTGCTGGTAATTATGGTTCTCAAGGACAAGTTTGAGGGGCAATGAGGTTTCTTGGTAATGATGGTAGGGTGTAGACAGACAGACAGACCTGAGCTACCTGATTATTTGGGTTCTTAAGACAGGTTTGTTGGAAATAGGTAGGACTGAGGTGCCTGGTAATTAGGGTTCTAAAGGATATTTATGGTGGACCTAGGTGGGTCTGAGGTACCTGGAACTTAGGGTTCCCAAGGATGGGTGTGGTGGACAGAGGGAGACCTCTTCTCCTCAATCTGCTGGTGTCCTCAGGCACAGCCAATTTACAGGCGACTTTCTCTCTCTTTATAGTTTTTATGGAGAGATTATTTGTGGAAGACGTCTCAGAATTACTCGGTCATTTTTGCTGTAGTTGTAAATTTTCGTTTTGATTTTCTATTTAGTTTGATTATTTTTTGTATATTTTTTGTTGAATGGGTCATTCTTACTATGTATGGCCTTTTCCCCATAAAAATATTCTAAAATAGTTGTACAATCTTAAATTCTTAAATAATGTAATGATATACATTTTTTCTTTTGCACTAAAATCTTAAGTTATTGGATTCCTATATCAATGTATGTAATTTTGCCGTATTGCTCTGAGTAGATGTGTCTAGTTTTGCCATTGACTTTATGGAATAACCTGGATTCCTGGGGCTCTTCTAATGTGACCAGTAAAGGTTCCTCCCTTATAGGACCCAAGTCCCTTTGTCTGCAGCTTCATGTGCCCCCCCCCACACACACACATGCCCTTTGACCCCCACTGTCACACCCTGCTCTCGGTGCTTTGCTCCACCTGCTCCATTCAAAGCCCCCTGTCCGTTTTTCCCAGGCTTTCTCCTGGTGGCCAGAGGCCATGGCAGAACATGCAGAGACCTTCTGGTCCCTGTACACTGTAGACATGGACGCTGCTCTGCAGGTGCAGCCCCCAGACTCCTGGGACGGCTTCGCCCACTTCCAGCTACTCAACAACTTCCTGCGGACTGACCGTAAGTGACCCCATGGGGCAAAGCACCCCTCCCACCGTGCTAGTCCCCCCCGGTGGCTGTCACTGAATGGAACACAAACCTGCACCACTAACAACGCTAATTAATGGAACACAAAAACAAGAGGTCTCGTTAAGCAAAAGGTCAGCGTTCATCTGCCACAACCTGTATAATGATAATTACACATTGATGAAGACAATACCAGCTACTAATGTAACTGTCAGTTCAAAAATTAATTGCGTATTTTCACCACTAACTTAAGAACATTTTGGAATATTGTAATTTATATTGGACACTCATTTACAGGGATAAAAGAACATTTGTTTTAGCTGTTAACCTTTTAGCCAACTGTTAAAATGCAAAATGACCTGTTTTTTTCCCCCACGTAACAAGAGGCATGTTAAAAATGTAGTGAGATTCAATGCACGCTTTGGTTTCATGATATCAATGCAATTGCACTGGACCCAGTGTGGTAACTGCGATCTTTGTGAAGGTCCTGCAGAGATTCACTGCATGGCATTTTCTTGTGTTGTAATCATAACCAGCATCAGGAGTTCTGTGTTAACATTAACAAAATGGTTAGACTGGGATTAGGGTTAATGAAGCCCAGAATGGTACCTGGATCTCTGTCTCTCATTACTGGAGCATCATTATGAGCTGGGAAGTAAAGGCTCCCACTGGGCTGTGAACCAAACACCCCCAGCCCCCCCTTCCCCCCAACACTGTGTCGCCCAGGAAAGACCCCATGTAGGTCAGCTTCTTCATCATTCCCCACATCTCTCCTTGTCAAGAATGGCCTTGGTGCTCATTTCCAGTTAGTATCAAAGAGGATGGTTGTTATTAATTGACACACACTTATCAAAAGCATCAAGAAGGCAGGCCAAAGCTACAATGGCAGGATGTCTCCCGGAACTCCAGCCAATAGCCTTAGGGTTGTAAACCACCGTTCTTTTCCCTAAACCGGGTCACCTGCACTATCTGTGACTGTGGAGACAGAGCCCTTCATCCTCTTTTCTGTTTCCTCACTCATCTCCGTTCCCCATCTTGCCCTCCAGCTTATCTGTGCAACGGGACGTTTCACAAGCACCTGCAGAATCACTTCATGCCGTTGGTCGTGCGCTACATTGACCTAATGGAGTCCTCCATCGCCCAGTCCGTGCATCGGGGCTTTGAGCAGGAGACGTGGCAGTCAGTCAAGTAAGGCTGTTTATCCCCCTTACACTCCATCAGGCACCTTTTGGCCTTGGTGATCTTCCTTGATTGCAGGAGAGAAATAGGAAGCAGCTGCACACAGCATGTAAACAGGGCCTGAAGAATGTCATATGCAACGGGATCTCTAAACTGATTCGTGCCGGTTGTCGCTTCCGATGCTGTTGTTTTGCTTTGAGACGTGTGATGCTTAGTTTGAGATGGATCTGCAGTTGGAGCAGAGCCTAGGAGGTAAGCTGCACAATGATTTTCCCAGGGGTGTGTGTGTGTGAGAGAGAGAAAGTGGATCTCAGTCTCCTCTTTGTCTCTTGCATCCTTTGTGTGTGTGTGTGTGTGTGTGTGTGTGTGCATGTTCTTCCCTCACAGGACGATAACAGAAAACCTCCCCAGTGTCCCTCTGCCCAAAGTTCCTGGCCTGCCCCTCATCCTTCCCCAGCTGCCCAGCTTTTCAGCGCCCTCATGGATGGGCCCGCTGTGTGACCACAAGTGTGTATGGCTTGGGAGGGGGGGGGGGGTGAGGGTGTGGCAGCTTTGTCTGTGTGGGTGGTCATGGCATCGTGCTGTCTGTGGACGGGTTGCACCGTCTAGGAATCTCCTCCTCCATAGGACCAGGAAAAATGAGATGCTAACATCAGAGATAACAATCTAAACTGTCAAACAGCTGGACAATGGCTTTTATGGACAGTGGTGCAGTAGATACCAGAAAAATCCACCAGTATGTCTGAAGGCTTACCCTAGACATGTGCAGCCTTACCTGTGCTGTGACTTCGAAGGACCCGGGCAAATTCTGTCCCATGACTCTGTCTGCTTTCTTTGTGAAAATTTCTCGCCTGTAGTCGTTTAATGTTTCTGACACCCCTAGCAGATTTAGACACGTATCCCAACTGTGGAAGACCAGGCTGGCCTATGGAGGGGGAGCAGAGCAGGCCTTGGTAGCCTCTAGCTGTGGAGTACAGTTTGGTATGCAGCCTCACCCCTCACTGTGCTTGTGATTGCCTTTCCTGTATTCACCCCGCTGCATGTGAGCGAGGCTTCAACACAAACCGGTCCCTACCAGCAAATCTGCGAGGACTACTGGAATTGGACCCATCTGTTCCTCCTTTTTGGGTTCAGCCGGTGCTCTGTTCTGCCCTGTTCGGCCTATAGTGGCTTGAAGATCTCCATGGCATTATGACAACATTTTGACAACCTTTAAAGAATATTTACCATGAAGGTACTGCCGAGTAAAAAAGGGCTCCCATGCTCTAAGGTTCTTCTGCAGTTCTCACTAGTCCTCCGCTGCCTTGCTGGTTGCTGGAATATCGTGTCATTAACAGACAGCCGATATGTTATGCGAACTTCCCGTGCAACTCCACGTGTAGCATTCAGCCATTGTGTTTGGCTGCGATAACTTTTTCGGGAATTGGGAATTAACGGCTCAGTATCACATTCTTCTGCCACGTGTTCATGCTCAATTCTCAAACCATCCAGCATGGAGAGTGGGCTCGAGTGGCAACGTGGATTGTTTGTAATCATCTCGTTTTTAACTTCTAGCTTGCAAGGAATTAATTTGGCCAACATCTTGTGAGTATGATATGATGCCGTCTTTCCCTTCCTTCGTGTTAAAGTCGGAAAATATCTGCATGTGCCGTTGGTCTACATTGTATCCAGTGTCGAGTTCAGGGGTCTACCAGTGGCACCAGAAAATTGACTGTGTGATATCACCCCCCTTCCGGCTGTGGTACTTCAGCGTGGCAGCTCAGTGAGGGTCCCAACTGGTTTGGGGGTGGGGGGGGGGCTCCTGTTGCCCAGTGGTTTTTTTTTTTCCTTTTCCAGTGAGTCGTTAGTGAAGTCTCTCCTCTCCTGCAGACCCCGGGAGTGGTGCCATTGGGAGATGGGTGGGCTTCATGGGCTCTGAGGCTGCAATAGATAATTGGGCAGGAGGGGAACCAATGTAGCACACATTTAATTGCCCAGCACATTTGCTTAGGTAGCAATCCCCTTAAAGGCGGCAATTGCACCCTTAGCTGGCAGCTGCTGTACATTTGGATGGTAGCGGAATGAGCTTATTTTTCTTGTCCCGCCGTAACCTGTCATAGACGTGGCAGCAGGCTGCCGGTGCACGTCCATCTGTCTGCATAGCAAGAGCAGAGTCAAACCTGCTGGCTTCAAGCGGGAGCCTCTAACGTGTCTGAACCAAGCCAACAAAACACTGCTGTTTCCATTTCAAAACAACAAAGGCGATTTTATTATTTTTTAAATCACAGATTTTGAACAGGAACAACACTTAATAAGGCAATGAAAAGCGATTGTTTGTGTCGGCAATGTTATGATATTTTAATTTGCATAAATAAGAAAGGGATGTGTCATGTAGTACTCATTTCTACTAATGCACGCAACAGGGTATATAATAAGAGGAAGCTAATTACATCAATGAGCTATACTCTTATATCACGTCCTTATTAAGCAATATTTGTATTCCATGTTTTTTATTGTGAAAACACAGGTGTCTCTCACTGCCTTACCAATAACCACAGCAATTATCCGTGCTGTTGCTGAAGTGTCCTAGTATTTCTGTCCTTTCATGGAAGTGGAATTGTGTGTGTGTGTGTGTGTGTGTGTGTGTGTGTGTGTGTGTGTGTGTGTGTGTGTGTGTGTGTGTGTGTGTGTGTGTATGTGTGTATGTATGTGTGTATGTATGTATGTGGGTATATCTTACATTGTCTTGTCATGGTGCCTTCACCCCCAGTAATGGCTCAGCAACGTCTGAAGACCTCTTCTGGAAGCTAGAAGCCCTGCAGATGTTTGTGCTGGACCTGCGGTGGCCTGAGCCCGAGTTCGCGAGGCACCTGGAGCAGAGGCTCAAACTCATGGCCAGTGACATGGTGGAGGCCTGCGTCAGGAGGTCAGCTTCAGTCCTGACGCTGGCCAGTACCAGTCTCACAGTCAGTCTCCGCCCCCCTCCCCAGTCCCCCAGTCACAGAAGACCTCGAACCTCTCATGTCCTCAAAACTTGCCTCCCCAGCCTGCGTCCTCTTCCTTCACATCCTGACCTTTGACTGTAGAGAGTCACACTTCGCTCACATCTTCAGGCTACATTTCATCACACAGATGGCGGGAAGTCGGAAGCTGTAGGCAGAGAGGATGACGAAACATATTATTAGTTATACTGAAGCATTGTTTGAGGATCCCATTATATTAACTGTGACAATTGTTTTTGAGGCGTGAAACAACTAACCTTCTAGACTGAACATTCATCAAATGTTCATTTGCAACCGCGGTAATGCTGCTCATGTAAGGACTTACTGTGCAAAGCGGAGGGTCTGGGGAGAATGAGACAGTGCGACTGTTTTTAATTGGTCCCTGGGGGTGACCCATTTTACATGCCCTTTTATTGTCTCTCCCAGAACAAAAGCTGCTTTCGATTCCAAGATGCAGAAGGCCGGCAAGTCGACTGACTTCCGGGTGTCCCTGTCCGTCTGCACCATGTTCAATGTGCTGATGGACGCCAAAAAGCAGTCTTCCAGACTCTGCGTGTTGGACTCCGGCCAGGAGGTACTGTATTTTTGGAGGCTAATCTTGCTTGGTGAAACTCTACTCCAAAAAACGGTGCTTGCTAATACTGGCAGCCACACAGACGATCAGCGTTCCCTGGTATCTCGTAGACTGCAAGAAATTCACCAGTGTGAATATATAGCAGGTGCTTATGAGGCAGGCCTTGCAGACGGACCCGCATCTGGGAAGACCTCCCTAAACAAGGCATAGCCGGAACTGGACATCTTTAGAAAATGAACTTGATATGACAATCCCACTGCCCCGCGCTTCAGACAGTTTGGCCATAGTGTCTTTGCTTTATTTAGGATAATGCAGGTCTCTGGGTTGCAATCCCACCCCTCTCTTACTGGAGGATAGAGTTTGTGAAGGGCTGAGCACGATTCCCTCGGCATCCCCAAAGCTCAGCACACTGCACGCATAGCTTCTGAACCCTTTTAAGTGGCTTTGAAATCCTCCATGATGTGACAGTCAGCCTTCAGCTGGAGAACTTTGGTCCTGCTTGTGGGCTATTCACTCATGAACTCATTTCCACCTGCAGACCATTTGCTACCAGTGACCCAGGAGGTCAGTTTCACTTAACTTGGTCCTCATCTCAGTTCTCAGGCAGCTGCACAGTCTGTTTTCTCTTCCTTAGCAATTGCAGTGCATTTACAGTCTTGTGCCTAGACAGAGAGATGCAGGTTTAAATTGTAAAACATTGACTGGTGGACAGTCGAGCCATTTATCGTAGCCTTGGAACTTTAGCTAGTGATCTTCTAGCCTTCAGTGGAAACTTCTCGATAATTACAGATAAATGTAGACAGGGAGGCTCCTTCAGATTTTTTTCAAGATGTGTTTCCATCCGAGCACTTTGAAGTCAAAGAGATTTTTCCTACTTTCACAAAGTAGACCAAAACCCTGCTGAATTAAATATTATGTGTGTGAGAGTCAATATTATAAATGCAAAACAATGAGCTGCATTTCTGTGTCACTGTTGTGCTGTTTGGCCGAGTCGGTCCCCAGGATGTGGAACAACATCGAAGACGTCCTTGAATCATTAGGGAACCGTTGAGTTTACGCTGTGTGGGTTTCTATTTATTTTGGCCATTAAGACAGTATGTGAAGCAAACAAACTCTTTATTAAAACAGTAAAATCTTGTATTTTAATCAGTCTGTTCCATTGTAGAGTCATGCTGCCATGTACAACGTCATTGTTTTATAAATCGCACACATTTCATTGGTGGCTTTTATTTAGCTTTCTCTATCTGTTTGTTTTGTTTCTGGTCTTCCTTTGTGCCCCCCTCATCTTCTGCACGACATCTTTGCATCCAAGACTGACAAACAATGGGTAAGTGTTTCCTGTCGTCTCTCCTGCTTTAATGTTTTTATGTCATATATTTCATTATTTCATATATTGTTCTTATATAATTTTCTTCCACTCATATCATCTTTAGTTATTATTTAAAGCAATTCATTTTCATCTACATTTTTTTTGCTGCTAGTAAACTCATAATTGCAAACATTGAACTGTATCATATGGGTATGGATGTATAAGGAAATTGGTTTATAGGTCCTGCTAATATACAAAGTTTTTTCCTTGCTGCACAGTAGAAAGCCGTGTATCATTTAAAGCTGAATGGGATTCCTAATACATCTATTAAAAAATACCTCAGATTAAAGTTTCTGTGAAACAGTGGAGTAGGTGAGGGCTCCCTTGTGGAGGACAATTGAGTCATCAAACTATCCAGTCATCCTATAAAATGACGGGGCCATTTTGAGCTTCAGTGATTTTCCTGCTAAATAGTTTGTTCTTCCTGAATTGTTAGCAGTCATTCAAATTATTTGAAAACAGGTGATTGTGATTGTATTTATCTGTATAGTCTCGGTAGAACTCTGAGACTTCAGGTTTGTGATTTTACCATTAGTTAGATGTTCTCTCTGTGTCATTGTCGGCTTTCCACCAGCTATTCCAGTTTCCCTCCACAGTCCAAAAAACATACTGAGGTTAATTGGAGTTACCAAATTGCCCATAGGTGTGCCTGTGTGAGTGCGTGGTGTGTGAGTGTATGGTGTGTGTCAGTGTTTGGTGTGTCAGTGTATGGTGTGTGTCAGTGTATGGTGTGTGTCAGTGCATGGTGTGTGAGTGAATGGTGCGTGGTGTGTCAGTGAATGGTGTGTGAGTGAATGGTGCGTGGTGTGTCAGTGCGTGGTGTGTCAATGTGTAAGTGCGATGTCTGGTGTGTGAGTGTATGGTGTGTGTGAGTGTATGGTGTGTGTCAGTGTATGGTGTGTGTCAGTGAATGGTTCGTGGTGTGTGAGTGTATAGTGTGTGTCAGTGTATGGTGTGTGTCAGTGTATGGTGTCTCAGTGTATGGTGTGTGTCAGTGCGTGGTGTGTCAGTGCGTGGTGTGTCAGTGCGTGGTGTGTCAGTGCGTGGTGTGTGTCAGTGCGTGGTGTGTGTCAGTGCGTGGTGTGTGTCACTGCGTGGTGTGTGTGAGTGCGTGGTGTGTCTCAGTGTGTGGTGTGTGAGTGCATGGTGTGTGAGTGAATGGTGCGTGTGAGTGTATGGTGTGTCAGTGTATGATGTGTGTCAGTGCGTGTTGTGTGTCAGTGCATGGTGTGTGTCAGTGTATGGTGTGTGTCAGTGTATGGTGTGTGAGTGCATGGTGTTTGTCAGTGTATGGTGTGTCAGTCTATGGTGTGTGTCAGTGCGTGGTGTGTGTCAGTGCATGGTGTGTGTCAGTGTATGGTGTGTCAGTGCATGGTGTATCAGTGTGTGGTGTGTGTCAGTGTATGGTGTGTGTCAGTGAATGGTGCGTGGTGTGTCAGTGTGTAACTGCGATGTCTGTGGTGTGTCAGTGTATGGTGTGTGTCAGTGAATGGTGCGTGGTGTGTCAGTGTGTAACTGCGATGTCTGTGGTGTGTCAGTGTATGGTGTGTGTCAGTGTATGGTGTGTGTCAGTGTGTGGTGTGTGAGTGTTTGAGTGTATGGTGTGTGTCAGTGTATGGTGTGTGTCAGTGTGTGGTGTGTGAGTGTTTGAGTGTATGGTGTGTGTGAGTGTATGGTGTGTGTGAGTGTATGGTGTGTGTCAGTGTATGGTGTGTGTCAGTGTATGGTGTGTGTCAGTGTATGGTGTGTGTCAGTGCGTGG
The DNA here is from genome assembly GCF_023856365.1 of Brienomyrus brachyistius. Taxonomy (NCBI): domain Eukaryota; kingdom Metazoa; phylum Chordata; class Actinopteri; order Osteoglossiformes; family Mormyridae; genus Brienomyrus; species Brienomyrus brachyistius. Next base: position 32,218,156 of record NC_064533.1, read on the forward strand.
TGTGTCAGTGCGTGGTGTGTCAGTGCGTGGTGTGTGTCAGTGCGTGGTGTGTGTCAATGCGTGGTGTGTGTGAGTGCGTGGTGTGTCTCAGTGTGTGGTGTGTGTGAGTGCGTGGTGTGTGAGTGAATGGTGCGTGTGAGTGTATGGTGTGTCAGTGCATGGTGTGTGTCAGTGCATGGTGTGTGTCAGTGTATGATGTGTGTCAGTGCATGGTGTGTGTCAGTGCATGGTGTGTGTCAGTGCATGGTGTGTGTCAGTATATGGTGTGTGTCAGTGCATGGTGTGTGTCAGTGCATGGTGTGTGTCAGTGCATGGTGTGTGTCAGTGTATGGTGTGTCAGTGCATGGTGTATCAGTGTGTGGTGTGTGTCAGTGTATGGTGTCTCAGTGTATGGTGTGTGTCAGTGCGTGGTGTGTCAGTGCGTGGTGTGTCAGTGCGTGGTGTGTCAGTGCGTGGTGTGTGTCAGTGCGTGGTGTGTGTCAGTGCGTGGTGTGTGTCACTGCGTGGTGTGTGTGAGTGCGTGGTGTGTCTCAGTGTGTGGTGTGTGAGTGCATGGTGTGTGAGTGAATGGTGCGTGTGAGTGTATGGTGTGTCAGTGTATGATGTGTGTCAGTGCGTGTTGTGTGTCAGTGCATGGTGTGTGTCAGTGTATGGTGTGTGTCAGTGTATGGTGTGTGAGTGCATGGTGTTTGTCAGTGTATGGTGTGTCAGTCTATGGTGTGTGTCAGTGCGTGGTGTGTGTCAGTGCATGGTGTGTGTCAGTGTATGGTGTGTCAGTGCATGGTGTATCAGTGTGTGGTGTGTGTCAGTGTATGGTGTGTGTCAGTGAATGGTGCGTGGTGTGTCAGTGTGTAACTGCGATGTCTGTGGTGTGTCAGTGTATGGTGTGTGTCAGTGAATGGTGCGTGGTGTGTCAGTGTGTAACTGCGATGTCTGTGGTGTGTCAGTGTATGGTGTGTGTCAGTGTATGGTGTGTGTCAGTGTGTGGTGTGTGAGTGTTTGAGTGTATGGTGTGTGTCAGTGTATGGTGTGTGTCAGTGTGTGGTGTGTGAGTGTTTGAGTGTATGGTGTGTGTGAGTGTATGGTGTGTGTGAGTGTATGGTGTGTGTCAGTGTATGGTGTGTGTCAGTGTATGGTGTGTGTCAGTGTATGGTGTGTGTCAGTGCGTGGTGTGTCAGTGCGTGGTGTGTCAGTGCGTGGTGTGTGTCAGTGCGTGGTGTGTGTCAATGCGTGGTGTGTGTGAGTGCGTGGTGTGTCTCAGTGTGTGGTGTGTGTGAGTGCGTGGTGTGTGAGTGAATGGTGCGTGTGAGTGTATGGTGTGTCAGTGCATGGTGTGTGTCAGTGCATGGTGTGTGTCAGTGTATGATGTGTGTCAGTGCATGGTGTGTGTCAGTGCATGGTGTGTGTCAGTGCATGGTGTGTGTCAGTATATGGTGTGTGTCAGTGCATGGTGTGTGTCAGTGCATGGTGTGTGTCAGTGCATGGTGTGTGTCAGTGTATGGTGTGTCAGTGCATGGTGTATCAGTGTGTGGTGTGTGTCAGTGTATGGTGTGTGTCAGTGAATGGTGCGTGGTGTGTCAGTGTGTAACTGCGATGTCTGTCGTGTGTCAGTGTATGGTGTGTGTCAGTGAATGGTGCGTGGTGTGTCAGTGTGTAACTGCGATGTCTGTGGTGTGTTAGTGTATGGTGTGTGTCAGTGTATGGTGTGTGTCAGTGCATGGTGTGTGTGAGTGTATGGTGTGTGAGTGTATGGTGTGTGTCAGTGCATGGTGTGTGTGAGTGTATGGTGTGTCAGTGTATGGTGTGTGTCAGTGTGTAAGTGCGATGTCTGTGGTGTGTGAGTGCGTGGTGTGTCAGTGAATGGTGCGTGTTGTGTCAGTGAATGGTGCGTGGTGTGTCAGTGTGTGGTGTGTCAGTGTGTAAGTGCGATGTCTGTGGTGTGTCAGTGTATGGTGTGTGTGAGTATATGGAGTGTGAGTGTATGGTGTGTGTCAGTGAATGGTGCGTGGTGTGTCAGTGCATGGTGTGTCAGTGTGTAAGTGTGATGTCTGTGGTGTGTCAGTGCATGGTGTGTGTCAGTGTATGGCGTGTGTCAGTGTATGGCGTGTGTCAGTGTATGGCGTGTGTCAGTGTATGGTGTGTGTCAGTGTATGGTGTCCCAGTGTATGGTGTCTCTGTATGGTGTGTGTCAGTGTATGGTGTGTGTCAGTGTGTGGTGTGTGAGTGTTTGAGTGTATGATGTGTGTCAATGCATGGTGTGTGTGAGTGTATGGTGTGTCATTGCATGGTGTGTGTCAGTGCATGGTGTGTGTCAGTGTGTAAGTGCGATGTCTGTGGTGTGTGAGTGTATGGTGTGTCAGTGCATGGTGTGTGTCCGTGTATGGTGTGTCAGTGCATGGTGTGTCTCCGTGTATGGTGTGTCAGTGCGTGGTGTGTGTCAGTGCGTGATGTGTGTCAGTGCGTGGTGTGTGTCAGTGCGTGGTGTGTGTCAGTGCGTGGTGTGTGTCAGTGCATGGTGTGTGTCAGTGTATGGTTTGTCAGTATATGGTGTGTGTCAGTGTATGGTGTGTGTCAGTGTATGGTGTGTCAGTGTATGGTGTGTCAGTGTATGGTGTGTCAGTGTATGGTGTTTGTCAGTGTATGGTGTTTGTCAGTGCATGGTGTTTGTCAGTGCATGGTGTGTGTCAGTGTATGGTGTGTCAGTCTGTGGTGTGTGTCAGTGTGTGGTGTGTGTCAGTGCGTGCTGTGTCTGAGTGCATGGTGTGTGTCAGTGCATGGTGTGTGTCAGTGCATGGTGTGTGTCAGTGCATGGTGTGTGTCAGTGCATGGTGTGTGTGAGTGCATGGTGTGTGTGAGTGCATGGTGTGTGTGAGTGTATGGTGTGTGAGTGTATGGTGTGTCAGTATATAGTGTGTGTCAGTGTACGGTGTGTGTCAGTGCATGGTGTGTCAGTGCTTGGTGTATCAGTGTGTGGTGTGTGTCAGTGTATGGTGTGTGTCAGTGAATGGTGCGTGGTGTGTCAGTGTGTAACTGCGATGTCTGTGGTGTGTCAGTGTATGGTGTGTCAGTGCGTGGTGTGTGTCAGTGTGTCAGTGCGTGGTATGTGTGAGTGTATGGTGTGTGTGAGTGTATGTGTGTGTAAGTGTATGGTGTGTGTGAATGCATGGTGTGTTTCAGTGCGTGGTGTGTTTCAGTGCGTGGTGTGTTTCAGTGCGTGGTGTGTGTCAGTGTATGGTGTGTGTCAGTGCATGGTGTGTCAGTGAATGGTGCGTGGTGTGTCAGTGTGTGGCCTGTCAGTATGTAAGTGTGATGTCTGTGGTGTGTGAGTGTATGGTGTGTGTGAGTGTATTGTGTGTCAGTGCATGGTGTGTGTCACTGCGTGGTGTATGTCACTGCGTGGTGTGTGTCAGTGTGTAAGTGCGATGTCTGTGGTGTGTGAGTGTATGTTGTGTGTGAGTGTATGGTGTGTGTGAGTGTATGTTGTGTGAGTACATGGTGTGTGAGTGAATTGTGCATGGTGTGTCAGTGAATGGTGCGTGGTGTGTCAGTGCGTGGTGTGTCAATGTGTAAGTGCGATGTCTGTGGTGTGTGAGTGTATGGTGTGTGTGAGTGTATGGTGTGTGTCAGTGAATGGTTCGTGGTGTGTGAGTGTATGGTGTGTGTGAGTGTATGGTGTGTGTCAGTGTATGGTGTGTGTCACTGCGTGGTGTGTGTCAATGCGTGGTGTGTGTGAGTGCGTGGTGTGTGTGAGTGCGTGGTGTGTCTCAGTGTGAGTGCATGGTGTGTGAGTGCATGGTGTGTGAGTGCATGGTGTGTGAGTGCATGGTGTGTGAGTGAATGGTGCGTGTGAGTGAATGGTGCGTGTGAGTGTATGGTGTGTGTCAGTGTATGATGTGTGTCAGTGCGTGTTGTGTGTCAGTGCATGGTGTGTGTCAGTGTATGGTGTGTCAGTACATGGTGTGTGTGGTGTGTGAGTGTATGGTGTGTCTCAGTGCATGGTGTCAGTGTATGGTGTGTTTCAGTGTGTAAGTGCAATGTCTGTGGTGTGTGAGTGTATGGTGTGTGTGAGTGTATGGTGTGTGTGTGAGTGTATGGTGTGTGTGTGTGAGTGTATGGTGTGTGAGTGCGTGGTGTGTTCTTCCCAGTCTTCCACCTGCAGCCTACCGGAAATGCTTTGCATCCCTTCATCACAACACTGAATAGGATAAGCGGTTACAGAAAATGGATGAATGGATAGCTGTTAGTCCTTGTTGCATTATGTTAAAAATGTGAAGTGACGTTACAGAAAAGGATCACTCCCCCCCCCCCCCCCCCCAAAGTGGATTTTGTAGGATCACATGTGGATCGCCACAGCTAAAACAAATTCTTGATGCACGCGATCTGCAAAGAGGGTGGATTCCTGTCGGCACTCTGATTATTATTGTCCGTACAGCTTAATCTCCCACTCGGCAGGCATGAAACGCAAACATGGCTGTGTTAATTGAGGTAAGAAGTTCTTAAGATATGCTGTAAATTCTCTTTATTCAAAGGCAGCCATTTCATGTCATAAAAAAAGAGAAAAAGAAAATGAGTCCTGCCAGGAGTAACCTCCCTGTACCTTCAATTTGTCACTGATCGTTCTTCTTTGTTGATTGAAATTTTTAATTTCGCTGGTCTTTAGAAGTGCTGTAAAAGGGCATTATTGGGGGAGAGGAGCCCCCGCCTGCCACACTGGCAGCAAAGGCCTCCATTCACAGGCGCAAATAGAAGCTCTTTCTCCCGTCGTTTGCAGAACAATTTAAATAAATGGTGAATAAGAGTTAGCAGACATGAAATGGCGGATTAATTGAATCTAGCGCGAGTCTTTGGATCCCCCAGCTGGACCTGTCCTTTAGAAAAACACAAGGCTGCTGTGATTGTGGGAAACACAAAAAGTATCCTTCAAATTCCTTTGCCCTAAACGAGGGCGGGAGTTTCCTTTCACCCGCATAATAGACCTATTAGCTGCTTAACTCAGCTTCATACATGGGAAGATTTTCTCTACTGAATGCAAGGCTCAGGAGGAGAAGGAGGAAGAGCGTTCTGTCCAGATTTCCTGCCATGCGGTGCTTGGACCGGCCAATGTTTGGGGAACCTTTGGGTCTTATGATTGGGACCCCATTGGGTGGCATAGCATCGCAGACAACATGAAATCAGGCGGTGAAGGTTGCTGGGGAGGTACACGGGCTTTGACCAGCACAAATTGGGAAGCGATTAATCCCATTTCCATCTTCCCTGTCTCTACCCCCAGCAACAGTACCACTCCAAAATCGACGTCCTGATCGACGAGTCCTTTAAGGAGATGATTTCCTCCCTGGTTTCGAAGGTACGGTGCGAGCGGGGCGTTTTGGGTATGGTGAGTGATGCTCTCCGCTTTCCATGGAGGTGGATGACATCAGGTTCAGGGAGCCACCTCGAGATGTTCTCAGCCCGCCCTCAGTCGCAGGGCCCCCAGGGGAGGGTGCTGAGTAAGAGCCAAGCACCAGGAACAGATGACGACTTGAGTATCTGCCTTCGCATGGGCACTTGAGACATGCCTGAAATGGCCGATAAATTAGCATTTCAAACTCTGGCCTTTATTAAAGTTTTAAGAGCCCCTCCCCTCATCACTCTCAGCATGTTCGCCACATAATCCCCCCTTTATGTAGACACTGTGGTTGCCTCTTACATATGTTTGCAGACGCACCACCCAAGATGACTGAGTGTCTTTCCCCTATAGTTTGCGGCCGTCCTGGACGGCCTGCTGTCCAAACTCTCCAGGTACGACGAAGGAACCTTCTTTTCCTCCATCCTGTCTTTCACTGTGAGTAGCAACTGCCACCCTTCACCGCGTCTAATCTGTAACGTAACATTATAGCCCAAAATGAGCCTTTCTATCTTTTTGCTTTTAGGCGAAGGCTGCGGCCAAATATGTGGATGTTCCCGTAAGTACAAACCTGCAGACTGACATTGATTATGGCTAATTATTTAAATGTAGTTTCCTTTGCGTGGTGATGGTGATGGTTAGTGTGGCGTGGAGCCGTCTGCAGTCGGGGAATTGGGGGCTGATGACAAACTCAGCTGGAGGCGGCCACAGGACCGAGCCGAAGCGAATGAGTCACAGCAGTGTAAGAGAGTGCCGTGTTTGTGATAATTAGGCAAAATTATTTACTTATGGAAAAAGACACCCCCCACGGGCGTGATACTGCGTCGATATACAAAATATGTCGGCAGGTGTTTTTGGGGTGAATAGTTATTTGTGCCATTTGAGGGAAAGGTATACCGATCAGCCCCCCCACAGACCATGTGACACGCAGTTTGATTCTTCAGCTATGCTGGTATAACACATTCTCCACTAATGACAAGGCAGACTCTCGCTGGGCATGGAGGAACCATGCATTTACCCATTACTTCACTCAAAAAGATAACTTTTCATCATATCTGTGTCATTTAGGGAGCAGAAGTTATTTTGGGTCTAATTAAGCTGACGGGGCCTGTCTCTACCCTCTTTCCGTCTAAGTAGATTAAACCTGTGTGCTGTTGACACAAGTTCCTTGCGATGTGAGTCAGCCCTAATGCCCACTTTGGAGTCAAATTATAAAGTAACCTCCACCTTGCTCTTTTGTGCGGAGTGAAAGGGAAGGCCGTAAACCTGCTTTAAAGCTGTGTGAATAAAGAGCGTGGATGAATGGCGTTTAAACGCTTTGGCAGCAAACACATTTGCGAGCCTGTCACGAGGGGCTAAGCTGCTTCCTTGCTTTGTGCCAGTTACTGTTGGGGACCTTGGCTTGAGTGTCAGGCCTTCCACCGGTTCTCACACGCACACTGGCGTTGTCTCACACCCACGCACGCACACACACACCGGCAGACGCTGCGGCCCGCACCTGGAGGCCGCTGGACGGGGAGCAGGAAGCCAGATTTGCTGTACTGTGTAATTACAGTGCATTTTCTCTCTCGCCCCCCATTCTCTATCGAGGATTTATCCTTCCAGGTTAACCAGTCATTAGCCAGCGCTTAATATGTCCTGTTGTGCCCCTTTCATTCAGCCGTAATGATTGCTTCAGCCTGCCACACCCCCGTTTGCCCATCCCTCTCGGTTTGTTCAGCATTTCTCGTCACTTTTGTTCCGTCTTTTCTTCCTGCCTGATGTTTTCTTCGCACCAGAACAGGGGGGAAAACGGCGATTGCTGTCGCTCAGGTACGAGTTGCCATACCTGATGCAACCTGGCCACCCGACTGTCTGATTTAAAAAAAAAATAAGATGAAATTGCAGTCATTGGCCTGGCACTTGGAGGGGGGGGGGTCTGAGGGGACAAGGGACAGCGATGAGACACAGATGGGGGGAGGGGGGTCCTCCTCATTTCATGCGGTGCAGTGAGAAGCCCCCTTTTCTGCAGTTATGGTGCACTGAAAGACTCCCTGTCCATCTGCTGCAAGAGGATGTTAAAGTATTGAGCTTTTTTTGGCACAAAAGAAGGAAAAAATAACGTTTTTTATGCCACACAAGAAATCGGTAGTTTAACAGACACGATTAAATGTACAGGTCCCTGTATGTTGCACGGCTCTGATAAACGCTGGGTTTGTCTTGTGTGGTTTCAGTTTTTTGGTTTTCATTATTATTCTGCTCTCTTGAGATACTTTGTTTTAAAATATATAATTTTAAACAAAGGAATGCCTAATATTGTTTTTGTTTTTTTTTACCTGAATCACATATTGATTTAATTCTGAATGTCTATTATTTACCTTTCTACCTCCCAGGCTGTGTGAATGTAAAGGGTGACAGCTCTGATACAGGCAGGAAGAGTAACTGAGCGAGGCAGGAGACTAAGCGGGTGTAATTATAAGAGCGTTTGCAGTGCGTCTCAGGTACGCACGCCGGAGCCATTGTGCGAGCGACAGAGAGCCTGCCGCTAATTGGGAACCATTGGCAGCTGTCACAATTAGTCAGTTCGTTTATCGCTGGCGGCCCACTAATTACGAGCCGCAGTCTTCATTGACGGCAGAGTTGGAGAACGAATTACCTGTAAAAAAAAAGTTCCCATCTGGCATAAGCGGATGGGGGGCGAGGATGGGATTACACGGGTCTCCATCACCTGTGACGGCCCGTCGTGCAATTCGCACGGACTGTGATCATAATGCGACCCTGACGCATCACTTTCTATTTGTTCTGACCTGTTTTCTCACCCACAAGCAAAATGGGAGGTATGGGAACCAAAGCGGCTGATTTGACAGGAGCTGCTGACTCGTCTGACGAATAGAAATGCCAATTGGTGTCGATTGTTTTGGGAACAGACATTATGAGGTGTGTCGCAGACTGGGAGGACTGGAACCGGATTGTGTAGCTGCTCCGTTGTTTCCAGCTGAATGTGAACGCAGGTTAACACCTCCCACCTGTAATATGAACCGTTTTACTGTGTATTTCTGTCCCCCTCTGCGTAGAGATTGACTGAAGGTCCTGTCTTTATTGGGTTTCGAAACAATACACAACAACAAGATGTGTGCAAACACTATTCAGGATAACAACATGTAATTTCATATCATGAGAATGGCTTCCTGTTTTATGTCGAGACGTTCCGTGCCCTTTGCTTGAAAGAACAACTCAATCTGGCTTCCTTTTTAATCCTTGGAGGTATTCTCTGTCTGATGGGTCATTAACTACAGTTTCTCTACAGTCACTAACGTTCTGTTGATATGTCACTGCTGTATAGTTTGCCCAACAGAGAAAAATCAACAAGAAATCTGCTCTGTGCCATGCTGTCTTCAGAGGCTTCTTATTGAGCCGTGCTGGGGGAGAAAAGGCACGATTGATATTCTTTTTGTCGATATGAATGTACATAAACGATGGCCTGTCATCGATAGTAAAAGAACTTTATCTGTGGCTGTACGGCACGAGGCAGGAGGGGCACAAAGGCGGCCACCGCTAGCATGTTCTCTCCCACCTGCCGTTTCGCTTCGTCCTTGGTTTGTTTGTGTGTGTCCGTTCTTCAAGTCTGGAGACGAATGCGGAGATTGATCTTGAGACCAGAGCTGAGGAGTAGGTTTATAATATCACTGGCGAATCTCTCTTTTTCTAACTTAAATTCACCCATTTTTTTTTTTGTATGTTGTGGTATGTGATTTATGCTTTTTAATTCTACAGCACATCTTTTAAAATTGTCTGCCCCTCACGCCTTTTTCCACTCTGTCCACAGAAACCTGGGATGGACCTGGCAGATGCGTACATTACTTTTGTGAGGGAAAACCAGGACATCCTTAGAGACAAGGTCACAGATGAGATGTACACAGAGAAGGTGTTTGAGGTTAGTGTCAACCTTGGAACAAATTTTTTGTGTGGATGCCATTCGTAATCGTGCTCTCCTTCTTTGTAGTTAATTCTTTGCCCCCACCTTATTTAATAAAAAAAAATGTGTTATGTTTGTATTGTAAAATAATTTGTGTCTATGTAAAAACAATGCTTCTATCTTAACATATCACTGAAACACAACCTTGGTCTGTCATAATGGACTCCTCCAATGCACATGTTTGTGCATCTTCGTGGGCAGCTTACAGCTAAACACCTCCTCAGCAGAGACTTTGGAGGAGCTGGGAAAGCGTAAAACAGTGCAGAGAGTGGAGACGTCACCGGGAACGTGCTCACACACTCAGGACACTGCTGCAGCAGGGCAGAGGCTCGCGATCTGATTGGACGCGGTGGAGAGATTCATGTCACAACACTGTGGGGTACTGGAGATACCCATTCAGCTTCCCACAATCGGGGCTATGGGGCGGGGGGTCTGGAGCTTATCCTCAGCAGTATTGGACCCCTGGATCACTGCAGACATGCAGAATCATAGTATAGTAAAATTATAGACATCCCTTCACCTAACTGCACGTCTTTGGATTGTGGGAGGAGACAAGACTACCTTGAAGGATCCTATATCATACAGAGAGAGCAGAACATACACAGAGCAGAAGTGGGGTCCAGACACCCAACCCTAGAGGCGTGAGGCGGAGGTGCAGGTGCCACCCACGGAGCCACCATACCACCGGTACCAGGCGTATCAGAACATCTAAGGTTCCTATCGCCATTTCGAGAACAATCAATATGGATAAGAAGGAAGAAAAATGGTTAAGAACTGCGAATATACATATGTGAATAAAAAATTTAGTAATCTGAGAAAATTGCTATTTCGAAATTGCATATTCATAATTGCATTCTGCAATACACAGTTTTTTTCACTACTTGATGGAGAATCTGTGGGGAGATTTATATGGTGGTGCTTTTAAATTTGAACTTGAAAATGACTGGTGTGAGATGTTTCCAGCAGCAGGGATGGTGGGAGCCGGGGTGGAGGTGTGTTGCACTCTGCCATCTTGGGCTCTTTTCAAAATAGAAACTCGAGTTCATACCTTCTGTGTAAGTCGTCCTGTGGCCTTGTGTTCATCATAATGAGCAAGAGTAAAGGAGGCCTTGAGCAGCACTGGCTGGCCTTCCGCGTCCTAGTGGGCAGCGTCATGCTACCGCCACGTTTGCCGAGCCCTGGGTGGGTGCGTGTTTACGGAGCCCCCCCATCACCAGAGCAGACCTTGTCATGGCAGCTGACCCTCATTGTCTGCGATTTATTCATTTATTTATTTAACAGATCTAAAAAGCTGCCAAAATGAAGGCCCCACTCTAATCCCTGGTGGAGAGGACTTCTCTCGGGGCTGGGAGGGTCACGTTGAAGCCGGGCACCCTCCCTTTCATGGGGGCTCCCTGCACCCCCCTCTTTCAACCTCTGCTGGGCCTGACCAGGCTGGGGGGACAAAGGGCCCCTCTCCGGGGCTCAGCTTCTCCGCCCCTGGCCTCTCACTCCCCCTGAAGTGCTTCTCTCTCTCTCTCTCTCTCTATCTTTCTCTCTCCCCCACTTCCTGTACATATCCTTTAATCCATTTCTCTGTCCTCTGTGCCCCCCCCCTTCCTCCCCCCTTTTCTTTACCGCATGTCTTGCTGCTTTCACTGCGTTCCTCAGTGGCGATAGGGTCTGATTCAGATTTTACACGGACTGAACGCCATCAGGAATCCAGCTTGGGAATTTGTGACTCGGGCATGACTATTTCCACATTTAGCAGCTAATGCTACAAACCATTGGGTGGTTGGGGGGGGGGGCTTCTGTTGACCTGTTTACTATTAAAAACGAGAGAGGCTGAATTTTTCCACCAGCGCTTTCTCACCGCTTCCACCTTCTCCTGGAGTCGCACTGTTTTGTTTGTTAGCTGCGTCTCCCCACCCCTCCAGCTCTTCTCTAGATTGGGTTTGAAAACTTCACCGCAAACGGCAGATTAGGCTGATGCCTTGTTTTCCGTGCTCCCGTTGATTTGTTGAACCTTGGCTGGGCCTGCAGGCGGGCGGCGGCGAGATGGAGAGGTAGGGCACTAATGTGGCTCAGCCGCCCACAGTCATGCGCGAGGAGCGCCTGCGAGCCGCAGGGTCCCGACGTGTCAGCTCAGGCGCTCCCCCCACGCCTGCTGTCTGAGGGCCAGGAGAGAGATGCAGGTGATGGGGGGGGGGGGTTCAGGAAATGAGTCCACCCGGCCGTCTCAGAATAGGAAAGCGGGGCTGATTAGGAGCTTGATGAGGGCAGCGGGGCCGGCGCTGCACAGATCCACTGCTGTGGCTATCATGCCGACGGAGGCGGCGACGCCTAAGGACGTTATCTCTCAAGGAGCCAGGCGCTGGGCGACTGACAGCCAGCGGGGGGAATGGCGAAGCCCCACGGAGTGCCCTTTTATCTGCGCTCCCCTACTTGTACTCCTTTACCTGCGCTCCTCTACCTGTACTCCTTTACCTGCGCTCCCCTACCTGTACTCCTTTACCTGCGCTCCTCTACCTGTACTACTTTACCTGCGCTCCCCTACCTGTACTCCTTTACCTGCGCTCCCCTACCTGTGCTCCTTTACCTTTGTGCTCCTACCTGTGCTCCTTTACCTATGCTCCTTTATTTGCGCTCCCCTACCTGTACTCCTTTACCTGTGCCCCCCTACCTGTACTCCTTTACCTGCGCTCCCCTACCTGTGCTCCTTTACCTTTGCTCCCCTACCTGAACTCCTTTACCTCTACTCCTTTACTTGCCCTCCTTTTCCTGTGTGCTTACTGGGGTCCCTGTCTCCCACTTCATTTTCCCCTGGCTCAATTAGCCATCGTCCCCTGACTGACGATGTCAGGAACAGCAGGCATTCTCTCCATTTTGGTTACCTTCATGTGGGACATATATGCCTCTGTCTCAAGAGATCGGTTTGTGGGGTTTTTTCAGCCATGCTTGTATGTGAACAGTGTTCGAACATGAATGGAGAATAAATTCAGTGTAAGAAGAAGTTCAAAAGACATTTTGAATGATAAAAAAACCCCATCAAAATAGGCCCGAGACGCCCTCCTTGGCAACAATACTGATTGGAATCTATCATTTTCTTCAGAGGCTCTTCAGCGAGGAGTAGAGGGATGAGTCACATTTCCCACACAATCTACTCTTTAACCATCAGGCTCGTATGGATTGTGCCAGTACTTAAGACTTGCGTTTGAGCCGCACTCTCACATCTCACATTATACTGCCATTCACACTTTGCACGTCAACAATCTGAAGTCCACGGTCTGGCGTGTCAGGAAACATGACACCTTTGTCTGTTTCCCCACAGCAATGGTACACTAACTCCACAAAGGCCATGTGCATTTGGCTCACGGACAGACTGGACCAGCAGCTCCACGTCTACCAGCTGAAGACCCTCATTAAGATCGTGAAGGTAACTATCTGTTCAAGGTACCGCAAGGGTAAAGGAAGGAACTGAATTTATCGCCCAGAAAGATGATGAGCAAATGCATCTGGTGTAGAGTCACAGAGCTGAAATGGAGTGTTAGACATTCAAGTTATAGACATACTTCTTCCTCTGTTTGTTTTTTTGTTATTCATTCCATTCGAATATCCATAAAAAAAGACAGGAAAAGATAAATACTGCTTGCACTGTGAGGTTTTCCAAATAAACCTGCGGCAAACTACCCAGATACCGTTGTGTGCAAATCAAGATGTGTTGATATGTGTAAGTCAAACGGAGCTGAGATGCCTCCCTGTCATACCGCATCCCCTGGCTGTCTCGAGTCATTCAGTCTTAAAAAAAAAAAAAAAAATGAATATCTGTACAAACGGCACTGAAATTGAAACTCTTTTCCCTCATCTTCATTGTAGAAGACCTACCGCGATTTCAGACTGCAGGGGGTGCTGGAGGGAACCCTGAACAATAAGAGCTATGAGGCCATATACAACCGGCTGACGATGGAGGAAGCGACCACATCTGTCACCGGTGGCAACAGCCTCCAGGGCATATCTATGAGAGACAGTGAAGAAGAGGAGGGCTAGAGACCACCTATAACTGACATAAGGAGACACCCTCATCCATTTTTTTTAACAAAAGACTGAACATTTCATAATAAACTTTATGCCACACACTCCAATAAACAAGTGCATTAAAAGCCTGGCATTATTAAAAGTCCCCTGCCATCTGCACTTGTGCAGTGCGGCTGCAGTGGATACCAGATGCACAAAACGTGTCTGTGCGTTGCTCTTTTAAATCCCATCTGTATGGACCAAAATAACAGATGTGTTGTGTGCTTGCATTGCGGTTCCTGAAGTAAATATCTATGGCTGCTAGCACTAGCATTTGAAATGTTAATTTAACAGGTGTAGGAACGCGCCACGTGGCTTGTTATGAAATAATATTATATCATCTGACATTGTGTTTTCCTGTAGTAAGAGAGAGGTATTGGGGAGTGGCGTCTTCTTGTTACTGTATGAACTATGAATGTGTCTCACTTTGCCCTACAGACCAAAGCACTTTTTTCGTAGTAGACGAGGTAATTGCTGTTTCATTGCTGGAAATAGTGTACACAGTAGTTAATCTATGTCTAGTTATTAACAAGATTGTGTAAATCATACGTAAGCTATTGTTAAAGTCTTCTCTGTAGACATAATTCCAGGATAGGTTTTTATGTGACATTATTCAGTGAAAACTAACTGGGAAAAACAAAAACAATATTTATATTGTCATTTGTGCACCTGTATTTGACCAGGTGTGTTCTAAGTGTTTGAATAAAAGTGTTTTAATGTAACCGATGGATCATTTCTATATATATTTATTTTTTATCTTTGCATGACATATGAATTTGAATTAATTTCTACAGAATACACATACCGCACAATGCTCCCTGTGTTATTTAAGAGTATTACTAATTAATGCATTGTTAGTGTAATACGCCTATATTTAGTCATTCAACTGCTTTAAGAATTTTAAACACGAGGTTCATGCCAAAATGACTTGATAATTACGCATGGATTGGTTAGTTTTCCAATATGCACAATTGAAAAGAATATTCACAAAATTTTTATATCTTTCCTGTGCTCCTCTCGATTGTTTCTGTTGTTAGATTTTATTGATTAGTAATGAGAACAAACTATTGGTACCATTACAATAAATCATACAAATCTAGTTAATGTACGGAGGCAGGAAATGGATGGATGGATAGTTAATGTGCAAGTTGCTAGTACATATCTATATAGGCCTAGATTTATAAAATATGATCATTTCTTTTTTACAAAGACTGTGCCTATTTTTTGCACATTATCCTAATAAGGACAAGTAGTACCCTACATTTAAAATGGTAACTTTAAAGTAGCAACCGACTTTAAAAGGTTACGCAACTAAAGAATTGGACGTTCAGCTTTAGCCGATGCGTAACTTAGACACCACAAAACACTAATAGATCCATTGAAAATGAAGTGTCAAGGAATCTGTGAAGAAGGATCAGTAAATAATGTAATTTTTTGCTTGATGGAACAGGAGAGGTGATGAGGGTAGAGGGGGCCCCCCGGTGGTTGCCCGGCTATAACCGTCTTTGGCCTATAGGATACGAGCTATTTCATGTCATACGCGGAATATTGGTTGTTCTATAGTACAATTTTTAGGTAAATTGAATATCTCCTTTTCCACATTACAGCGTACGGTGTAAGGTCTTTGTTTATTTTAAGAGCAGAAGCCCTTGAAATATGTGATTGTGCAAATGAGCATCACAAGCCCTCCGCCTGCAGCCCTTCTGTCAGTTAGTGTTGGCGCGCCGTTCTCAAAGTCCTCCACCAGGCAAACTTGGCCATTTTTTTTCTTACCATCTTTGGTTTCATTTTTTTTGCGACTGTTACTATAGTTATCCGCAGTTTCGGTTCGTTTAATTCATAGAACGTTTGCGAAAATATCTGAATTATCAATTATTAGAAATTCTAGCTAAACGCTATACCATATTCATTTGAAGCGATTCACGTTTGTTTTAATTGGGCTATAAGAGTAAGAAGCCGGAGTCTTGTTAGTTTACCGACTACGGATGATGAATGAGCATATTGATGCTCGATATTCGTACTAATAACCTGAAATATTGTAGGCTACGTAAAGCAAAATCCGATAATATACTGTGTTCTACTTTGAAAGTACCGTGTGTTGAAAATGGTTGAATTGTAATGGTAAATGACTCAACAAATGAAGATTTTTTTTATTTTATTATAGGAAACGCCTTTAGATATTTTGTTCTAAAAATCTTTGCTCTTGTAATGTTTTTTGGAAGTCCGTCGGAACTACATCATAATTAAGAATGGGTATAATTTTTATGCCACGTGAAGAAAGTTTGGTATTGTACTTTTTAATTCCTCCCATATCCCAACGTACTGGCCTATTTAGAATTTTGACAGGAATTTTTTTTCCTGCTATATCAGCTTCAGTTGTAAACTACTAGTAACATTTTTTCACTTGATTGTAAACTGGGTGACTTTCATATTTAAAATGTAGCTACAGGTATAACAATTTTCATTTGTACTGTAAAATATGCACTATTTGTTTACGGTCAATCCACATTAAAATGGTTTTAATGTTTTTTTTTAATTAATACCGAACTCGACGACGTCCCAAAAAAATACAGTGAACGAAGTTTTTCGCTAAAAATGATTGGAAAAAAACACGTGAACGTAGAGAGTAATTTTCTTAGCAATAACGTAACATCATCAGCATATTCACTAACTAGATGGATGAGGGGCAAATGCAGCTTTGTAACAGTGACCATAATATGGAGTTTCGCAGACTGGTCACTCTTTTCGTATATATTTAAATTACCTATAACGTGCAACATTTGTGTCTTGACTATCCGAAAAAAAATATTTGTGACTACGCCGTTGTTACACGGTTAAAAGCTTAGATCTCTCTGGTTTTTCAGTGTCATTTTAACTTGATTTATTGGTACTAAAAAAATACTTATATTCTATTAGTTGTTCGATTTTCACTCACAACTTTAAATATTGTTCTCAAATGTAGTTATATCTGACTATTATTACTAGTAGCAGTAGTAGGCCTATTAGTAGTAAAAAACTACTACTACTAATAATAATAATAATAATAATAATAATAATAAATACACCTTATTTTTATTACTGTTATTATTGTCGTCATTATTGGACATAAGATTTAGTCTATTAATATATATCGCATGTATGTATCAGGATTTCTTTGAATCTTTATTTCTTTTGGTGACTGCATTAAAGTATAAAGTCTAGTGTGTCTCCTTGTAATAAGAACGATGCTACAGGTGTTTAGCGCGAGTATATATCGGTTTCCTGAAGGTATTAATGCTAAAATAAACCACACGTCCACATTACAGGCTTACAGCTAGGCACGAGAAATCAAAGCAGCAATTCAAATTTCGAAAATTACATCTGATACAAACAGTTCAACTCAAAGGTATAAAATGAAATCTGATTTCTCCGACACAGCCGCGCTTTATTTACCTTTTAATTGTTTAAGATTGCAATCCACGAAACTTTGCCGAGATGAGCACTCCCGTCTATAGCCTCAATGTTAGTGTGAACTGGCGGAACACGCGTATAATATTTCTTTTTGTCTGTTTGTAGAGAGTTGGTGGGATAATGTCCTTGTCTCGCTGTTGGGCGCTGGAGTCTGACGAGAGCTTCCATTCACTGATCCCAAGGTTCGTCGTCCCACAGGATAGTTGTTTACTGAGGAGGGGAAAAAAGAAATGAAATGCATTGCTGAATTAAGAGAATGATTCCGCGTGATTTAAAGCGATCTCACAGGCTTAAAACGATACACCAATCTAATTTTCCCACAAAACAATTTTATATTTAGGCCTTTATAAACTACATAAAAAGATAGAGTGCGAAATTCTACTGTAAGTTCAATTGCCGCGCTTACTTTAAATGGCAGTGTTTTATTCATAAATATATACACAGTACATATTTTTTTAATACAAACATTACTAAATATTAATTAATTGATTATTAATAATAAGTACATTCACGTACACCTGTGCTTATGCATTCCGAATCTGCCGCAGAAAATATTCCGCCTTGGAATTATTTAAATATATTTATGTAGTTTTCTTTATTGCTACTGTTGCTATAAGAAGAAACTTGGGGAAGAGAGGCAGGAAAATAAAGCTGGAAAAGAAAATGAGGTAAAATATGTCAGATGTTGACAGTGACAAAACGGACCCGCTGCGCCCTTGTCATCCCGCGCGACTTAAATGATGTCATACAATGCCGCGAGGGGACCTCGGATTTGCAGAGCGCTTTACAGTTGCACAAGACGCTTGCTGATAAAGAACACCTCATTCTTGCAGCCAGTGAGTTTTAGCCGATCATAATAGAGCTAGACAACGAGTGCTGGGAAAAAAAGCTGTCTCTGTTGACTGATGTAAGTGAATTGAGCAATTATCTACTTTACCCTCTCCTCCAGGAAGGTAACGATTGGTGAGGTCTGGTCTGCGTTATTGACACAACACGTTTTATTGAGCAATTGGGGGAGACTTAAGTGCTGATTGTCCGGAGTCAGCGTTAACGCGAAGGGAGCTGCGAGGGGCTGGCGTGGACGCAGACTGTATCAGATGATGTGCTTTCCTGCAGGTCATTGAGAAGAATCCAAAGGAACAGCCAGACTCGACACAAAAGTGCTTCTAAGATATGGAAAGTGCACGCTTCCACTCAGCGGGAATACTCACTTCACCCTCCGCTTCTGGAAACATACCTGCTGGAGAAAATATGATAGCCATTACTAAGCCCCTGGCTTTTTCGATCGAACGGATTATGGCCAGGACACCGGAACCAAAGTCGATACCTACTCCAAACGTGTACGAGGCGCACCTAAACAAAGTGGATCCAGCTCAGACGATCCAAGTAAATCCATCCTCGCTCCACTGCATGATACCTTTCGTTCCCCTGGCATACGAACCGGGGCACAAACTAACCGCCCCTGGATCCGAACCGAATCAGTTTGATGCTGTCTCATGTAACTCCAACGAATTAGTAAATATTGGTTTAAATTATAAAAATGAACTTTCGGACGTGAGCCCGTCAGTGGCGCAATATAAACTTTTTCGACCACGGGTAATAAATCAATCATCTTTCCACGCAATGGGGACTGTTTGCTACCTGAACTGCGGGGAGAGCTCCTGTCCACCTCCGGCAAGTATCCTCAATCTACACCCCATGGCCTCCTACATCTTCAACTCGCCGCTTCATGGGCGCCAAAAAACATTCCTCTCGGAGAAAAGCAAACTCGCTCACTGTGCTGAAAGGTACTCATCTGGAGTTACTTTCAAAGATTTATCCCAAAGCCAGTTGCAACATTACATGAAGGACAGCGCGCAGGTTCTTTCGGACAAACTTTTCAAGAACTCTTCCAAACTTAATTGCGGGTCTCCAAGTAGCAAGGCGAAAGTTTTTACCTGCGAGGTTTGTGGAAAGGTAAGTCTTTTCCAGAAATCAATCTACCGTGGCAATATTAAGTATTTTCCTTTTTAGGTAATAATCAGCTCTTGATTTCTTCAAAATACAGGTTTTTAACGCTCATTACAACCTAACGCGCCACATGCCCGTGCACACCGGAGCCAGACCATTTGTCTGTAAAGTATGCGGCAAAGGTTTTCGTCAAGCCAGCACTCTATGCCGTCACAAAATAATCCACACACAGGTAATGATTCCAGTTTTATTCCTATATTTAATTTTGTTTGCGACGTGGATTTTTGTATATAATAGCAATTTACATCAGTTTTTACGCTTTGCGTCTTGACCTGAATATGAGCACCTTCCATGATGAAGTGTCTGTTGTATCGCCTTGTTTTGGACGACGCGGTACTGCACTAATATCCAACTGATATTAGTATAATATTCTTTTGCAGGAAAAGCCACACAAATGCAATCAGTGCGGCAAAGCGTTCAACAGGAGCTCGACTTTGAACACGCATACACGGATCCATGCGGGATACAAACCGTTTGTGTGCGAATTCTGCGGAAAAGGATTCCATCAAAAAGGTAAATTGACCTACTAATTATTCACCATACTACAGAAGTTCTAATAAATATGACATTTTTACATATAAAATAATATATTTTTAATTATTTAGGCTACCGAAATAGAATTACTAGCGGTTAAAATAACTATAAACGAAATCTTCAGCTTGTTTATTTATGCTTTTCGATTAGCGTTTCATAAATAGGGCTATATAAGAGACTTTTGATATAGTTGTGTGTATTATGGTATATTATTAACACTTTTTCGCCTTTTCGATTTAAAGGTAACTATAAGAACCACAAGTTGACGCACAGCGGGGAGAAGCAGTTCAAGTGTAGCATATGCAGCAAGGCCTTCCACCAGGTGTACAACCTGACTTTCCACATGCACACGCACAACGACAAGAAGCCGTTCACGTGCCCCACGTGCGGAAAGGGATTCTGCAGGAACTTTGACTTGAAAAAGCACATCAGGAAACTGCACGACAGTTCGCCGGGGTGCCAAACGCCATCGATTCTTGTTAATGCAAAAACAGAAGCCCACGAAAGCCAGTGAGATCATTTCCCGGTTATGAAAATCTACCTTAAATGGAAATATGTATTCCCGCATGTGACCAGTGACTGCTTGTGCGAAGTAATTTGGTGGATTATAATTTTTGGTTAAGACATCTACGAGCCATGTAAATGATCTTTTTTTTTCATAATTACCGTTTTTGCTTTATTTTTGAGCTCAGGATTACGTATTTAATGAAAGTTTTTATATTTATTTTAGATGGCAATTCTATAATTTAAAAAAAATGAATATGAGTATATAAAGAAAAATTCTGATGTTATACCTGGTGTGCAACCAGCTTCATTTTATTATAATTTTTATGGATAAACTTACAATATAATTCACTGGCTACTTTTTCCAAAATAATTCACTGGCTACTTTTCCCCGCTGTCGACGTTTTATTTGTTTACGTTAATATATGCATCTGCAGTTTAAATCCCAGTCATCCCAGTGTGGTCCTTAGCACAGAAACAAAAAAAAAACTCAAAATTTATATAAAAATGTTTATTAAGATGCTTAAATAAAAAATCGTTATTTTTGTCTCACCAACCTTCTTTGACGCCACTTTTTATGTAGGCCTATATTTGTTATAAGCTTCGAAAGAATTAATGTTTAACTGAAGTATCACTACGTCCTCTTGGTCTCTTTAAAAATATTTCGGGTTGTGTTCAACACCGACGTTTTCATTAAGCTGGGCTATCGTTCTCCACGCAGACCTGTTTATCATTAAACAGCATGCACATAAAATTTTGCTTCAGGTATGCTTTTAGTGGGATTAGTAGCCTCCGCAATACATTATCAGAATATTATTCTGAATGACAAGATTATGACTGAAAATTTCAGGCCTGAAATTGTTGTAAACTTTTTTTTAAAGTAGGCCTATTTCTATTATTTTTTTACACAGGAGTTGGCGGTGACAGGGCATATAATAGACTTAACCTGAAAGAAACTGCTTCGAAGTCAGTAAGGAGGGCTGTGCTGCTGGATCCTTGAGTCAGGTGCTTGTTCCTAACAGCTCCGGGGTGAGTTTCCCGAAGCCGCCTTAACGCTACGGCGTTCGTTAGTTATATCTTTTAACACAGAACTTAAGAACGACGTAGCGTTAAGAAGGCTTCGGAAAGTCACCCTACGGAAACATTCAGCTGTATAATTCGAAAAAAACGTAGACGGTTTTGAGTAAACGTTTCGACTTAAAAGTATTCCTTCAAATAAAATTACACTTGGGCCTATATAAGCCCCGCGACCGAATACTTGGATAAGGGATTGAAATATTAATTGATGTATTGTATAGGTAACCATGCGAGAAAATATCTCCCTCTTGTGGAATAATGCGAGAAATGCATTATGCAGACGCTTTTCTCTTAAATGATATTTAGTATATGTATTGCTATATTTACACAGTATTTATTTGGTCATTTAACCTTGAAATAAAATACGTATTTTATTATCGTTGACACTGGGGTCACGTGACATGTGTCCAATCGATGATACAGGTCTGCGTTTCTCTAATTTGACAAGTGTCTGTCAGTTCTTGTTATTTTCCATTGGTTATATAATAACAAAAAGCAATTAACTGGTATGCCTTAACTGGCCCAGTATATAACATGACTGAATTCACAGACTAGTGGTAATGCCAGTTCACGTAAAAATAAAGCAGGAATGGATTTGTGGGACTTGGGCAAAATTAAACGAAATTATCATGATAAAAATTGGTTCTGAATATTAGCCATAATTTAGGTTTACGGCAATGCTTTGGTGTTCCTGCGGGTCAGTGGTTTACCTTGAGTAGTGTGGGATTCAGAGACATTTTACCATGCAGGAATCTAGTCCACCTATTTATCAGTTTAAGTTTTGATAAATAGCTGCTTTTCCTCCCAGCTTGAAGCACCCACCTGGCATCAAGTTGCATGTCATCAGTTCGCCTTGCAAATACACAGGGGATTACATGCATTCAAATTAAAATTAGCGGCGTTAATCCCATTACAGAAATACCCACAGGATTCTGTTTTGTCCAGGTTAATATTTAACAGCTGATTTAATAGTATATACAATAAACAGTAATGCAACATTGTGCATATAAAAAATAATGAATAGTCAGCATCTATATTTTATAATATAATAAGCATTGATCTGGGTATTTTTCTTTGGCCAGGGAAATGGTGACCCAGTGTGATAGTGAGAACTCCGCTTTATTCCATATACTACTGGGAATATTTTGACTTTAATTTAAAATGCTGTTAGCAAAAATGTATACATTCATTGAGGTTAGTAACACTGAAGATGCATGTATGAATTGATATATATATAACATACAACAGTATAAAAATAATCCAGTAATAAATAATAGTAATAGACTCAAATTTTTTGTGAACAAAAGCTAAATAAATTACCAAATGTTTATCAAATAATTCCATAGGATAATTTCTATATTACAAAAGTCAAATTGCAAACATGCGATATATGAAGTATGTTAATAAAGTCCTTAAATTATAGTGCCATATGGAATCACTGATATGGAAAGAATCAGCAGCCTGTGCCGGTGACCATAAGGTTCACAGCTCGAATCCCTGGGGATCCCTGCTTTGGCACCCTTCCCTTCAATTGACCAAATTGTCCAAATAGAAGCAGAGTGATATTGTAAGACTGTTACGTTAATGTGGGCTGAAAAGCAACTAAATTCATTTTTTTAAATTGAGCCATTCACCAATTTCTTTGTTAACACATTAATCTCATGGTGTCACAAAATACTTGTATTGTGTAATTTTATTATATTTTTGGCAGTACTAAAACCTCACACTTACAGTACAGGTTGTTGGTTCGAATCTCACCTCTGATCTCTGTGTGGAGTTTGCATGTTTTCTCCTTATTGCATGGGGATCTTCCTGCTGTCCAAAAGACATGCAGTTACATTCATTTCTGTCTCGAAATTGCCCATAGAATATGATTATGTGTATTTATGCCCTGTGATGGGCCCCCCCTACAGCGTTGTGCTGCCTGAGACATGATCCAGGCCACCCGGATCAAAATAAGTGCTTATAAGATGGATTGACATTTCGAGGGTTGAAGTCAGAGAGCAGCGTATTATATTATATTATTCAAATTACCAAATGGAATTCAAATCAATCAAAACAATTTGCTGTTCTTTCCTGTAAAATCCATGTTGTATAGATTCACATTAAATGAACGAACAATTCACATTCCCACTACTTGTGTTCCTTTATTGTCGTTCAGCAGAAGCCCTCAATGAGGCCAGTGCAGCAATGACATCACATATTGACTAATGAACTGGGTTTCCGGCAGGAAGGAAAAGCAGTGACCTGCTAACTGGTGACCTTTACATAGCATTAACCTTTCTTGATATCAGCGTCTCACAAAAATTATACTGAAATTGTGATATCAGCATTTTAAAATTTTCATATAAAATGTTTTAAAGTTATGTTTGAATTTGTGTTTTCTAATATGACGAGAAAGCAATCTGATGTCAATGACACAACTTCCCAGTAATACATAAGCTACGTGGAAATGCTTACAGAAGTTTTTTTCGAGCTATTTCATGCATGCTTTTCAACAAGAAAAGAAGCACATTTTAAGGTTATGTGTAAATTCATGAAAGCTGAAACTGTTCCTATAGGTAAGAGCTAAATTCAGTTACTAATTAAATTCCAGTTTTGAAGAGTACGAAGAATTCATGAAACATGTCTAAGATGCAGCCAATGATTATGAAAAGGACAATATTTTATAGGTCTTTTATATGTGTCACACTGAGTGCTGAAGCAGATTTAGCTCTTCCTAACTGGTTACATTTGTTTTTTCTTCAGTTGGAATGCCAAGTCATTTAATAATGTGCCAATATGCAGGAATAGACTGATCAGAATGTAGTAGATGGTAGTATATCAAAAAATTGAATCTCAAACTAAAACCTAATATGTAAATAAATTTGATATACAGCACTGTTGGAGCTGTTCATACAAAGCTATAATTAATTATTATAGGGTGAACTCCCAGTGTTCCACTGTGGCGCTGTATTCAGGGGTGCCAAAAGGGGAGGGGGGAGGGGTTATGTGATGTGATGTGATTTTATAGGATCCAGAATCTCTAATAGTACCCCTGGCTGGCAGTTTATTGTTGTCTCCTTGGCCACAAATGACATGTACTAAAGTATTAGGAATTTACAGAGACTGGTAGGGGTCGAACTTGGAAGAGAAAGTAGGACTCAGCAACTTACGTTACAAGCCTCCGGGTTTCAGGAACCGATATTCATTTAACGCACTTGACGTCTAGGTTTCAATATTTTATTGACATTCCTATAACATGAAGGTTTTAAACTATTGCTCTGATCTTGTTACGAAGCTGTGGTATGTAAAGGTAGGGAATCCAGATAGAACATTTAGAAAGTGGGGTATCAACCCCTTCCATTGAACACATTTAAAAAAACTTTTTATCAGTTTTAACAAAATTTCGGAAACAATATCACATTTGAAAAGTTTGCTATCAAATTAGAAGATATCAGTGTATAAATGCCAGTCATCAAGTATAAAACTGTATGAAGTTATTATGATTTTAAGAAATGGAATTGCGCAGTTCATAAGGGAAGATGGGTGGGTGAGTTTATTTCGGTAATTGTATTATTATTGATGTATTCATCAATTGTATAATATGGCTGTTCGGTATCATATTTCATAAATCACCAGATCCCGTGATCCAGTATGTAATGCACATGCTAATCCGTGTCACTGGAAAGCGTGTGTTTCATTCAGCCAGTCATAACACCGCGACAACCACGTCAAGGACAAGGACAGGGGGAAGGAAGGGGTCGATCCCGGGATCTGGGATAGGATTGGTGCGGCTGCTGGTCGAGCTCACATTACGCCCAGTGCACGGTGGTGCTGAGCCGCATTGCTAAAGAGGCGCTGTGGCTGTATTCGCCGATACCGGGTATAATAGCCGGGGGAGTTGAGATCTAAGGTAAGCGGGCGAAAAATCACGCGTGATAACAGGATGACTTTAGCTATGCGCAGTTAGAACATCTTCCGTAAACTTTTATTGCCATGCCCAGTGGGTGGACTGTGGAGGATTGCGCGTCCGCCGTAATATTATTCATTTAGGGCGTTGAAGTGAATTTCGGCACATTCATTGGAATGTAGCCGGAGAGTTACGGCCTAAATATAGACACAAGGGCCTAGTTTAAAGCAGATCGGATAATCAAATCCGGCGTGTGGGGTGAGAAAATGGCCTTGGAGTAGTTCATGCTAAATTATCATGGTTAGAATGGAAATAGTGATAAGCGTCCTCGCAAGCCGCTGTCATTTCAGCGCTACTGATAGGGCGACGGCCACTAGTGTTAGCCACGTGCTAACTAGCTAGCTTTCAGATGCACTTAGAAAGTGTAGTTTAAATATTTACCAAGAATCATAGCGGAATTGTGTTTTTCAAAGGAAAAGACCGTTTGTAACACGCGTGGACTTTGCAACACATTTGGTTTAACTTTAGTGTAACCGCTGTCGCGGGTATACTTGTATAATATTAAATAACGCAATAATGTTCGGTTTTAATTGCTGACCCATCGCCAGTAGAGATGCTGCGGCTGCTGCGGAGACACCGCGGCGGATGGATGACTCGTGGACAGCGCCGGTCCCAGCACAATGGGCGCGTGATGGCCATCCGGCGCGAGGACATCAATGTATGGGAGAGGCGCGCGCCCCTGGCCCCACGCCACGTCAAGGAGATTACAAATGCAGGATATAAGGTCCTGGTGCAACCGTCCAACAGGAGGGCCATCCACGAGAAAGTAGGTGACAAGACACAATAATCACCCGTTTCTTAAGCGCCAACATCAAGATGTTTATGTCTGTCATGCATAAATCTTGGAGTTTGCGTATGTGGGTATCTGTTTTGACATCATGCCCGTCCTCGATTTTTGATTGAAGCACTATTATTTATGCATGAAGGAACCACCTCGAAATTAAGCCATATGCTCTTCTTCAGTACTACGAGAAAGTGGGTGCAGTCATTCAGGAGGACATCACAGAGGCTTCCCTGATCATCGGGGTTAAGAGGCCACCCGAGGAGAAACTCTTGCCCCAGAGAACCTATGCATTCTTCTCCCACACTATTAAAGCTCAGGAAGCCAACATGGGGCTGCTTGATGACATGCTGAAAAAGGTAGGCAGGAAATTTCATGGTGACATTCGTCTGCTCCAGCCATGGTTATTTCAGTGAAAATAATTACAATGGCATGAAAGCACTTGTAATCTGGGGGTTTTACTTAGTTTTTTTTCTGTCCAGGAAGTCCGTCTCATCGACTATGAGAAGATGGTGGATTCCAATGGTTTTCGTATTGTTGCCTTTGGGCAGTGGGCTGGAGTGGCAGGTGAGGCTTCTCCTGGACAATGGGTGCCTTTTACTTTAATAGAATCACACTATAAATTTAATCTCTTTTAATGGTGACTTCAGCACTTGTCAGGTAGTGTTCAGCCATTAATTTAATCTTTGTTCCAGAGCCTCTGACAGGTATGTTACCTGGACACTTTAGGTTAGCCTTCTCAAAAGGGTAATGTAGACGTTTAGGAGTTAATGCATATAACAATACATTATGTAATAACATCCCATTATGGGATGAATATTTGTTACATTTTGTTGAGTTATTACATAATGCAGTGTTATTACATAATGCGTTGTTACATCACAGCAATACTGTGAATTAGACTGATCTTGGTGTTTAGTCTTCAAAGCCTCTGTTTTCAAGCTTTCCTTCTCTTTTCTTACAGGGATGATTAATATTTTGCACGGTTTGGGTTTGCGTTTCCTGGCCCTGGGTCACCACACTCCTTTTATGGTAATGGGTGTGTCTCCTTGTGTCCTTCACATATTTAATATTGTTATTTTCTCTTGGCCTGAAATAAACACTGTGCCCCCCCCCCCCCCCCCCCACACTTTACTTTCAGCACATCGGCATGGCCCACAACTACCGGAATGTCAGTCAGGCAATACAGGCAGTGAGGGATTGTGGGTATGAGATCTCGCTGGGTCTCATGCCCAAGTCGATTGGACCGCTCACTTTCGTATTCACCGGGACCGGCAATGTGTCCAAGGTAGCCAGTGCCACCTGTCTGGCAGGGCGATTTGAGGGAATGAAAGTGTGTGTGCTTAGCAGAGGTGGAGGTTTCAGGTCCGGAGAGTACAAATCCAGACCAGGATTTTGTTTAAACTAACCACTTGAGTATAAAGGGTCACAGTCACAGAGTACTCAACTGGTTGGTTGAAACAAAATCTCGGTCTGGATTTGTACTCTCTGGACCTCTGGTGCTTAGTCCTTCCTGATTTGCCAACTTTCCCCTTTTTTCAGGGTGCCCAAGAGATAATCAATGAGTTTCCCTGTGAATTTGTGGAGCCTCACGAGCTGCAGGAGGTGTCAAAGCATGGAGGTGAACATTTCTTTGCTCTTATTCAAATTTATGACAGGTGCAAGGACTTGCAGTTCCCCTCTGTGGCAGACCTGTTCGAATCACGGTCCCCAAGGTCCGAGCCCTGCTGATTTCCCAGCCTTC
The DNA here is from genome assembly GCF_023856365.1 of Brienomyrus brachyistius. NCBI lineage: Eukaryota > Metazoa > Chordata > Actinopteri > Osteoglossiformes > Mormyridae > Brienomyrus > Brienomyrus brachyistius. Next base: position 32,245,599 of record NC_064533.1, read on the forward strand.
CTTTACCTGTGAGCCGGGTGTGAAGCCCCTCTGGCCAATCAGAATCAGTAATTATTAAACTAACCACCTGAGAGAACTGAAACCAAGGCCTGGATTTAGAGTCGAGGGCCAGATTTTAAAAGGGGATCAATAAAATGCCTCTCAGTAAGTTTCTTTCTGTCTTGGTTTCTGTCAACCGGCTTGTTTCTCTGTCTCTGTCATAATATTAATATGAGGAAAGGTCTATTAAATGGTAAGACGGCTGTCCATAGCAGTTGTAGTGTTTGAGTGCCTGTATTTTTATTTATTCCTAGCTTATCCTGTTTTGGGTATTCAGATTTAACCAAAGTCTACGCAACAGTGCTGAGTCGTCATCATCACCTCGTGAGGAAGAGCGATGGGGTGTATGACCCACTGGAGTATGAACAACACCCTGAGCGCTATACTTCTCATTTCCGCGACAGCGTGAGTCACCAGTCCCTGTTCTTCTAGTTCCTGGCTCAACCGATTCTTATTTTGGCATGAACCTCAGTGTTTTCCCCAGGTTTACAGCTTGGGGGGGGGGGGCAGACGGACACCGACAGGATTCATGTGTTTCGTAGGAGTTCATGTGTGAGTGAATGGTGTGTGAGTGTGCCCTGCGATGGGCTGGCCCCCCATCCTGGGTTGTTCCCTGCCTCGTGCCCGTTGCTTCCGGGACCCCCCCGCGACCCAGTAGGATAAGCAGTTTAGAAAATGCCTGGATGGATGGATGGATAATGTACAGCCACACATTGGAGCGACAGGCATTGACAAGAACTAGTATTGCACATAGAAACTACCGTGATCTGGCACTATATTGAAAATAAAATTTAATAAAATTAACTTAACCTTCACGGGGGGGTAGGGGGTGCCATTGGAAGGGGCAGGGCCCCCCCTAAAATAATGGTAGGGGAAATCTCATTTGTATTGAGTAACACTCAACTGCTGTGTGTGTTTGGCCTGAACACTGAGCTGTTCACCTTCCTCGCTATCTCTGGCTCTGAAGGACCCAAGTCAGCGAAGATTGTTTCCCAGAAGCTCACTTTGAAAGGGGAGTTTCAGTGTGAGTCCATGCAGCTGGTTCGCGCTCAGCTGCCCCTGTAGCTTATCTCCAGTGCACCTCCAGTGCCTCACCTGTAATGGTCTGTTCTGAGCTGTATGCTTGCAAAACAGTTACTCAACACTCAGGGAGAACACTTCTCTACTAATTTTAAAAGTTGTCTCTGGTTCAAACAAACTGCAAAAAAAACCACACTTTTATTTATTAGTAACATTGTGTGTCCTTGTTAACTTTGGAAAAGCACTGAGCACAGCATGCTGCAGAAAGCACCCTTTTCCCCGTCCTTCACATTTGAGCTCCTCTCTGCTTTTGATGTTTTTAATAAAGGATGATTCTTTTCAAATGTCTTCTGTAATTGAGGCACATGGGTTGTGCCGATTCTGCAATAGCTGCAGTAACAAAACTGCATTATTCTGTGGTTGGTTGAGTGGATTCAGCGCAGTGTTGTTAATGTAGGGCTGCTCATTCTCGTGATGTCTTTGTGGTATTGTCCTGACGTCTTGAGGCGGATGTTCCCGTTCTGACGTGGGTCTGCCCTGTGTAGATCGCGCCCTACACCACCTGCTTGATAAACGGCATTTACTGGGACCCTCAAACCCCTCGCCTACTCAGACGGCTGGACGCACAGAGGCTGATGCGACCTGTAGAGCCTTCTGCAAAGGCAACGGAAGGCTGGCCCGAATTACCTCACCGGTGAGTGATTCGCAGGCATCCAGTATCACTTGAGGCTTGCGTGATCACTTGAGGATCTCCAGAGCATCAAAATAACATGCTTAAACTTAAATAGTCCTTAATATTCATGAATGGTTCTGCTTGCTGGCTGTCTAGAACAGGGGTGGGCAGTCTTATCCAGAAAGGGTTGCTGTGTGTGTGAGTTTTCGCTGCAACACTCTAATTAGATTACTAATTAGAGGACTGATTGGCTGAAGAGTCCTCACTCTGGGGTTTGAACACCTGACCTAAAGGTTATCCCAAAAACACGCATACACACCGGCCCTTTGCGGGTCAGACTGCCCACCTCTGGTCTAGAAGGTAGGGTGACCCTCATGCAGACCACTCTTCTGGCAGTTTACCTGAAGTTATCTTATTCTGGAGTCGTCTCAATTCAGCCTATATCGAGATCCTGTACATGCATAAAGTTGGCCCGTTCTAAGAAATTCCAGCAACCCTCAAATTCATTGTGTTTGTTTGTTTAATTGTTGAAAGGAATGTTGTAATAGCAGACAGAATGTTCTAGAAGAATGCTGTCTGTATGGTTGACAGTCATCACCATTAACATGATGGCATTACTATTTTCGATTGTTATTTTTATTACTCATCAAGTCAAAAAAGACGCATAACGTCTGATGGTGTCTAATTCCCATTCGTGTTCTGAATAAGCTCTCATTTTACTGAATGCTAACTGGTTAAATAAACCCAGAAGGCTTTGCCCTGTGTCTTTAGTGCATGATCCCACCAAAGCTGCTGTTCAAAGCTCTGTGTCGGGTGCAACGTCACGGACAGCCTCTGGATTCGGGCGCCGTTTCTGTTCGTTACCGATAGCATCTCTGTGAGGAATAAACTAGTCCGGGGGTGTGTCAACAGTCCCGCCCCCCGGCCACACGCTCATGCTCATTGGCTCTCTCTCACAGCTTCCTGGCCATCTGCGACATCTCCGCCGATGTGGGAGGCTCCATCGAGTTTATGACAGAGTGCACCACCATTGATAAACCTTTCTGTATGTATGATGCCAACCAGCATATAGATCATGACAGGTACAAAACAAGCACAAACGATTGAAAATGAATGTTAGGAAAATAAATACAATTACAAAATACATTTTCTGTTCTGTTATACCACTGAAGCTTCTTCATGCTGTCCTTGCGCAGTAAGTCATTGTGTGTTTCCCGCAGCGTGGAAGGTACCGGCATTTTGATGTGCTCCATCGATAACCTTCCCGCTCAGCTTCCCATTGAAGCCACCGAGTACTTTGGGGATCGGCTCTGCCCGTACATCTGGGAGATGGTGAGAGTGCGATCGCGGTGCTTTTTCTAGCGATGCCTGCTTGAAGTCACAGAACCCCCCCCCCCACACTGCACTGCGTTCCTTGTTCTGTGCTCCTTCTCAATATGTCCCGTCAGTGCCTTGCATCCCCTACGATGTTTCAAAAAATAAATAATTAGCTAGTGAGTACAGTCAGAAGATCGTAGCTAGCTAGCTGGTCAGTAAAACATGTTGCTTCAGCATCTCCTAAATACGTGACGCGTTTATTTAATATTTAGTGACTATATGCGGACTCCGAAACCTCAAGAGTCCCACTCAATTGCAAGGTAGCATTAGCAAGCAGCTACATCTGGACAATCTGCCTTAGCTGAAAGTGCTGGTGTCAGTCTGCTTCTCTATTGGCTTCTGCTCTGTTCCTGCAGCTTCTTTCAGATGCCACAAGACCCCTGGAGCGAGAGGATTTCAGCCCCCAAGTCAGAGACGTGAGTTATAATCCTGTGGGGGCTTTTTATTACCGTCTGTACCAGCTGTTTGTGGTCTAACGTTGGCCTTCTGGGATCCCAGAGTCCCAAACATGAAGGACGTCCTTCTTAATGCTCAGCTCGGGTGAAACCTCCATACTGCGCGTTCGTTGATCTGTCTCGCTGTTTCCCAATTAAAGGCTGTCATCACATCAAACGGAAAGCTCACCCCGAAGTTTGAATACATCCAAAGCCTTCGAGAGAAAAGGTACCCCCCCTCCCCCCCTTCATTCCATCCTTCTTATTCCTAGATTGATCCGGGAGCCATGCATTTTTTTGATGACATCACATCCGCGGCATGTCTGTTTTATGCTAATTAGGAAAGAGTGACTGACGAGCTGCTTTGTTCAAGAACATGAGTGCGTTTGCTTGCCATTTTTGGCCGCCTGAGGTGTTGAAGAGTCCTCAATAGAGGTCACCTCCGGGAAAATAACGCAGTTTATGTTCATCACACCCAAATGTGGTCACGTGGGGGTGGATTACTTTTTTTTTTCCCTTTTGCTGTATTAACATTCTGCCTCATAAATGGAAGCAGAAAAATGATTTTTCTGAGGGCCCATGTAGAATAACAGTATAGTCGTGTCTTTAGTTAACATACTGAAAATGTAACATTTCAGTAACTTTTATCATTTTCATCATGTTAAAAGGCACGTTTCCATCCTTATCCATCAACTGCCGAAACTGACAGAAAATAGTCTTTAAATGTGTTTAACAAATGACTTAACATGATTTAAGTCTCTCAATTTTCTCAATCAGCAGTTCAAAGAAGGATAAAAATGGTTTCGGCTTAACCGTAGGGTCACGGTTCCCACCAGTAGGAGGCACACTCCTTTCGCACCGGCACTAGATTTTACTTGCTGACTGTTCTGTCTATGTTGTCCCTGCATGCTGATGTTGCGCAGTGCAGTGATGTGTCTTGCTTGGCATTTTCCATGGTAACTCCTCACTAATGTAGAACCGGGCGTCTGTCAACATTAATCGGGCTCATTTTCACCCAACCTGCCCTCATTTGTACTGGAGCCTGAGGTGGCCCTTATTTTGACATTCACTAATGAGAATCACATTAGCGTAAAATCATGCAAAACATCAAATCAGTAACTGATTTTATTCTATAGACGCTGTGTATTTTCACAGTATTCCTTTATCTTTGTATAGGCCTCTCATTCAGCGGTCTTTAATGCAGACTGTCATTTATCAGATTATTACTAACCACATCACCTCCACTCTTTTCATTTCACATTTGGTTTGTAGGGCTCTCTGCAGAGTTAATAGCTTTATTGTTTTAAATGCAGCCTTCTGTTTACCTGATAGTGTCTGTAATTGAAACTGGCAAACTTGTCAGTGCTTTCTTTATGCTGAAGGGGATAAATGCAAATAATATGAGGTTTCATTCAGATTTAGTTTTAGGATGAGGGATAATTTGCGCATTTGATCCTTCAACTCATTGCTCGAAATTCTCAATATTTACCTGAATACAGACCCACCTGAATGCACCTTTTCAAATAAAAGGCAAAAGAAGACGGTTTTAAAGGATTGAATTACATGCTTATGCATGCAGTGGTGTTCCGTTCGGTCTGGTAAATAAGTGCTTTAGCTACGTGTTTAATGCTCTTATGATTGTCCACGTACACTGAATGCAGGTGCAGTATACATTTCTGCTGGCTCTGCTGTCGTTTAATTTTTATTCATTTAGTTGGCTTTTTTTTTTAAGTTAACACCTGAATGTGGGCTATTTCGGTAGCAGTTAAGAGATCGTCCCTGTCTGGACATGGCCCTCGCTGTAGTAGCCTGACCCATTTGAAGATGGCTGTTGTATGTCTCTCTCCAGGGAACGGGCGCAGATTCTGAAGGTGAGCGGCAGGAAACGGGTTCTGCTCCTGGGTTCCGGCTACGTGTCTGGTCCGGTCATAGAGTACCTGACGCGAGACTCTAACACTCAAGTAACTGTGGGTAAGGAGCGTGTGACTGCTTCAGAAATCCAGAGCTTCAGCAAACATGCATAACAGAACTTCATAATGACCCACTGCAAGGTTACAGTTTGGATCTGGTGTCATAAGCATCTGCAGAAGTTCCCATTGGGTTTTCATTACCCGTATCAACTGTCCTCTTCAGCATCTGTGGTTCTGAGCCAAGCTGAAGACCTTGCAGCAAAATACCCCAACACCATCCCTATCATGCTAGACGTAACCAGCCAGGAGAAACACCTGGAGTCCCTGGTCAAAGACCACGATCTGGTCATCAGGTACGGAGGGCGAATGTGAAACAAGCGATCAGCAAGACAGCAAACGCCTGGGGTTTCGGTGAACGGGCCGTGTTTGTTTTTCTCAGCCTGCTGCCTTACGCACATCATCCCTTGGTGGCGAAGCACTGCATCAGTAAGAAGGTCAATATGGTGACGGCCAGCTACCTCAGCCCGGCCATGAAAGACCTTCAGCAGAGGTACAGTACACAGGAAGGGTGCAGAAGTGCCGTCTACAGGGGAAAAGAGTGCCTCACTGTCAGTTGATATACAGTTGAGTTCCTGTCCTGTCTGTAGTGTGTAGACACTTCCAACAGTCCTGTTTCCTTTTTGTTATTCCATTGGCCGTACGGGTTGGACTGCAAGGCCTTCGTAAATGTCCTGCGATAGATTCCCCTGATCGGTTATCTGTCTTCAGCGCCAAAGAGGCAGGCATCACCATAGTGAATGAAATGGGACTGGACCCTGGTATCGACCACATGCTAGCTATGGAGTGTATCGACCAGGCCAAGGTTGATGGCTGTGTTGTAAGTGTCGCTCTTTGTGCGCCTTTTTGCATGTGTTTGAGTATTTTAGGAGCAGGATTATCACGTTACACTTAGATCTGCATTTTCCATGTAGGTCAGTGGTTCTCAAGCTCGGTCCTCGGGCCCCACTGCCCTGCTTGTTTTGCTGGTATCCCTGCTCCACACACAAGTCCCAGCTGTCTTTCAGCTTCTGATTGACTGAACACACCTAATCCGGGTAATCAGCAGTGTGTAGGGCAGGGATAGCTGGAAAACAAGCAGGGCAGTGGGGCCCGAGGACCGACTTTGAGAACCACTGATGTAGGTACTCTGCAATAGTGAAATTAAAGATGACGGTATTCATTACTACTAAAATTTCCATATACAGCATTTTTCTGCTGTGTAATTTGGGAGATTTTCCATTTTTTTTCTATACCATGTTGTTGTTTACAGTCACCGGTTTCATTTGGCTTCGGCATGTTTTGTGAATGAAAAGCAGGGTGTCCTTCCCTTAACGCCGCTGGTGATCGTAGGTGGAGTCCTACAGCTCATTCTGCGGGGGCCTACCCGCCCCTGAGTGCTCGGAAAACCCCCTCCGCTACAAGTTCAGCTGGAGCCCCTACGGCGTCCTCCTGAACACCATCAGCCCCGCCCTCTTCCTGAAGGACGGCAGGGTGAGCTGGCTCGGGTTGGAGGGGGGGTGGGGGGCCTCGCGCGTGGGATTATTTACACAGCGGCCTGCTGCGCTCTCCTCACTCACTGAATCATTGACACTGAGTCACCTGACAGCTGCTGCTGCTACAGCCGTGTTCTGCTCACAGTTGAGTGTAAGCAGCGTGTGAAACAAGCGATCAGCAAGACAGCAAGGGCAAAATAAGCTTAAAAGCTTGGAATAAAAGCTACTTTGTGTGTCACTCATATAAATGACTATGGAGTTCAGGAATATGGTGCCAAACAGGTCTTTCTATGGGAATATCGACACAGGTCATTTCGACACGCCGACTTTGGTAGCACGTTTGATCATTAATTTTTCTCGAATGTGCAGGTGATGAACATCCCTCCTGGTGGTGCCCTGCTGGAGTCGGTCATGCCCATGGACTTTTTCCCGGGATTCAATCTGGAGGGTTTCCCAAACCGGGACAGCACCAAATACGCAGAGCCGTATGGGATGGAGTCCGCACACACGCTGATCCGAGGCACACTGCGCTTTAAGGTGCGCCCCCTGGCACCCGGCCACAAAGGATCGCGTAGCCGGTTTGGAGGGACTTGGGAAATTCCTACAATTCCCTCCACTCTGTCTGTCATGTCACCTCTGAGAAGCTGAAATTCTTGTATCAATTTACAAACCAGACACGTGCCTTAAATGCTGTGGCCCACACAGACGTTAGATGATTACTGATAATGTTTAAGTGTCATATTTTAGGGCACAACGTCTGAGGTGCTATTTTGATCAGTTTACAAGGCTGCTCTGTTTGGCCTTCGCCTGTGTCGGTCTCCATGAAAGAATGGTAGGAATGTGAGAAATGTCTTCCTTTGTAGGGTTTCTCAAACGCGATGAGCGGATTTGTGAAGCTGGGTCTGGTGAACACTGAGCCCTGTCCGATGCTCAGCCCTGCGTCTGGCCCCGTCTCCTGGGTAAACCTCAACCCCTCTCTGGGCTTTTTACGTTAACTCGGTTTGGAATAGATAACCAGAATGTCTTTGACGTCTCAGATCGCCTTTGTCACAGTACAGATGTTAATATTTTACAAAGGCCTGTAATCCATTTCTTCAGCCGCAAATGAAGCGCTTCTATAAAATGTGGCCTGACTGATCTGCTGTCCCCTCCCAGAAAGAGCTGCTGTGTCACCTCATGGGAATTCCGTCATCAACCAGCGGATCTGCCTTCCAGGATGCTGTCTTTGACAGGATAGGAAGGGATGAGTACAGAATGGAGACACTCAAGTGGTGAGATGTTTGTGGAAGCTGCTGTTAGGGCTCAGTGGTGTCATTTTGGAAGGAGAATGCTGACATGAGGGTGGATGTTTATATTTACTTATTTATCTTCAGGTTCGGCATGCTGAGCTGTGAACCAGTGCCGCAAGCTGACACGATTTTAGCTGCCGTCGCCAAACACCTGGAGGCGAGGCTCCCCTTTGGTACGGACGAGAAGCGCTGTGTTAGCGGCCTGTGGAAGGCATGGAACCTGTAACTCTGTGCATGTGCTTTGTAACCGCAGAGAAGGGAGAGAGGGACATGATCGTCATGAGGAACGATGTGGGCATCAGACACTCCACCAGTGAGCTGGAGACGAAACACATCAGCCTCGTGGTGTACGGGGACCCCAACGGCTTCTCGGCCATGGCTAAGACTGTGGGCTACCCCACGGCCATCGCTTCCCGGATGGTCCTGGATGGTCAGTGCGCCAGCAGTACCGGCGATAGTGTGTTAACTATGTCACATGGTCATTCGCCAAGACAAACGGGGCACGTTCCAGCAGTCCAAACTCCAGTCGTTTGAACACAACACAGGAAATTAACATGTCACGTCATTTCACCCGACTGTCACAAAGTATTTGTCCTTCAGAAACAGTACATTTTGTGCTAAAATAAATATACTTTCCTTTCAGGTGAAATTGAGACCAAGGGATTGGTGTTACCACTGACTAAGAACATCTACGCCCCGATTTTAAGACGGCTGAGGGATGAGGGGATTCGGTATAGCACAAAGAGCTCCTTCTCTGAATAACTGCAGTACTTCATTGAGAGAGATGAATGGCGTCACACTTCCACTGGGCAGAACACATTGTGTACGTGGTAGAAAAGATGCTGGGCTTTTTTCAAATGTTACGTGGAAGCTGGCATGCAGCGCTCAGGTCACTACATGAATCATGCCCCCTCAGTGGTATTTATCCATTAGAACATGTATATACGTGTGTGTGTGTGTGATTGTGCAATCCTGATGCCTTAAAATCAGTGTTTCCCAGCCTGCTCCTTGGGGACCCTCCAGATGGGCCACGGTTTTACTCCCTCCCAGTAACTCTGCCACCTACTGGCATCCTCACCACTATCTATCATACTATCTTTAGACAATTTCGTGTTGTCACATGTGCACCTCAGATGTTTGCTATTTTTGGTATCAAATTCTATGAAGTGGATACATTATTTTTAGAATACAATTTTTTTTAAAATGTTATATAAACCCAGTTTTGAGGAATACAACTTTAAACTCCTAAATTAAGGAAAATTTCAGGGGAAAAAAAATCCAAATTGAGTGGTTGGCATAAATTATTACTAAGTGAAATGAATGTGTTATGATTTAAATGATGTTCTAAGTATGAAAGTGAAACCGGAATGTTCTTTGGGTGATTTTTTGGTAAAGGTAATGAATATATCTTTTAATCACTCCTCAAATTTTAACAGCTAAAGGATGTTTCCCTGCCTCCTAAAATAGAGAATCTCTTTTCTTTATAGCATCACAGTGTGCGCTGATTTTTTGGTTCCTGTACAGTTAACGGACATTCACTGGAAATTAGCTGGTCACTACGTTGACTTTACTGACAGCCCTGAGCAGAGGTGGGGCAAATGTCCAACAGGCCACTGGCCGTGCTGATTACCGGCTCTTCCTACAGCTGCTGTAAGACTTGCGGAGTGCTTAACCATTTCCTGCTCTTTTGTATTCCATGGAAATAAAGGATGGGTCTGTTGCAAAAGGTGCGGCTGAATCTTTGTGTGGATGAAGTGCACATTCACCCCTCTGGGCACATAGGAGCCGGGTTAGTGCCTCAGTGGCAGCAGGCTTACAGGTGGGCAGCTCAGAACTCGGGGGGTCACACACACACGCTTGGGTCTAAAAGGTTAATGCTTAAGGAACTGCAAGCATTTACAGTTCATTGCAAAAGCCTCTGCTGCTTCATAATACTACAGGTAAACATTCCAGTGCATTAATGTAGCGTAACATTGCTACAGCGTTTTCTATGAACTGGTCATGGTACTTTTCAAAAAGAAATGTCTTTCAAGGAAGTCAAGTCTTTTTCCAAGAATTGATTTCTACCAAATAGCTTATAATTATAAATCAGATTTTGCAAATCATGCTGTGAGAATGAGATGCACAATAAATATATTCATGTCCTAGCTAATGATAATTGATCAAATAATACTTTTATTAAACAACAATATAAATTAAATATGCTGGTTTTAAGTCTGCTACTACAGCATTGTAAATAAAAGCAGAAAGTTGTCGATGGTTCCATTGTGTGCATCGTGAAAATACAAATTGCGTTTTTTTTTTTTTTTTTTTTTAAAACTAGTCCCTTGAAAGCACATAGCAGTTAATTTAAGAATGTTTAATCTGGGGCACCATGCACAAGATAATTAGAAATGTAATTACTTAAAGTTTAAAACACAAATTAAAGACCTGCAGTCATTGTCTGGAAGCTTGCCCATTCTATCTGATTAAATAACTGGACTACCACACAGATTTTTAATTATTAAATCATTTTTGCAGGGGTTATTCTATGGCTAGACATGCAGTACGCACGCATGCATGCATACACACACACACAGCTACCTACTATGCTGGAGGATTGGCAGACTCTAAATTCTGCAAATGTTGCTCCCTTTCAGCTGGAAGTACTCCAGCTCCAGGAAGCTCCAATCAGTTGTATTACAAAATTCTCTACATTATCCCTGCAATGTTCTTCTCCAACTGGAGATCTTCCATTTGACCCCTCTTTTAATACGATTTTATAAACGGTTGGACAAGTACATTAAACAAATACACTATTCCTTGACTCTACAGAAGGGCTGTTCAAATCCCGGTCCTCGAGGTCCGAACCCTGCTGATTTTCCAGCCTTCCTTTACCTGTGAGCCGGGTGTGAAGCCTCTGAATCAAGGTTCAGATTGAAGAAGATCAATTTGTTTTTGTATTGTGTTTTTCTACAACATTACATTTTCTCAAAGTGCTTAACATCATCTCTGCCCGAAGCCCCCAGCGACCAAGGCAGAGGTGACAGTGGCAAGGAACAGCTCCCTAGGACAGGGGTGTCCGATCATATGCGCAAAGGGCCGGTGTGTGTGCGGGTTTTCGCTGCAACTCCAGAATCAGATTACTAATTAGAGGATTGATTGGCTGAAGAGTCCTCACACCTGGGTTTGAACACCTGACCTACAGGTTACCCCAAAAACCTGCACACACACCGGCCCTCTGAGGATAAGATTGGACACCCCTGTCCCTCGAGGAACAAACCAGAGTCAACCGTCAAATCAGCACAAATCCGATTTTTCTGATCTCAGAAATTCCTAATCAAAGCTCCAAAAGAAAAATACATAGTGATGTTTTCTTAGACAATGTAATAATGTTGGAATCCCTGCTCTCCATGACTTGTATGAATCTCGTTTTCCTTTTTGTTTGTTTGTTTGGTTAATGGATTAAGAACACCAGCAGCTCTGAAACAGCGTGGTCTTTATTGAATTTTAACAATGACGCGAGACAACTAACCAAAGGAAAATTCAAGGATCTTGTTCGATTAAAAGTCCGGTTAAGGTAAACACATTGTTAAATTATATCTGTGTGCAACTAAAACAAAAGTCGGTAATTCATGCTTCATTAATTTCAATTATCTACATACGTTTAATATCAATTGTTTAAAACCTCTCATTTAATTATTAGAATTCAGCCATACCTTTCAGAATGACTAAAAAATGATGCAGTAGTAAAATATAAAAGTCTATAGCTATAAATAGAGTTTTGGTCCATTGTTCTTCACTATAATACTATCTGTATTTACATATTAGAACATTACTCAATGGTCCTATTCAACATTGGGATATCTAACAATGTATTTACAATATCTTTGTGTGAAGTTGAGCAATGCCCAAATTTTCAAATCTACAAAAAGAAAATAAAAAGATATTAAAAAGATGGACCCCCCCCCTTTAAGGGCTAAAACAGGAAAATTAGAGAAACTAGCAGTGAATTGGGGAAAAAAAATTAGTATAAAATCTGTTAGGAGTTCAACGGGAACGATATAAAGGCACACATTACAAGATCATGTCATTTCCAACAGCAACGTGGAGTCAAAAAAGGGGGATTCACAGCATTTCTTAAAAAAAGAAGGAAACGGTTTCAGAGAGCAGAGGTTTGAGGGTCCGTTGCCATGGTTACACAAGGGACTCCAAACTCTCGGCAGCATTGCTGGAGCTGAGAGCAGTCCCGTTGTTCTCTGTACTCTGAAGCGCTCGCTCATCTTCTTTCGTGCTAACGAGACTCAGGATTGCGTTGTAGAGGAATTGGTACTGATCCTGGAACAGCAAAGACACTGGTGTTGCCTTCTATTATAACCTACTATGTTATAAACAACGCAGCCTACTGATATCTATAGAGAATACACTGGACTGTTGGGACGTATGTATTATACTACAGTGTTGGAGAGAGGAACTCACTACATCCGTGAAGACTCCTGGTCTCATGAGGCTGGTCATCTTAGCCACCTGATAAACATTGATGGTGTTCTCCATCTCCAGCTGCTTTGACAGAGTCATCAAGGCACAGAAGGTCGCTGCAGTGACACCGCCATGCCTGTTCGGGAGAGTCAGTGTGTCAGCGAGCTCCTTCGATGAAGACAGAGTGCCAGTGCTAGCAGCTGGTCATTCATTTACTGCCCCTCAGCACATTGTTGTCCTATATGAATGTTACTGTGTATATTGAATGAATATTGTACATTATTGTTCTCACTATTCTGTTATTCGTTATTTGTTGTTCTTTATCGTTATATGTTGATTAAGTTTGCAGGGAGGTACGCAGGCAAGTACTTTATTGCACTTGAACAGATGACAATAAAATCTCTGAATTCCCTGACTCCTAAAGTGGGGTTACGATGACAAACTGGAATCCTGGATGCTACTAGAGAAAGTCAGATACAGTCCAAAGAGTCGACCAACAGGGAGGGACTCTGATGTTGCACGCTTACGTAAGGAACCTAATCTAATCCAATATAATTTTATCCATTTATACAGCTAAATAGTTTTAATTAATATGTGAGGCAACTTAACTTTACCTAAATAAGAAATATTATCAGCTCGTAGCCCTCGGTCCCTAATTAACACTGTTCCTCATTTCCTCTCATTCTTGCTTCTTTCACTAGACACAAGGTCACAGCAAAACTCCCCCGGCAGCGACACCCGCAGCCTACTGGTTTCCAGACGACGGAGGAGCTGAAGAGCCCCCCCTCAAAGCTGGGAATAACGAGGTCGGCGCCGCCTAGAGATATTGCAACTGGAAAAATAAAATTACTTGCTACTGAAACCACAAGGCCGTCGAAAATGACTAAATGAAATTCTGCCTCTTGGAGATGTAAACATCAAATTAATGGAGAAAAATCAGTAGCTTGCGTGAGTATTTGGATTTTAGAACAACATGTTCTATTACGGAATGAATGAACTCCTCTGATTTATGTTCAGATATCTGGCACGTTATGGAGCAACATGATTATGGGAAAGACCTTGGAGTGTATGTTGATGCTTCCATGTCTCACTCTCGCCAGTGTGGGGAAGCAATAAAAAAGGCCAATAGGGTGTTGGGTTACATCTCTAGGTATGTGGAGTTTAAGTCAAGGGAGATGATGCAAAGACTATACAATTCCTTGGTAAGACCCCACCTAGAATATTGTGTGCTGCTTTGGTCACCATACTGCACCTTAAGAAGGACATTGTTGCCTTGGAAAGGGTGCAACATAGGGCTACAAGAATGATTCCTGGTCTTAGAGGAATGTCTTATGAGGAGAGGTTAGCTGAGCTGAATCTGTTTAGCCTTGAACAAAGGAGACTAAGGGGGGACATGATCCAGGTATATAAGATTGTAACGGGTCTGGATGCTGTTCAGTCAAATGGCTACTTCAATATTAATTTAAATACTAGAACTCGTGGCCAGAAGTGGAAATTAGCGGGAGAACATTTTAAACTGAATTTGAGAAAACACTTCTTTACACAGCGTGTAGTTAGAGTATGGAACACTCTTCCTGCTAGTGTAGCGCAAGCTAAAACCCTGGGTTCCTTTAAAACAGAGCTGGATAAGATTTTAACAGCTCTGACCTATAAGTTAAGTTCTCCCCAAAGAAGCTGCCGGGCTGAATGTCTTCCTCTCGTTTGTAAATTTTTTATGTTCTTATGTGGCTCAGTTGGCCAAGACTCTGTGCCCAAGATCAGAAGGTTGCCAGTTCAAGCCCGGCCCCAGCATGTATATAGGCCCTTGAGCAAGGCCCATAACTCCCGGGGTGCTGCTACGGGTGGCTGCCCTTTGCTGCCAAGCTTGCTCTCACCTCTGAGACCAAGGTGAGGTAGGCAAAAAGGAGAATTTCCCCATTGGAATCAAAAAAGTATAATCGTCATTAATCTGGAAGAATGTGTCTTACTGGTCATGGACTACCATGGGGCCATCTCGAGACCCACTCTCCTCTTTGATGATGTTGACCAACTCAAAGGTGTTACTGATGGGACTGTCCGGGTTGGGCCACTTTGGTGCACGGTACTGCCGCACCTCCAGCGCATAGTCATCCTGCAGGATACACAACCCATTTTAAACAACGTCTAGGTTTTTGCTCCTACAAAAAAAAATCTATGTCCGGTTCTCAGTCTTAAACATGGCTCATGTGAGTAGTTAGTAAGACTAATCCTACCTGTGTAGCTTCAAGGATGAAGTCCTGCACCACCAGCATCTCCTCATTAGATAGGCACAAATGATCCTCTCCTGTGAAGGTGACTGTGAACATCTCACAGCTGATTGGTTGCTCTTTGCTGGGCCAATAAAATGCCTCTTCTTCAGCCTGAGAAAATGAGAATGATGTGAAACTGTTCTCCACAAGTGCCCTTTAGCTGAGCTGCAAAGCCTCTGCCAATAGCACAACACAGCACACACAATGCTTCCTGTGTTACAGTTTGGTAATATCACCAATTAAGATGAAGACTCCATATTATGGTAGTGCTATTAGGACCAACATGGGCATAAATTATGGGTGGTTGTAACTCCCTCCAATAATCAAAACCAGTCAATACAACCCCCAGGACCCCATTAAATGGTCCTAAAGTTATGCACTAGAGGATGAATACTTTAGATTCTCAGTAGTTTCATTCATTACGATGTATTTAGAGCACATGGATATTAAGGATTTATGCCCAAAACCAGACCATTTTGTCTTCAACCAGGCAGATCTTTGATAAAAAAGAATGCCACAGTTCCAGTCTTCTTATCCTGGTAAATGTATTGCTGACATTCAAGAAACAAATGAATAATAAATATTGAGCTGTTCAAGCAGTCTGACTTTCTCAGCCCCGCCTGGTATCTTTATCATCCATCGTTTGAGAACCTTCCAGCGATTAGCAATAGCAGGCGATTTGCTGTGGCACCTCCGCAATGGCGTACTGCGCCCAAGTTATCGCGCAGATGAATTTGTGTCGGCCAGAAATAAAATATTTGACAACAGATAAGCAGTCCGCCAGAAATTCTCCCAAATCTTGTGATTGGCCACTCCGGCCCTGGTGCACAAATACCAGGAGCTGTGAGGGAGCAAAAATGTGGACAATCCGGCAGGGAGCTGGGAGGGAGCAAAAACTCGCACTGCCTGGGGTCACCGAGAACCGGGTTGGGAAACTCGGCATTAGAGCAATAATTACTCACCATGCCCTGAGTGTCTGGCAGTGAAACAATGATCTGGGCATTGTGATCCCACACCATTCTCCAGAAATCACTGGTGGTGCTGGGCAGTGGGTTCTGGGTAAGGATGAACTCATCGCTCTGGTTGTAGCCCTGAAACATAAGCATTATACCTCAGTGCTGTGACGTGCTATAACCTCTAGCCACTCAGGGATTTCTGGGAAAAGTTCCTCACCATAATGTAAGAGGCGTTGATGTAGTCAGAAGTCTCTCCGGTCACTGGAGACAGACACACTCTGGACCTCTCCACTGCAACACAAATTTACGGCCGTATTTATAATCCAACCGTACATTATTTAAAACATTATTTCAAACTGAAGGAAATATTAAAGAAAAGCAACAGAAAACTACTGTATGTGAATAGCTTTTGTAGAAAGAAATTAAATCAAAAGCGATAAATTTATTTCTGTATATTGCATTTTCTCAAAATGACATTGTTTCAAATCGCTTTATGTTACGTTTACTGTCCCCAGACAGTAAGCCAGAGGCAGCAGTGGATTGAAAAAACTCCCTGGTAGGAAAAATCATTGGAAGGAACCAGACTGAAAGGGGGAGCCCGTTCAAATGAATCTGATTGATATGGATGTCTGCGCACATGTAGGTAAACGCTATTTGATTAGAGGGTAACAGTGCTGATGCTCACCAGGTATGAGAGATACGATTCTGTTCTTCTCTCTATTGCCCTCCTTCAGAGCTACTGAGTAGTCGCATCCTTTAGCATCGAACTGCGTTACCAACTGCAAACACATGATATTTTAGTCCAGTGTACAGTTGCACACTAAATGCTAGACACACACAGTATGGTTGTTAACTGTTGCACTGCTAATATACTGCGAATCTACTGCAATCTACGCGATCTACCACCTTTTCTGTTCTACTGTTTTGAAAAATGTCATGAATTAATTTCTAAAAAATGGCATAAACAAAATCTATTTAAGACTCCCTGCACTGATTACATGCTTGTGCTTTTATTTGTCCCCTTCTCCTGCGTATATTTTCAGTGCTGATTAGCCTACGCACATGCATATAAGGTCTCCGCAGTTTCTCTCAGAACTTTACCTTGAATTGCTTGTCCAGCTGAGACTTGCTGGATGGCCTTGGGCTCAGAAGGTCGCTGACGTAGCTGTGGATGTGGGTGGAGAACACCTCCGTCTCCTTGCTGAGAATGGCCTCCACCAGAGCGGCATGGATGAACACGTACTGCTCCTGGAGGGAGGCAACCGAACAGCCTCAGGATCTTTTACTTTGTCTGAGTCATGTTAAAGTTTCCCACACAGAAGGGTGAAGGGTGGTTTCCTATATACTACTTGTTATTTAAACTCAGGAAAACAATAAACAGCTAGAGAATAGAGTTGTTGGACCTTTGGCTATATATTTTAAGATAAAATGTGTCGTAGTTTATGCACTTTGACAATGTGCTGTACTGTCTTTGCCGGTTCACTCTGGGGACACTGTGATCTCATAAGGATTATTTCATTTCTGCATTTGTGATTTCCTGTGTTTTTTATACATTTTGGCTTATAGGTTAGTGAACTCTGGCTCACTCTCACCTCAGTCTGCACCAGGTAGTTCCTCTGTGTCCGTATGTGCTTGAGGAATCCCAGGACATTGACGGTTCCCCGCTCCTTGATCTGCTGTAACATGCTGTCCAGGACAATGTATGTGCCTGTTCTGCCCACACCGGCGCTAATAAAAGGAGAGAAAACAGAGCGGCATCCCCCTTGTTTGTGTTGACGTGATCCCTTTCCAAAAGACCAAGATGGCCTTCATAGCCTTTACCCTGTAAATTCACTGATCAAAATTCTGTTGGCTCTCCCAGACATGTTTCGAGGTAGAATCATCAATCAAGTTTCATAAACAGTAACCATAGCAGCAAAACACCCAAATGACTCTGGAAGGAGGGGAGGGACCCCATCCTACCTGCAATGAACCACCACGGGGCCCATATCAGCAGTTCGGGCCTGAGATGACTTCCGCACAAAGCTGAGCACGGGGAGTGTGTATTCTGGAACGCCCATGTCTGGCCACTGGGTGTAGTGGTACTGCACCACAGTCCGCTCATGACCCCGCCCCTTTAGTGAACCCTGGGGCAAGAGGATAAACGGAATTAGAATCCACTCGACACCTCAGGACACATCGATGCCAGACCTTTAACTTTAATAGCTCAAACACGAATAGGAAGAAACATAAAATTAAATATTTTTTAAATAAATTGTAAATTGTATTTACAAGACATTTCTGACCCTTAAGGGCTTTGCGTGTGGCTCAGTGTGGTAGGGGGATGTGCCTATGTCTGGGGGGTTGCTAGTTCAAATCTCAGTGCGTTCTCTGTTGGGCCCCTCAATTGCTCCGGGGACTGTGTGACCCCGCTTTCCCAGGTGCATGTCACTCTGATTAAAAACACCCACTAAACAAATAAAATGTAAAAATATACGTCTATGGTGACGCAGACCTTCTTGACGTTGAGGTTCCTCAGAGTGAAGGTCCTGAGGGTGTAGTAGGCCAGGACTCTGGTGCTCTTCAAAGTCACAAGAAAATAGCCGTATTCTTCCTGGCTCTCCAGTGGCCAGTACTGGTCACACTTCCTCTGTGGAACACAGAGTCCTATTGAATTACCTGACCACCTTCCCATTACCCTCCACGCCCTCCCTTACTTCAGAAACAATGACAAGATATCAAGAGATGAACTTGTACTTTGGGCTAACAAGCTGAAAATGTGTAACAGAGTGATAGGATGGTAGCGAGGGTAGGCTAGAGGTTACGGATTATAACGTAAAGGTTGGCCGCCCAAATCCAAGGACAGACGGGTTGAATTGCTACAGTAACAACATTGGCATTAGAGTTTGTTCTACATGCATCACAGAAGTTGCTGTCATTGGTATCTGTCAGCTTTTCTCTTTCCTTTTAATTAATACTACTGTACATTAACTTTTGAGGCGTCCATCTATGGTGCTGTAATAATAATAATAATAATAATAATAATAATAAGCTAATAAACACTCACCCTTCCCTTCTCCACCAAGTTGGTGATCATGACAATCACACCTACGTTCTGCTCCCAGACCATCCTCCAGAAATCCTCCGTGCTGGATTTGAGTGGACCCTGGGCGGCGATGTAGGCCCTGGGAGTGTCGAAGCCCTGCAGGGTCAATGGTGACTCAGTGCATCATGTGTGCAAAATCAGGTACCGGGAACCTGTGGTTACTCTTTGCTCTATTTCCACTCCTGTGTCCACGTGGCCAGTGATGCGAAAATCACGAGCGTGGCGGGGATGTGTCGCGTAGCCGTCAGCAGATGGACGAGGTCGACTTAAACCAGCCCTCCCTCGATGTCACAAATTCCAGGTAAAAGCCACAAACTGTCGGCCGAAGTCGGCCCATGGCCAGGAGGAAGCTCAGAGGACAAAACATATTTTCTATTATCGTTATTATATATGGTGACACTCCTTAGGAGCAAAAACAGAAATAATTTGTGTTTTTAAAACTTGAACCGCATCACAGTGACAATGTAAATATAAACGCATACTTCCATATAGTAAAACCTTGCTGTATGACTGCACAGTACGAACGGAGCGGCTGGCAACTTACGTCGACATAGTTAGCATTAATGTAGTCTCCGCCTTTGCCATCTTTGTCAGTGCTGACTGAGAGTCTGACTCGACTGTGGTCATCTGAAGCAGCAGCGGTGGGTGACATTAGGTATTACACAACTTATGACAGTTATAGTCAGCAATAAGTAATATGGCAGTTATAGTGAGCAATAAGTAAGTTCTGTGGAACCCACAGGCTAAGATGTTGATGTATCGGTTCTTGTTCTTGTTGTCTGGATGAGTGGAGTGGTCCGATGTGATTCCCAGATCAACTGTGCATGACTGGATCTCCTGCAAAGATAGGATCAGTCAGTCGGCAGACCCATTAGGCTCCAGCAAAGTTTGGCCCCCGCATGGCAATGTGATCCCAGGGTCGTGCGAGGAGACTCGAGACAGACATGCACGTGCGACTCACTAAAGCTATAATGGGATGGTGATTAAAAGAAGCAACGGTACCTTACCTGGTAAGACTCTTTGAATATCTAATGAGAGTGAGAATGCAGAGAGCACAGCAATGAACTCCACGATGGCCACCGAGCAAAAAGGCACACAGCATCTCCGTGAGGAACATTAGTGCAGAAATCGAGGCGGTCGTCCATGCGCTAAATAGGCCTTAGCGACGTAGCGCGTGGGCTCATGCATCTGCCGAGCGGGATAACCGACGGCTACCCGGCATGCCTTTGCTTGCACTGATGCCATGCTAGCCGACATTACGGGAAACACAAGCAAGAGAGCCTTCCGGAATCAGCGTGAAGTGTCAGGGAATGGCTACACCATCCACGGGCACGTTTCTAACATAGCTTTCCAATTCAAAAAGCAATCACAGAACCCAATGCAACTCATGACCCAACTACAATCTAAGCCATTTTAAAAGGAAAATGGATTGTTCTTGGTACTGAAATAAAAATAAGGTACTTTTAAAATATGTATTGCAATCCTGGTGTGCTAACTTGTCAGCAGAGGGTCAGAAACGAAACCTTGGTACCAATTTACAGTCAAAGACCAGCACCACTGCCATCTTGGTACCACGAGGACAGTGGGGAATCGGTGCAGGCGAGTGGCAATTCAATCCTCACCTCAAACTCTTGGGAGAAACCGATTGTGCTGTAGAGATCTGCCACATGTTTGACAAACTGCTTCAAAGACAGAGGTTCATGATCATCTGAAAAGAGAGAGAGAGAGAGATCAAGAGGTGGAATTTGATTTCAAAGTTAATGACGAACTTGGAGAAAACCTGTGCATGTCTGAACATTGTACTTTCCTGATTATTTTGATTCATGTAACATGTTTGTAAGGAGAAGCATGCATGCATGCATGTGGTACCTGCAGCCGTCAACAGGGGCGTTGGTGGAGTAGAGATAACCCGGGGGGACATATTGTCCTCAATATAAAAATGAGCCGTCTGGAAGCACTTCCTGTAAAACAAACACCTGGTGAGGAAGATCACTTCCAAGGTTCTATTCCGAATCGTCTCCAATAGCACTGGATTCTACGTCTTTCACATCAAACACTAGACTGCAGTGTCAAAGGAGCTGAAGACAACATTATACACGGAGAAAATCCAGAGGCACCGAGTTTTCATCTGATCACAAACACCACAATTAAGCTACAGTTATATCTCACACACATTATAATTGCAAATATTTACCACCTTATTAACACATGTGCATTTAGAATGTCTCTAGGTGATGCTCAAGGTCATTAATCATCAAACTGATAACTTACTAAGCATGAAAGCCTGAGAAAAAGCACAAAACATGAACAAAGTTTCCAAGACTCTGGTGGCAGTAGATTTTACATACAAAATAGCTGTGAATTCCAAGTTCTCCCATTTATATAACTGATAAAATCATCTACTAGGTCATGTCCTCCAGAGTGATGGACAATTCACAAGAGGTCCCACAACCCAAAACTCCTCTCCACTAATCCTGCCCTGGCCAACAACATATAAATATTCCAAAAATACACATGTGCTTTTCAAAGAAGTCATGTCCTGTTCTTTTCCAGAGGCCCAGAAATTTAGCATCGGCGAAGTCCAGCTTGCTATGGCCTGGCCGAGGGATGATATTGGCACACACCCCATACTGGGATTACCTCCAGTAGATGAGGATTGTCAGCAGCACCATCAAACAGAGGACGGTGAGCGAGGACACCACAGCCAAGGGAACTACGGTCCGCTTGTCCTTCTCCCCCCGTCCCAACAGGCTCACCTGGGACTCACGGCTGCTGTTGATGGCTTCTGTGGGGGGAGGAGGGGTCGGTATGAACACAACCGCACATCACTTTCTCGCTCCTCCAAATACTCTGACAAAGTACCACCTCAACATGAAAATAACACACCCAGAGAAATACCTCCTTCAGTAATTGTGCGGGAGAACCAACAGTGTCCCTCAAAGATTTTGTAGCCAGCAATAAAACAAAACAGGCCCTCTACCACAAATAACATACCCCTAGACTACCATAACCACACAGTGGAGCACCTCACCACTCAAGTAGCACTCGAAAAAGGGGGGGCGATTCTTCCTCACCCATTCAGACACATTCTTAAAGCTCTACCTGCCAACAGCAGAAGAACTCTGCTGCTACCTAGTGTTTGGTTAATGCCATTAATGATCAACATGCTTGGTCACTGACATGTAGTACTACGCATTCATCCACCTATTTTCTGTTAAGAGTAAACCATAACAAATATTTTCAAAGAGCAGTTAAAAAATTAAGAAAAATAATTATGTTACTGTGGACCTCCATGCTTTTACATTAATGGTGATAGAAGATAAACTGAAATTTAACCCCCCTCCCCACACACACATCTTATAAGTGTCACATAGTCATTAGGGTTCAAAAATAAGGCCATGCATTAATGGAATGGATCATTACGCATGTCTCCCTTTCTGTTAGCCGGCCTTTCATCACAGAGGGTGTAAGATTTAAACGTTAAGCGCACTCTGAACGCCCACTCACCTCATTGCTGCTCTGCCAATTGTACGTTCCTGATCATTGATAATTACGGCTGATGGCATGTTCTAAGCAGGCTAGTGATCACATGGTTACGCTCCATTACGTTACCCATCATGCATCAGTCATGGCAGGGATTTAAATGGGTTAGATCTCTTTTTAAAAGCAATGGCAGTCAAATGACACTGTATGTCTAAAAAAGTATAGATTCTAGAGAATGACTACAACAGAGTATGTTTCACGGGGTATGCATGCACATACATGCAGACAATGAAATAACAAGCAAACGGCCCACAAAAGACAACTTTGCAATTCATGCAATGATTGATTGCAGTTTTCCCCCTTGGATTTATATGCATGATCCTCTACACACAGTTAGGTCTCCTACAGAGTGAAAAGACCCTGGTGATCACTTTGCAGATCTGATGCGAGTTAGATGACATTCTACTGAAGACCCCCTAAACCTTACCTTACTCATTTGTCACTGGAATTTACAAAAGTCCCCCCGTATTACGTTTCTGTGGACTGAGAGAGTTTAGCGAGCCATTCCATTACCCAGTGATTCCAGGCATCTCATTCCAGCTGTGGACTTGTCACCTCCGTTTCCAGCTTTCAGACCACTGATTTGTACTTGCCTCAGTCTGCCAGTCACAGCGCCCTCTACTGGAAAGCCAGGACACTCCGGGACAGTTGGGCATTACCTGGATCTGGCGTGTCCTCCACTTCCCTTGCAGGAATACTGGAGTCTGATGACGTTTCATTGTCGGGGGAGCTCCCGGGAACGCTCTGACCAGAGCCGCTCTCTTCGGCCTGTGGCCAGGTGCTGGAACTGGGACCCATACTGTCATCCATGAGGGTACTGCTCCCATTCCTGTGCCCAGTGGCACCGTCACTGTACGGAATTACCACACTGGCCATGGAAGAGGTGATAAGCACAAGGAGACTTGGGTGGGCACTCTGGCCCATTTCCCACTCATGAGCTGCACTCCCCGAAGCACTTCCATCTAACTGTCCCTCCTGAGAGAGCAGACGGCTGGACGGAAGCACAGAAGGGCGGACATTGCTGGCAACAAAGGAGACCGTGGGGGAAAGAGCGGGAAGACCTAATCTGTTGCTCTGAGCACTAGCTGTAGTGGCTGTAACAACGTGCATATAAGTGTAGGGGTCAACTGAGGAGTGACCTAGGGGAACAAGAGATGGATCTACTTTATCACTGGCGTGCAGGGATGGAACAATTTCTGTAGACAAGATGCTATCAGTGTCGCCGCCACCAGAGGGCGCACCCAACATTGAAGAGCCCGGGAAGATGGAGACGGAGGATCTCGAAGCGTCCGGAATATCGACACTGAATGAGTGATGAGTGGGAGGCACGGAAACGGTAGAGGGAAGCAGGGAGAAGCTGCAGCCCCTGTAATGGCTTATTAAAGAATATCCAGGATCCCCATCTACCACTGAAGCGTCCATAATGCAGCTAGTCCCACTACGGCGCACGCTAAGAGAATCAGCAAGATCAGCAGGCCCAACACCCTCACTAAACACTGAAGCCGATGGCTGGAGTAATTCATCATAACGAGAAAGAGTACCAGTCTGTGGAGCTGCGACAGCGCTGAGATATTCAGATGGGCGAGGGCTATCCCAGTTAGAATCAGGCAACGCGAGTTGCACAGTGGCAGATGAATCAGGTAAAGTTTGAAGGTGAAGAGTATGACTAGGCATAAGTGATAGATCACCCATGACCACAGGCACTAAATCAGACAGTACGACATCATCATCAGCACCGCTGGCAACGTCAGCTGTGTCCCAGGTGGACGTACCACCAGAGGGCCATGGGAGAGAGGATTGAGACTCGAGGGAGGGACCACCACCATCAGCAGACAGCAACACAGCTGAAGCATGCAGAACAGCAGACAGGCTCTCATCAACAGAGGGCAGACTGGAGGGGGTCTCAAACAACATCCCCCTTGACAAAGTAACAGCATGCAAGCAGGTGACTGACTCGAGGTAAGACAGGGTGTTAGACACAGGGAGTGGCGCGAGAGTAGCCTCACCAGTGGACCCTGGCTGCGTGGTCTGCGAGAAAAGGTCACCAAAGGCTGGAGTGGAGACGTACTGGGTGTCTTGGCCTTTGGGCCACAGAGGTGTCTCGGTGAGGGAGGGGACAGAGGCTATAATGAATGGGGATTCAGGGGCAGGGCTGGCCTCAGATACCCTGGAGTCCTCGATAGTGGCTGTGGGGGTGGGGCTTGCCACGCCTCCCGCAGAGCCCTCTGAGTGCTCCGTGGGAGGGGCGCCCAGAATGATGCCCTCGTGACTAAGGGGTGGCACTGGCGTCGTCAAAGCTTCCGTCCTGTGAATGCTGGGGTCATCTTCGCCCCTGCTGGTAGGTGGCTGGTCCCTCCCTGGAATCCCGGAACTCCACGTGCTCGTCTGGGTAGTAGGCTGCCCCGTAAACTCCCTCGCTACGTTCTGCTGAACGGACCATGGCTGAGAGCTCTCCTCCGTGGTCCTCTTTGGGCTCGAAGGGCTCGTGGTTCTGAAGCTCGGACGCCGGATACCTTGCTGGTCCCAGGGCGTGGTGGCTGGAACCGAGCTCAGAGAGGTCCAGTGAAACGGGCTCCCTGAGCTTTCTTCTGGCGCACTGGATGGGTTTGGCTATTAACCCACCAGAGAGACAAAAAGACTTATTTGCCAAAGATGTAGACTGAGCTCACATTCTAAAAATGTAACTAAATATATACAGCTCTGGAAAAAAATTAAGAGACCACTCTATATTTTTATAAAATGTGCATATTTAAATCCTGGTTTAATCCTGCTTCTGCCAGCAGAAGGCTACACTGCCAGGCAGGCTGCTTCCAGGCTCAAAGTTTCTAAGACAGCAGTACACAAGAACAAGGTGATGCAGAGGACACAGGCAGTAACCAAAAACCAGCCAGGTAGAGAGCAGAAGCGACTTTCTAATGCCAGGGATGACTGTCAACTTATACAACAGTGCTTCATAAATCAGAGGCATAGCATCAAGTGACCTTCAAAAACTATGGAAAACCATTAAATACAGGTGTGAAGTCCACTGCTAGGAGAGATAGGTCTCGTAGAAGGCCCTAGAGACTCATAACGTATGGAAGAAGCTCTTCATCAATGAGAAGCAGGGAAGAGCCAGGCTGGAGTTTGCAAAAAATATGTATATTTTACACAGATGCATTATCATAAAGCGAGAGATAAGTGAAACTAAAAATGTTGCTGTGGTCTCAATTTTTTTCCAGAGCTTTCTAATTGTTTTTAGTTCCCATACAAAAATCTTTATAAAACAAATGGAAAATTATATCAGCTGTGTCTATGCTGACCATATTTTTTCTTTACATAATATCCTACAAAAAAAAGCAAGATTCAGATAAATACCTTGCTGTCATCTTCTGATTCGGTCGAGTCTGAGAAGGGAACTGGATCTGACTCTGGAAGCAAAGAGACACGCGTCAGTCAGCACGAGCACAATGCGTGTTTGTTTAGTAATGCGCACAAGAATAGATTTTCTGACTGGCGCTAGAGAGGCCACTACTAAGTATCAGCTGGAAGACACACATCACATGTTGTTCACTGTTGTTGTGAGAAAAGCCTTTGTTTCCACTAAACAAAAACCAGCCTCCTAAAGATCAAACATTTGACATTATCTGTGTATGAGGAACCTCACATAGACTCAGGGGTTCGACAAACAAAAAAAAAAAACACACAAAAATCAATCAAGAAATAATTAAAAACTCGTTCTGTCTATGAAGTAGATTAAAGCTGCCTGTCCTGAGGCCTTAAATACTTTCTAAAAATATAACAGCAATTCTCACAAACAATCTCAGCCAGGCTGGCCTTAGACACAGACATTCAGAAGGAAATCGTCCTTCAACAAAGCCTGGCACACACAAAGTAAGCATTCATTGGCGTGGAATCATTTACAAGAATATAAAAAGAAATCCATTCATTTAACATGATCTCAGCTTCAATCAAACTTAATTTCAGTAAATGTGTTTGTGACAATGGCATACAGACTGAGCAGCATCGATGACGAGAACTTTGCGTGTATTTCATCACTGGATTAAAACATGAGCTCGGAAGCAGGAGCAGTAGAGTCACAACAGATGTGGGTCCTTCTCAGTTATAAACCTATAACGCTATAAACACCCAGAGCAGCGCAGCAGAAGCCCCCACATGCACCGGCTCACCCAAAGCAGTACAGGGGAGGGGGGCGTGGTTCTTACCTGCTGGGCGGGGCTAAGTTTGACCGCAATGGTGTTAAGATTCCTGGGGAACTCCATTACGATGGACAGAGTGGACGTGTTTGGGAAAGGGGTTTTTAAAAGTGAGAGAGGGGTGCATGTGAATTTATTGTATGTCCATCATGGATCTCAACAGTAGCTCATCTTGTCAAGAGTAACACAGCACCACGAGTTAGCAATGTGTCCAAGTCACGGGGAAACTAAACTGATCTCCTTCAACAGCAATAGAACCTTGTTTGGCAGAACCATGTTTCACCCATTTGGGTAAAACGCCAATACACATTTGGCGTTCAAAAACAGGCATAGAACCGTCTTTTCTAAATCATGGAGTGATCTTTACAGTATGGTATAAATTGTTCCTACATTTAAAAAGAATATAGAAATTCAAACAGCAGGATGTAAAAAAGACGTAGCGCTCTAGTAGGGTAACACACGGCAGGGTACATATACAGGATGTGTGAGATCCGAGAGAGAAAATTCCCTCTTTGTCGGAGATCTTCACACAGGGAAACCCTGCAAAATGGAACACTGCAGAAAAGTCCTCAAAAACCAGCCGCAGGCCTGTTCAAAGGACAGTTACAACTGTCCATGTAGTGGAGACTGGGCCGGTGCTACAGCGTTGGACTTTAAAACATGACTTTGACATTCAGATTCTGACTGGCACGACAGATTGGCCACCTACAGTATACAGAGTGTCGGTGTGTGTCGGCAGGCAGGGTTTGCTTACCGGGGTCATCCAAGGGCATGTCCACGATCATCTGGTCACTGACGCGGCCACGCAGCCCGTTGATGCACACGGCGACCACCTGTACCACGTAGCTGGTGTCGGCCAGCAGATCCTGGATTATGGCCCCCTGCCATGCGATAAGTTCAAGCTTATTGTCATATGTACTTTGGACAACGAGAGGTGCACTCGAGCATCACCGGACTGTGAGTCAACAGTATATTAAAGAATAACCATTAGTAGCAGCATCAAATAGTACGGACAAAGGAACGATAAGTAGTGCACAAAATAATCAGCACAAGGCAGCAAATTACTCCAAGTATTAAAATAACACAAAAACGATTGCATCACCAAAATATACAGCAACGATTGGTGTCGATGGGTAGAGTGCACTACTGAGCAGTAATTTGATCACATGACTGTAGTTCAGGGATCTTAGTGTCAGTAAGGGAATCTACGGGGTCTTTACTGGAGGGAGAGCATCATTTGTGTTTGCAATCACCCAATAAAAACCACGAACACCATACCGAATATTTCTCAAACGGCGCCGTGAGATTACCACATCCTGGTCCCCATCGGTGAGGTACTCCAGTTTGGGCGGGTCCCCTCCCTCCAGGCTCTGGTAGGTGACGGAGTACCTCTCGATGTTGACGTCGTACACGGCGCGGGGGCGCTCCCACGTCACCAGCATGCTCGTGTAGTTGTACGGGTCGGCCTGCACGTTCTGGGGCTCTGAGCTGCAAGCTGCAGAGCGTCACAAATGACAGGTGTGGGGAAACGCGATCGCGCGGCGGCACGTTCGCTCATAAACCGATACATATTGTAAGAAAGACCGAGAGCAGCCTCACAGCTGTTACACAGGGTCACAGGGGTCAAAGGTCACTGCAGAAGGTCAAACTGAACTGACTAATCTAGCACATCGCTACACATGCAGAGGAAATCTTTTAACACAAGATTATGGGGTATGCGGGAGAAACTGTTTTTTAAGTTTTAAGATTAACTGCTATAAATTAATTTTTTCAAGAATTTTATGAATAATCCTTTTAATATTTTTAGACAATGAATGACGTGTTTTGTTACTAATTACAGATTTAAAAAACTAGCTCAGAAGTTTTCTTTCGACACCACAGGGCAGAGGCAAACTTCAGAGAAAAAAAATCAGATGGGTAACCAGTGGCACCCAGTGAAAACCCAGCAGCAATAAAGACAGTCAGAGCTGCCCATCTCCTCAGCACCATGTTGGTCGACATCCACTATACACTGGCACGTCTTGTATGGCTATGATGCTTATAGCATTGTTTTACTATCAAAGCACTTTGGATTAGTACAAAGCATTTACATTTCAAAAGAGGACAATAACACCAGTAATGAACAAGAGCAGGGTTACCTAGCAACATGCCACCCATACAATGCAGTACAGTACAGATACAGATACACAGAGTTTAAAATTTCAGGAGAAATCTAAACACAGTTAAGGAATATTAAATGCGAGTCTGCAGGGTGAATTCTTTCTGCTATGTGATGGAGCTTTTGCTCGTCTCCCTGTCCCCGTCCTCCTGGGGTCTGTTGAAGCTATTTTATAGTCTCCGGAGAGGCACAAGGATGCCTGTCAAACACTGATCACTCGCCATCGGCTCTTTCAGGCGCAGGCCGAACGAAAAGCCAGGAAATTCCCTCAAAGCCGTTAATCCTGCTGGTCTGTGGCTCGTCACAGCACCAACACCTGCATAACACCAGGACGTTTCGGGGCTTCGAAAACCTGAAGGCTCAGCCGTACGTGGAGATTAGAAAGATCCTACATTTGACTAAAAACAGGTCCATCTGCGGCAGATTTCACACAAGGGCGTTAAACAGACTCATTTGAAGGGGCATCCCCATAATCATGCAGTGATTTCCTCTGGCATTTCCTAAAATGTCACCGAGCCAAAGCTGGAATAACCCTGAATGAAGCTGCCTGGCTGTCATCCAGCCTCAGCACAGGGGTCAGACGCAAAGGTCCTGGGTGGCGGTAGATCATGCCAGTCTGCATTCCAGCTGCAGCCTTCATTTCTCAGCCTCAAACAAAACTCTGAATGTGCTGCAGCCTTCCAATCCCATTAAACCCAGTATCCGTTCCGCAAGCTGCTTCATTTTCCAGTCAAGTTAAAATTAATTTCTATGCCTCATTACAGTTACGGCTAGAACAATCGACATTCTGAAATGTTTTCACCCTTTAAAATGAATTTTTATTCAACTTAATTAGAATCACTTAATTGCTCTTAGCCCTTGAACAACTTTCTATTGACTAATAATTTGAGGGATTTAATTTACCAAACTGAAAATAAAGGGGACTATTATTATTAACTTTTAATTAGTTTAATACATCAACGAGACCGGAAAACAGCGTCATCTGTTCCAAAACAAGTCATATTAATAACTTAGAACATTTTAATGAGCTGTGTGCTTATTGGACAGCGAAATTGGGTCTGAGGTTTGGAGTAAGCAAGCCAGAAGAGGGCTGGTATGGTACATACTCGCTGTTTCCACCTCTTCTGTGCCGGTGTAGGAGCCATAAACCTGGCCCATGAACTGGACCTGCTGCTCGCGGAAGTTGTTCTGCAGATAGTCCATCAGCATGACGTAACCAGCCTGCTGCATGGTCATCACCTCGCAGAACACCTCCAGCTGCAAGACAAACGCTCGGCATCACTCTGGCTTTCCATATGACCCATCTGTAAACGCTCATCTGCGGCCTTCCGTTTGCTACGCCGGGCTACGACAGCACGCTGAACGATCCGGAGAGACCGCATTTATTGGGCATGCTGGGAAATGCAGGGAAAAGGGTCAGAACGGGAGTCTGAGTTAAATCGGTCTCTTTCTCTCCACACGAGAGCAGCCCCAGCAGCATTCGTCAGACTCCACTGACGTGAGCTTTGCAGTGTAAACCGGTGACCCAGTTTACACAGCCTGGCCCTGCTGGAACCCATCCTGGCACCTGGATCATTTCACTGCTTCATCCTGTGTCTGTCAGCAGGCAGGATCCAAGCAAGCTGGACTGACTACATGACAGCATTACGGCAAAGCGATCCCAGGCCATTATGAGTGTCAGGCATGTCAGGCTGAGGAAGCCAGAGGCGTCTCTGCTCTCTCAATGAGGCGCTACTCTGTGAGCGAATGGCATAATTGGGAGTTTTTAAGGGGAGACCTATTCCTAGACTCATTGCCCCAAATTGATCTAATTTTGGTCTGCTGGCTTGGGCTGCTATCAGTGCATCTGCCACGATGACCTCACTGAGCGGTCAAACAGGAGGAGACGGAACTAGATCCATGTCCCCCACCGGCCCAGCGGTGACCCTTCGCTCTATGTACAGATTCCCGTGTTGCGTAATCCTCATGACTCATGCCCACTCTACGTGGCTGACTGGAGAACGTGAGAAATCAAAGATAATTATTTGTTTGCCCAACGCTAATAACCAGTCGGTGGGCAGGTAGTCCTACATATAGCAGCAGACTGTCTGTGAAGACCGCTGTCACGTGGGCGGTGTCATACGAACGACACCGGACGTGTTGGTGAGCGGCGTCGCACGCCAGAGAGAATGACGAGGGAAGAATGAGGGAACATCTCAGACGGAGCCAAGCAAACCTCACACGTGCACGCACATGTTTTTGTCTGCGACTGACTCAGCAGAAAGTTTAGGTTTGGAAGTAGGAGACCAAATGCAAGCAGGACAATCCCCCCCTTTAGAAATGGCTCCCCTCCTACTCACCTGGCTTTCAGAGATGGTCACGGTGTCTCTGAACACGATCCACTCCACAGTCTCAGAGCAGGGGGGCGTGGTCAGGGAGCCATTGTAGGTGAAGTATTTCTCGGTCTGGTTTGGCAGCAATCCCAGCATGGGAAACGGCCTCAGGGTGCTACTTTTACCTGGAACAACACAGAACCACAAAATCCAGACTCACTTGAGATCTCTTATGAAGCACTATTAGGACAGATCCCATCTCCAGTAGAAGCTTTTAAAGACACACGGAGATCCGGGATCGAGCACTTAGATGCTATTATGGTGATGAATTAATTAGATTGCTTGGCTGAGTGTTTACATCCTTTCAAAAAAGCTTTCAAAAATACCAGCCAACGTAATGCAACATGAGGCCAGTCAGTGACGTACCGTATCGGCTCACAGAGCTCACCCCTTCAATCACCGCCTCATAGTTCTCGTTATCCGTCGGGCTGGTCTGTAGAGGACAGGCAGATCATTTTACTGTGTTGTCACCCCCAACCCACCCAAGTATGTGTGCAGCACCTTCACAGAAATGTGCCACCAGTACAAGACAAATGCTGTGCAATTATTTAAAATGATTAAGAAATGTAGGCCCCTTGACATACGTAAAACACAGCTCTTTCTTACTGTAAACCTCTTATTTTCTGGAATTAATACATGATGTAATGTTTTCCCTCGGGTTCTGCAGATTAATCGGTGTCCTTTTCACATGGTAACCAGCTACTTCTACAAGCCCCAGACTCCACTGGGGCAGTTGGAGCAGCACACGCCTCTGGCTGTCTCCACCCACTTCATTTTCCCCACATCTTCTCCATTCACCTGCCCTCTCCTCTCCTCCGGAGCACCCAGTGGCAATATGGCCACGCCTCAGGCAGCAGATCCTGCCCTGTCCCTGCTGCCCCAACCCAGCTGAGACGTCCGAAGAAATGACTGTGCATGTCTGATAACGGCCCAGCACGCTTTGTCTGGGCCCTCGGTGCCTTTGCAGATCCTGCAGAGAGCCCATCTGAGATAATATTCTGATTGGCACGGAGAACCTTATAAAGAGCTGAACCTCCATCCATGGGAACCCCCCATCTCTCTCACACACACACACACACACACACACACAAATGCCAACTCCCCTTCCTTTGCTGCAAGTCTCCCAAAGGGTGTGTATTAATGTAAGTACTTGACAGTTCTTACATACCTGTTTGATGGCATCTTCCATTGCTGAAGTCCAGTTCAAAAAAGTTGGGAACAGAAGTCCAGAAGATGGTAAAAATTCCCGGACGTTGTTCTTGCCCAGCTCCAAATAACAAGCAAATTGACAAACTCCCAAACACTCGCTGGCTTCAACATCGACCATAAAAAATCCCCATAAGCTCCCAAGCATGGGAGCTCTGGGCAAAATTCGCAGCATCTCAGGATTCTTCTGTTCTTGACAGGAGCATTCGTGCAACTTGCCTCCCAAGAATGAACGTGGAACCCAATGAATCATGAGATTGTTTTGCTTGACAAGGATGCAACCCTGTATCTTTGATATTTGCGGCTGGGCCAGAACAACATCTGGGGATTTGTACTGTCCACCGCACTTCTGTTTTTGTGTATTGCAACTGTACTTCAGCAACGGAAGATGAAATAAAACAGGCACGCGAGAACACAGGAATGATCAAGTACAAACATTAATAAACACCCTCGATAAACAATCAGGCTTCACAGGAAGCGTTGTTGATGCAGGTGTGCATTGACTGTGTGCACCGTCAACACTCACACACACAGCTGTGTTTCATTCACTCACTAAACTTCACCTCAGAGAAAAAAGACCCACCTCAAACAGGACAGACAGGGCAGTGATCTTTCCGCCATCATTCAGGGCATCATCTAAGGACTTGAACTTGTGCGCTTCGTAGCAGTAGATCTGCATCTGTAGGACAGACAGGCAGACCAGATGGGCAAATACTGTTAACACCACTGAGTGCTCACGAAAAACACAACCGTCCACTCCTGAGACTCAATGTCAGATTCAATGTCAGTTTTTCTTCTGAAATTTTTATCTAACAAATTACATTTGTCCATGTCATCATACACTGATTTCTGATGGTCTTTACCACATGGACATGAAGATTATTGTACCTTGGAGAGAATTGCAAAAAAGCACTTAATGATGGGACAGACAAGGCTTTGGGTTAGGGGGAGGTCAGTCAATGAGGAAACTCAAAGGGAACTAATTCACTAATCAACGGGAAGTGGGTGGTTGATCATTCCCACTGTGGCCTTCAATGTGCTGTCTCTCCCATCACTAATGATAATGGCAGCAACCATAGCAACACCAGTTACATTAACCTTAGGGATTACAGCATGTAGCCATGTTCCTCAGGTAGGGTGGGATTTCATCATACTCTGGTCTTCTGGCGAGCTACAGTGAATTGGAAATACCTCCAGGGGGAACTTGACACCATTGAGGCTGTGCTCAGAGCCGTCAGAGGAGGCGTTGCACCTGCCCCAGTGGAAGGCGATCCGGCCCACCCTGGATCTGGACCTCAGTCCTCCCCCACTGATATAGTACTCAGCATTCAGGCTGATGGCCACTGAAATAACCACACACACAATTAGCATAAAACGTTACGGTGCTGTGTCTGTAAGACATACTACTACACACTCAGAGTAACACCATACATAGCAGAGTCTGTAACGTGGAGAGCAGGGCCCCCCTTACAGTACACACACTACAACACACTCAGAGTAACACCATACATAGCAGAGTCTGTAATGTGGAGAACATACGTTGTGGAATATATTCTTGAAACACAACGATTTAGAGTAGTTTCCTTGGTCTGTATGGATTTTCCAGTGTAACTATGATGTAACAGAGTTATTTGTATTTATCTGAAGTTCAGTGAATACTCGAACTCTTAGGAGACAATATGATTTTCATAAGTTTACATGGGTATTGGCTATGTTATGATTTTAATGTTTATGCAAGCAGAAAGTACATTATGTTGCTAACTGTATTTGTGGTTTTCAAAATAGAACTTAGTAAAATGGGTCGAGTTTGTGTTTCAGTTCTTTAAGATTTTCAGCGATATACTGAGAACTATGATCATCATCATTATGACCACAAAATTAAATTTTCATCTCATTTCATCTCGTTTCGTACTAATGTATTCTTCCTTTAAGTGAGCAGAGGCCTGTTTTTTTAGATAAATTTTAAATTTCAAGTTGAAAAAGATGAAAAAGGGATCGCCTTACAGTGCAGACAGTACAACACACTAACACAATCACAGTAATGCCTCACAGCAATGCATCTGTAAGGTGGAGCGAAGGGGGCTCCTTACAGTACACATACTACAACACTCTCAATCACAGTAATGCCTCACAGCAATGCGTCTGTAGCATGGAGGGAAGGGGGCTCCTTACAGTACACATACTACAACACTCTCAATCACAGTAATGCCTCACAGCAATGCGTCTGTAGCATGGAGGGAAGGGGGCTCCTTACAGTACACATACTACAACACTCTCAATCACAGTAATGCCTCACAGCAATGCGTCTGTAACATGGAGCCAAGGGGGCTCCTTACAGTACACATACTACAACACACTCAGTCACAGTAATACCTCACAGCAATGCGTCAGTAACGTGGAGCGAAGGGGGGCTCCTTACAGTACACATACTACAACACACTCAGTCACAGTAATACCTCACAGCAATGCGTCAGTAACGTGGAGCGAAGGGGGGCTCCTTACAGTACACATACTACAACACTCTCAATCACAGTAATGCCTCACAGCAATGCGTCTGTAGCATGGAGGGAAGGGGGCTCCTTACAGTACACATAATACAACACTCTCAATCACAGTAATGCCTCACAGCAATGCGTCTGTAACGTGGAACGAAGGGGGCTCCTTACAGTACACATACTACAACACTCTCAATCACAGTAATGCCTCACAGCAATGCGTCTGTAGCATGGAGGGAAGGGGGCTCCTTACAGTACACATACTACAACACTCTCAATCACAGTAATGCCTCACAGCAATGCGTCTGTAGCATGGAGGGAAGGGGGCTCCTTACAGTACACATACTACAACACTCTCAATCACAGTAATGCCTCACAGCAATGCGTCTGTAACATGGAGCCAAGGGGGCTCCTTACAGTACACATACTACAACACTCTCAATCACAGTAATGCCTCACAGCAATGCGTCTGTAGCATGGAGGGAAGGGGGCTCCTTACAGTACACATACTACAACACTCTCAATCACAGTAATGCCTCACAGCAATGCGTCTGTAGCATGGAGGGAAGGGGGCTCCTTACAGTACACATACTACAACACTCTCAATCACAGTAATGCCTCACAGCAATGCGTCTGTAGCATGGAGGGAAGGGGGCTCCTTACAGTACACATACTACAACACTCTCAATCACAGTAATGTCTCACAGCAATGCGTCTGTAACATGGAGCCAAGGGGGCTCCTTACAGTACACATACTACAACACACTCAGTCACAGTAATACCTCACAGCAATGCGTCAGTAACGTGGAGCGAAGGGGGGCTCCTTACAGTACACATACTACAACACTCTCAATCACAGTAATGCCTCACAGCAATGCGTCTGTAGCATGGAGGGAAGGGGGCTCCTTACAGTACACATACTACAACACTCTCAATCACAGTAATGCCTCACAGCAATGCGTCTGTAACGTGGAACGAAGGGGGCTCCTTACAGTACACATACTACAACACTCTCAATCACAGTAATGCCTCACAGCAATGCGTCTGTAGCATGGAGGGAAGGGGGCTCCTTACAGTACACATACTACAACACTCTCAATCACAGTAATGCCTCACAGCAATGCGTCTGTAGCATGGAGGGAAGGGGGCTCCTTACAGTACACATACTACAACACTCTCAATCACAGTAATGCCTCACAGCAATGCGTCTGTAACATGGAGCCAAGGGGGCTCCTTACAGTACACATACTACAACACTCTCAATCACAGTAATGCCTCACAGCAATGCGTCTGTAGCATGGAGGGAAGGGGGCTCCTTACAGTACACATACTACAACACTCTCAATCACAGTAATGCCTCACAGCAATGCGTCTGTAGCATGGAGGGAAGGGGGCTCCTTACAGTACACATACTACAACACTCTCAATCACAGTAATGCCTCACAGCAATGCGTCTGTAATGTGGAGCGAAGGGGGCTCCTTACAGTACACATACTACAACACTCTCAATCACAGTAATGCCTCACAGCAATGCGTCTGTAGCATGGAGCGAAGGGGGCTCCTTACAGTACACATACTACAACACTCTCAATCACAGTAATGCCTCACAGCAATGCGTCTGTAGCATGGAGGGAAGGGGGCTCCTTACAGTACACATACTACAACACTCTCAATCACAGTAATGCCTCACAGCAATGCGTCTGTAGCATGGAGGGAAGGGGGCTCCTTACAGTACACATACTACAACACTCTCAATCACAGTAATGCCTCACAGCAATGCGTCTGTAGCATGGAGGGAAGGGGGCTCCTTACAGTACACATACTACAACACTCTCAATCACAGTAATGCCTCACAGCAATGCGTCTGTAGCATGGAGGGAAGGGGGCTCCTTACAGTACACATACTACAACACTCTCAATCACAGTAATGCCTCACAGCAATGCGTCTGTAGCATGGAGGGAAGGGGGCTCCTTACAGTACACATACTACAACACTCTCAATCACAGTAATGCCTCACAGCAATGCGTCTGTAACATGGAGCCAAGGGGGCTCCTTACAGTACACATACTACAACACTCTCAATCACAGTAATGCCTCACAGCAATGCGTCTGTAGCATGGAGGGAAGGGGGCTCCTTACAGTACACATACTACAACACTCTCAATCACAGTAATGCCTCACAGCAATGCGTCTGTAGCATGGAGGGAAGGGGGCTCCTTACAGTACACATACTACAACACTCTCAATCACAGTAATGCCTCACAGCAATGCGTCTGTAATGTGGAGCGAAGGGGGCTCCTTACAGTACACATACTACAACACTCTCAATCACAGTAATGCCTCACAGCAATGCGTCTGTAATGTGGAGCGAAGGGGGCTCCTTACAGTACACATAATACAACACTCTCAATCACAGTAATGCCTCACAGCAATGCGTCTGTAACGTGGAACGAAGGGGGCTCCTTACAGTACACATACTACAACACTCTCAATCACAGTAATGCCTCACAGCAATGCGTCTGTAATGTGGAGCGAAGGGGGCTACTTACAGTACACATACTACAACACTCTCAATCACAGTAATGCCTCACAGCAATGCGTCTGTAACGTGGAACGAAGGGGGCTCCTTACAGTACACATACTACAACACTCTCAATCACAGTAATGCCTCACAGCAATGCGTCTGTAGCATGGAGGGAAGGGGGCTCCTTACAGTACACATACTACAACACTCTCAATCACAGTAATACCTCACAGCAATGCGTCAGTAACGTGGAGCGAAGGGGGCTCCTTACAGTACACATACTACAACACTCTCAATCACAGTAATGCCTCACAGTAATGCGTCTGTAAGGTGGAGCGAAGGGGGCTCCTTACAGTACACATACTACAACACTCTCAATCACAGTAATGCCTCACAGCAATGCGTCTGTAACATGTGATGTAGAGGCCTTTTTACAGTCCATATGCTTTCTTACCAGTCTTGCCATCGTTGTGGATGGTGGTGCTGTCTGGGGTCGCCTGCTGCCAGCCCTCCAGCCTCAGCTGCTGAAACTGCACTTTGACCTGGATGAAGTCCTCCTCAATGTCGACTGGCGACTGCTTGGCGTTGCTACAGGATGGGTACTTCTTAGCCCAGTTCTTTTGGTTTAAAGTCCCTGAGAAGAGAAGAAACACAACACTTAGCAAACAATAGAAAAATGGCTGCTTATGGCCAGCACATACCTATAGTGCAAATAAATATTTAGCGACATTAGAGAACATTAACAAATCATGGCATATCCCACGTCTGGCTACCCTGGCCATCCGCTGGATTAAAAACAAAGTCTGAAGGCGTAAAAATACACACTGTAAGGCAAAAATCAATCATGAGTAATGCAGAGGGCTGGAGAGCCCCTCGGCTCCCTCTCCAGCAGCCAGGGGCGATGATGGCAAGGAGATAAAAGCAAGAGGGAAGGAGGAAGAGGGCTGAGGGACAGAAGGGAAAGAAAACAAACACGTCAGCTGTGGGCAGAGGAGCAGAGAGGCAGCTTGTGGGTGGCTGCTGACTAACTGGATGCTTTTTTCCCCCCCCAGTAATTACCAGTGATGCCCGTGTCACTGATCCACTCCCACAATGCAGTGCAGGATTAGCTGCCACATTGAGGTACCGCTTAAACGTATGAACTCTGTAGAGTTTGGGGACTTCTCCAGCTTTCACAAAATGATGCATCCCACAGCAGATGAACCAAATATAGGCTAACCGTTGTGCCGTTTGCTTTTAGAGCTTCCTGTTGCAAAATCTGGGCAGATTATTATAAAACAAAATCTACGCATAAATGTAAAAATGTATAACTATGAAGATTAACCACCCGTCTGCTATTAATGACCAGTTATTCCTCCTGGAGTGTTGGGGTCCAGGGTGCAAGAAGGGCAGCACCCCCATTGGTGATGCCCCCCCCCCCCCCCCCGAATCTGATTAGTCCAGGTCCGTAATAACTACGCTCTCTGCTCATCCATTCGTTCCAGAAGTAGCCATAACAGCACAGCTGTATAACAAACACTGTAAGGACAAGAAAAGAGAAACACGCAGGTCCCATGACCCTGGAGGTGAGACATGGTGGCACTTTGCTGACAGAAATCAGCAAATGCAGATATTCAAAACGAAGAACAAACTCCAATGTAATGAGACTCATAAATAATTAAAATAGACACAGTCTTATAGATACTTTTATATGTATTTTGTTTAAAGGCATTTTGCTCCTGGAGTACAAAGACAACGCAGAATTAGGTCATCCAGAACTCTGGGCCGCCTGCATTAACATCTCAATAGGGTCCACCATGGGGCGCTGTGAAATAATTTGGACTCTGTTGTCAGTTTCCTACCAGCCCCCTCCCCAGGATATAAATTCATCTTCATTTGCATGATTAAGACGCCTTTCTATGGGCATAAGGACTGAGGAATAACTGTACAAAAGGAGACTTCCTTAAATTAAAATCACCCATCCAGAAGCACATTCTGGTAAGATAGGGTGATCCATCAGGAGATCTCACAGCGAGAACACTCTGCTTAAGCAGGATTCGCTGTGTATTGAACCTTAATTCCCGATCATCTCACTGTAAACCCATCAAGTCATAATTCACCATTTAATGTCTATACATCATCTTATATGGCTTATCATTCATCGCTTCGAGTCACATCACACTGAGACCGAGCCGCCTTCTCTTTCACCATTAGCTACCTTCAGCTGAAGACCGTAACATTTGCGAATGGGTTTCCCCCTGAATATTTCTGCGACGTACTGCTCTGTGTGTGTACTTCACCTGTCATGCAGCTTTCAGAGCTGAACTGCCTGTTGTCCGTATCTCTTTAGCACAAATTTCATGACTTTCACGAATTGGCCGCGGCTCAGTGACGGAGAAGAGCCCAGTAAGGACGACGCTGCGCAAGTCGGCAAAATAAGGACAACAGCAGCTGCCTTCTGTGGCCAGAAAAAAATGCACTAGCGTTTTATAAAGAGGAAAAAATATCCATCCATTCATTCATCCATTTTCTGCACCTGCTTATCCTATGCTGGGGTTAGAAGAGAACCCAGGTGCTGCCTGTTCATCTAACAAATAATAACATTGGCAGCCTCCATTGGTCCCAGAGGGAGCCCCGCCCACTCAGGGATCTCAGAGATCCAATCAGGAGCCTTCAAGGGAAACCCTGCCGTCAGCCAGATCTCTGGGGGGACAGCATTGCCCTACTAATGACACATATACCAGCTCTGGGTGTGTGACCTGACCTCAGTCACCAGGGGGCGTAAGGATGGGAGTGTTCTCTCTGGTCGCCGTTCTGAAAAGGTGTGCATTCCTGCAGAGGAAACCAAAACTACAGCCTGCTAATCCCAAGGGAAATAGTTGGAGGCCTTGTTCCAGCAGCTGTATCACCTGTTTACAAGAGCCCCCTTTATTGATTCAGCTACATCACAATTCACAAATAGCCATTGTAATGTCACTACTGTGCTGCGGCACACATTTCAACCTAGATGCAGCTTCTTGCTGCAAATAAGCCGCAGCCACAGGCATTTAGCTCTACAATACTGGAGTGAAGTCCAGCCTTCAAAAGAGCTTTTTCTTCCAGTCTCTCTTGTAATTCAAGACCTCTGAAAAATGGCTGTCAAAAGAAAAGAGAAAAGAATGCATTCATGAATATTATGTCCTGCTAGTCTTCAGGTGAATGTGTGCCGGGAATCTTTTAGGGTTTCACTCTGAGGTTAGAATCTGAGGTAATTATTCAGGGTGCTGAAGCAAAAGAGAGAAAAAAAAAAGAAATTGAAATTCATCCTCATTAAAATCCACGGAGCATCCTAGCAGAGCGCAGATTCTCCTTTCTTGACAAATTAAGTTGTGGATCTGGACACAAATAAAAGCCTTTTTTAAACGCAGGGCCCAGTGGATTCTGGTTTTGTGCTCATGATGTGAGACAGGATTACAGTTAACAAAGAGCAGCCCCTAGTGCTCAAAGATAACTGGCTTCCCACTCTATGGCTGAGTATCCAGTTGCCCCCACCACCACCACCACCACCACATCATACCAAACCAACCCCCACCTCCGCGGCCAGGAACCCGATATCTCAATCTGCCCTGGGACTGGAGGCTGTCCACTAGGGAGAGAAAAATTAAGCGAAATGATGATTGACTGTGACCAGGAGTGTGTAAAGAGGCGTGGCCAGAGGGGCACTGGCCCCAGCTGAAAGATGATTGGCCCCCGCAGTGCTGCTTCCCTGTCACTCACTGGTTCATAACATATTATTGGCTAATGATGAAGTTAGCCCCTTTGTGTCACTTACGGCCCCTCTCATGACCCCACCACCTTAAAAAAAAATCCTAGAATCACACCTGACAAACATGTTGCAGACTTCATTAGATGCTGCAAACACATTGTATTTTCCTACTGTGAGTTTGCCAGTTTACTTCCACCTTTTCATGAATGAACCCTTAAATCACACTCCTGCCATGAGCTGTTTGCCATGAGCCCCCCCGCCGCCACAATGACCCAGCAAGGGACAGAGGCTGAGAGAGTTTTGATTCCAGGCTATGCAGCACAATAATCCGAACGTCATTTCAAGCCAAAGGCCACAGTCGTAACAGATGGAGACGGAACAGGCAGGTTAAAGCCAACGAGATGGGAAAGGAGCCAGCGGAGGAGATCACGGTGGCCCCCGGAGGCGTGGGCGGAGGAAGAGAACACCACCACATGCCACTGCTGCCTGCGGATAAAAGGTGGATGTTTGGGTGGAGAGAGCTGCCGCACAGCACCGGCAAGGCTGCCCTCCTCCGTTTCCACTGTTTTGCAGACTGTGCAGCGAATAGACAGACAGCCATCAGTCACCTTTCAAACGCCGCCTCGGGCAACTGTTTACAAAGGCCCTGACTATGTTCCCCTAATTATTTATAAAATTTAATATTGTCATTCTGAAATGCTCACTGCGGCGATACACACGTCTTCCACGGAAGAGCCTTTCTTTAAGCCCTGATCAGGGGAATATCAATTGGCCCTTTTATGAATCTCTCTGTGTTAACCAGGCTGTCCTGATATTCACACTCAAGTGCTCTCTTTCACATGGAAATTCGATTATTCATGCCCCGGTGCATGTATTGACACACAAATCTCCAGCCTTATTCTGGAGATAGAAAACAACCGATCCCCACTTCTGACAGCTACCTACCCGGCGGGACGAGAGCTCCTCGTGTCTCAGGCGACAGCTCCCACGGCAGGGCCCAGCGGCCTGCCCCAGAGTGGCACGGTACCCGTCTGCTTTGGTTATAAACACATACTTTACCTGTCGGCCTACGTCAAAAAAGCAGCCGAGTAACACAGGCCGTGGGGAGCAGGATTACCACAGCAACTCCTACAGGAGGCAACTGAATATGTGTAAGAATGCAGCAAACGTTTAAGTCTTGAGTAGAGCGGAGGTTCACACAAAAGCACCCCACGCCACCCAATGCCCCTCCATCCCTCCTCCACGTCTGGCTCTCATAATGCCCCCTTTGTACTGACAGCTCGCTGCCTCCCCAGCTTGAAGTCGGCGGGCGGCTGAGGCGGCACCAGCGCCCCAATCCCCAGGAATTTCAGGGACACAGGAAAGCAGAGCTCAAACAGGGCTGGGGGGCATTGCCCCCCCCCCCCAAGTCAAACACAGCAGCAATACACTCTCGTCATCACACTGACGACTTTACGTTCCTGCCGCTGATGTCGGCCCCTCCACCTCCGACGGAGGTTACCCGGTCTGCCAGACCTGCTTCATCGGATTGGCACACCGAGT
The DNA here is from genome assembly GCF_023856365.1 of Brienomyrus brachyistius. NCBI lineage: Eukaryota > Metazoa > Chordata > Actinopteri > Osteoglossiformes > Mormyridae > Brienomyrus > Brienomyrus brachyistius. The sequence goes on from NC_064533.1 coordinate 32,288,397, forward strand.
CCGGATATTCTGATCCGCTCTTCTTTCTAAGAAGCGCTAGAACAGCAGTAAGCAAGAGCCAGACAGATAACTGGATGCGTCGCAATCTGATTTTTTACTTCTGTTGGAATTACCTTCTCTGAACAATTCAATAAGTTAAAATCCCATAGAGAGCCAAGTCTGTGTTTCACACACCCTGACAAATTGGCCGTCTAGTCATTAGCGAAATCATTAAGCTGTCCACATCTCCTTCCCGCTTTTAATACCTCTGAATGTGAATGTCTGGCGCACGGCAATTATGTTTCAAAGATGACATAAACAAAAAAGATGGAAATGGGATTCACAAGTGAGCAGGATTCAGGGTTGTGAAACAGAAAACAGGTAATAATTTGGCAGGCAGATTGTTTGGTTTTTCTTTTTGCATTTTTTTTAAAGTACCCCAATATTTCCACAATCAGTGAGTCTGATTTTCTGTCTGTTAAATGGAATCAGTATTTGCAGAAACATCAATGTTACTCCTTTCATTCACTCCAGTTGTGGAGATAGAACAACACCAAAGGTCTGCTGATGATGGAGAGGCCTACCAGTCCTGGCCCATGTGGGCGGCAGAGGCAACACGCTTCTGGAAGACTGAACCAATCAATCAGTAGCGTGGTTGAATCACTCTCTGACAGGGAGTAAACATGCTGGACACCTTGTCTGTAGAGAGCCTCAAGGTCCACTGAAAGCAGGACCTCCAGTACATCATGGTACATGCAAATTGCTGCACGACCAGACACAAGTCTTAGCACTTTAACTAAATGAAGAAATGAGAGAGTGGTGGGGTTCGGGGGTCCAGAAATCCAAAACCAAGTAGGTGTGGAAGAAAAACTCAGTGTGGAAGAGTGTCTTTCAAGATGCCCCCAGCTACTGACTGCATGGTTCCTACCTGCGTACGACCAATCGATGTCCTCTGTGAACTTCCGCTGTGTTCGGAAATACCCATGAACGACATCAGCTGAAATAAAACACAAATATGAATTACAAAATAAACTGACACAAACAATAAAACTATGTTCACACACGTTTCATATTTGCACTAAGAACATCTGCAAGCTTCAACGGTGTTTCACTTAAAGAATTATTTCACGAGCCTAAACAAGTTTTTTTGAGATAAAAGTCATCCGGTTTTATGGTTAAGACAGTCGTATGCGAGTTGAGTTGCCGTTTCTGACACCAATTAACTGGAGCTAATTAAACATCTGACGAAGAGGAGGCTTGGACCTGTTACTGTTTCCTGAGGCATAGTCAAGGACTGAGTTGGGTTAGGGGAACCAGAGACAAACTAACAGGATGCTAGAGAAGGAGGGACCTGGTTCAGCTTCCATAATCCCACCTGTGGTCTGAGAAACAGTGAGTCCTCAGTCACATCCCTGCCCCTATCATTTTTGCTCTCATTTTCAGTATGTTAAATTAAATTAAAAAGGCTGTTTTGAAGAGCTATGCCTGCATTCCCTACAATACAAGAAAGATTAGCCCATATAACCATGTTGGTGCCAAGTCTTAGCTTACTGGAAACAGACATTGGCACCAACAGCAGATACCGGATAGGTAGGAGCACATACACACACACACACACACACACACAACTAGCCACTACAGGCTATATGCAGACTGCCACATTGTACTACTTCAAACATTTGTCTAAACATGCAGCAAGTTATTATGTAAATACAGCAAAACATTCCGTTGTTGAACTTTAATACATAGAGCTGCAACAAGTCTTCATTTAAAACTACATCGTGGCATCAGTCCTACACATTTATTTAGCCAAATAATACAAGAAATTAATTAGCCAATGAGACTGCAACCCTTCTGGGTATTCAGACTGTAACGTTTATTCATTTATTAAGCACTGCCCATAGTGGAGCAAGGAAGCTTAAACAAGAGCATCCAAGGTTCAATGTTCCAGTGTTTCCCAATCCAGTCCTAGGGGACCCACAGCCAGTCCACATTTTTGCTCCCTCTCATGTGGATTGTCTGCAGGTTCCCAAGGATTGGATTGGGAAACACTGGTTTAGACTATCAGGAAGAACAACTGCTATAAATACCTGATGTAGATGCAGAGTACGGAGGAACTGGCCTCCATGGCTCATGCGGAAATGAACTGTTACTGGCTCATCCAACAGGCCCACAGTAATAACCCCGGAAACCAGAATTTAAGAAATCGTTCCCTGAGCATTGGCAGCACTGCAAATCACGTTAGCTTGCATAATTAACCTCAGAAGCAGTGCCACATTTCCACACTTTCCCACTGTGCCTCAGCAGGCCTTCTCCGGGAACATCGAGTGATCGGTGACAAAGGGCCGCGCCGTTTCACCGAGACGAGACATCACTGCGACGGACCTTCCAGTCCAGGCTGTGGCCAATGCTGCCTCATGCGCCTTCACAGGCCCACACGGGCGAAAGGGAAGCATTAAAGACTCACTGCTTCCCTTTGTTACTGTCCTAATACTTGAGTCCACACACTTTAAAGAGTGACGCACCTGTTTATTCCACTGGGCAAAGGGCACTGCACCATGTGTGAGTTGGAAGCCAGCGAGGATCAAACCTCAGTCAAGCCCCCAAAAACAGGCAGTTTCACTCAGACCAACCAGATTCGAAAACAAAACCCATATGACACAGATACAGCAAAGGAAATATTTGTCTTGCGTAAGTGAGGTCAGATTCTGGCTAGATAGAAACTATTTTTGTATGTTTCAAAATAAAATCTGTACTGTTGTATATACTTATTTATTTGGGGGGGGGGGGGGTATTGTGCTGGGAGTTATTTTTGTAATGCAGTTGGACGACAAAAATTTCCGCCCATGGGATCAATAAAATTTAATCTCCGTAAGACCATGTACTGTTTTAGAAACCAACCGAGCTGATGAAACTCGATCAGACTGAAGAGGCGCCTATAGCTCCCCTCAGCCAGTGAGGGCCAGCTGGGTGGGTTATTAACAATCATTCCGGAATAACATAAACCATCAGATCAGTTTGTCTCCTTCTATTAGGATTCCAGTTGTTCCTGCTCCCGACAGGGATCAGATAAAGCATCACCGTCGGGATCAACATATGCGGCTACCATCAGTCAGATGCTGCCATCTTCGCTTTTATTTAAATGACCAGAGGACTCACAAGCAGAGTGTACCAGAGAGGTTACTGTACAGTGTGGCATTACAGAAGAATAAATCCCTCTAGATCAAAAGAGTGGTAGTCTGAGGCAGTTGTTGTACAGAGGTGGCTGCTGGGGTAGAATTTGTTCAAGACTAATTAAATTATCCCTTCATTCGATGCCATAGAGACCTCTTAATATTCACGTCTTTTACAGTTAGCAGGAAAGATGGCTCTGCTTGTTTAAGATCCACAGACCCAGACCCATAAGCAAGAGATGGTTGTCTGCCACGGGGGGGGGGGGGGGGGGGTTTCTGCTGGTGTAATATCACAGGCTGGGATTGGTTAAGAGGATTAGCGCTACCCCAGGAGACTCTTGGCTGAAACCCTTGGCTGGAACTCAGGGAGACCATAGCTTAGCTGTCAATGTCCAACTAACAATTCTGTGCACCGAGTGCTCATTTCCTGGATGGCGAACTTACTTCTCAGGGTGTAAATTGTCTGCATTATGGGAAAAAAAAAGAGTAATGTGTTATTTATGCTGGGTAAGCAAACAGCCAATGGGTTCTTTTTAGGTTTCCGGAACCAGCGCTGCCGGAGAACTATCCTCACCGTTTGGCAGTCGGTAATGAAGAGGAAGGAGCTGTGGGGTATAAAGAACGGCGGACGGACGATAAGGAAACTTCTGTTTCAAATGGCAACATTCATTAGCGGGTATCCAATGCCAAAGAGACCCCAGTTCACCCCATATCCAGTTGGACTTGGTAGACTGATGCTTATAGATGCTAATTAAATTCCTGTCTATAAGCACAAGCACAGGTGTCAGCTGAAGGAAGCATATCCATCTGCCACATGAGTTCAGACGGCCATCACTCAAAAATGCAGGAATGCTCTGAGTCGAAGGGTCAGATCATGGAAGCAGACACAGCCATCTACAAAGTCCCACTTCTGATGGATAGACATCCCAAAACTGTTAGATCAGCATAGGGAAATAGTCCTTCTCTGGTCAGCTGACTGTGGGAATGAGTATCAGACATTTGGTTTCATGAGACAGGAGTCACACCGTAGGAAATGAGGTTTTGAAACATGAAGTCACACGCATTTCAAGTCACATGGCACCCTATCACATGCTGTCACCTACATTTCAAGTGTTACACATATTCTGATGATGTCACACACATCACGTCACCCGACATACCAACAGGAACTGATGGACCACATGGGCTGATGTCAGACATGTAACCTGCCATAGCAACAGGAAATTGCAGACCATATGGTCTGATGATGTCACACATGTCATGTCACCTTTTGTATTAACAAAATTCCACAGGGACAAAGATGATCAGGGTCTCCACAGCTGAACATGCTCAAACAGGAATCAGTTCAGTAACAGTATAGCCATTCCACACACTTCTTTATAGCACATGACTGATGGCCTGTACTTTTTTGTGCGCCATAATTCAGCTGTTGTCCATGGACATGTGACATACAGTAACCGTGAGAATGGCATGAGGTTTGGGGGGTGGGGGAGGCACTCGCATGCTGCAACAGCTGAGGTTTAAACATACATCATACACTATTGGGCCAGTCACAGACATGAAAAGCTTATCACTGGGTATTTCTTTACCCAGGATTATACAAAACATACCTGCATATCTGTGTCTATATGGTCAAATCACAAGCTCATAGGCTGAAAACATTTAGCTCATAAACCCCTGTGAACATCTTTTGTAATCATTTAAACGCTTGTGGGAGTAATACTCCTTTTTTCATTGTAGAGAACTTTGGTTGGATCTATCAGATGTCTTGGTCTTGCCTCCTCTAGTTGCTTGGAGCCACTTCCTCTACAATTCGACTGGTTCTCTCTCTGAACCAATCATTTTTTTCCTTCTGTCCTCAGAACATTTTTGCACAAGTAAATCTCCCACGAGCCATTTGCAGAGCTTGGCAGATACCTTGAGTTGAGAGTTTTATTTTGGAATCTTGATTCCTTTTGATCACATGACTTTGACCACTGCCCATGTAGAGATATGCAGTGTCCCAGTAAGCCTCCCGTGTTGGGATTTGGAGTAGCTAGTGCAGTTCCTGCCCATAGAGATATTGGCCAGCACTAATCCATCCTGTATACACGTTCTAACCCTTTATCTTTTATGTTCACATGCCCAAACATATATGTGCAACAACACATCGTTAGGAGGTGACTTTGCTCTGTAATTTACGCTATGAAGATCACATCCCAGTTTTGTAAAAATATTGCAATGATAAAGTGAACATTGGGCATGTATTAGCTAGGATTCTAATTTATAGTCTTTAAAAACTTAACTCCCTTCCCCCATGAACTGACCTTTGGAGTCGTTTTGAATGAAGCCCATTTCCTGAAAACTCACAAGCAATCAGTGGATAACTTTGCTGAACCAAAAACAAACCCAGGGTGTTAGAAATTCCTCATTCTTTGATAGCTTGATAAGATTGTTTTTGCTTTTATTTTTGTACAAATTGTCCATCCATCCATTTTCCAAACCGCTTATCCTATTGGGTCGCGGGGGGTCCGGAGCCTATCCCGGAATCAATGGGCACGAGGCAGGGAACAACCCAGGATGGGGGGCCAGCCCATTGCAGGGCACACTCACACACCATTCACTCACACATGCACACCTATGGGCAATTCAGCAACTCCAATTAGCCTCAGCATGTTTTTGGACTGTGGGGGGAAACCGGAGTACCCGGAGGAAACCCCACGACGACATGGGGAGAACATGCAAACTCCACACACATGTGACCCAGGCGGAGACTCGAACCCGGGTCCCAGAGGTGTGAGGCGACAGTGCTAACCACTGCACCACCATGCCGCCCCCTGTACAAATTGTATAAAAAAAAAAATAAAAAAAAAAACCTGAAGCTAAACGTCTCAAACTATTATGGACAACACTCATGAAGAATGACATTGAGTTTGACTATCCTAAAGCCAGTTAGACTGAATGAGTCACGACTGTGATACAGTGTAATGACTACACCACCACAGTCATCTCTCTATAATCAGTTTCACAAAATAAAGCTCTTCAGTGGTAAAAAGATAAACATTGTAAGGTTAAAACAAAAATGAGAGGTTAAATCAGATTTCAAAATACTGCTCACCCACAGAGTAGCAATCAGCAGAATTACCATTAATGCCCATCTTTACTCGCTTCCAATTTGGGTTGCAAATGGGTGGAACACATCAAGTGAATTTCCAGAAACTTTCCATGGGAAGTTAAGCTAGGGGATTTTGGAAATATTGAACTCCGTGGAACTCTGCAAGAGCTGTCAAAGAAATACAAAGAAAGATGCAAAGATAGCAAAATCAGAACATATTAGTACTCATAATTCAGTGGGTTTGATGCAGGTGCTTATTTTGGGGTGTTTTTACACACACATAATTACTCCCAAGCACTTAGTAACACAAATGATATCACTACTAGTGACATCATGAGGTTCTTCTTTCCCCCCACTAGTCTAGGCCATCCTGCCATTTTGCGAATATCCAGTTTATTCCCATTACTTCCCATATATTCCCATTAATTCCCATGGAAGATTTTCAACTTCCTAGAATTTTGCAACCCTACTTCCAAATGATTATATTACTGCCTCATTATGGATTAAACCAAGCAGTGGTTGACAATATACAGTAACCTGACCCTCCCTGCATTTCAGAGTCTCATTTCTCCCATCATTATGCAAAGAGCCTTTGCTGATGAATAGAGGAGATGACAATGTAGCAGAACTGTCTACCTGAATAGCAGAAATGAGATGGTTTTAAGTGTTATTGTTACATGTGTTCCAAGGAGCACAGTGAAACTCAGTTGCAGGGCAGGGCATCGGGGGACCGGACGAACAGCACTGCAATGCAAGACAAGACAGTGCAAGACAAAGCAATGCAGTATTGGAATGAGTAACAAACATTGTAACGCATCTATGTATCAAGCAGATTATGAAAGTTCGAGAGGAATAATGCTCTAAAGTTACATAGAAGACGGCACTAATTTCAGCATTATTTACTGGTTTCTTAAGTCAACAAATTACCAGTATATTACAGAAGAAGAAATTTGATTTGGTGATAAACTTGACAGGGATGGACAGCTTTCCTGCTTAGTTAAAACACTGCTACCTGCACAGGACAGAGAGCACGGCAGTGGAATGGGTGAGGCGGAAGTCAGCAGTCACGTGACTGGGGTCGCTTTTGCACACCTTAGGCCAGAGGCCTGGCCCCGAGAAATTAACATGCAGGATGTGTCCAACTTGACTCCACAGAAACAAGCAAACCTTCTCATGCCTCCTCACCATTGTGACTTTGTCCGGCCCCTCGCCCATTACCATGGACACATATTCAAGGGTTCTCCTTTCACTTGGGCTCCATATGAGTTTGTATCATTTTAGCGAGATAGCATGCAGCCAAACTCTGCCCAAACTGAAACGGCCCCATTTCAAGCCAACTCGACTGGTTAACCTTTTCACTGGCCCCATCCTTTGGGGCTTCACACACAATTCCCACCATTGTCAGCAGTGTGGATAACTTCAGACTGACTTTTCAAAGATGATGCTGGGGAATAAAACAGGAAAAAGGAACATTTTCTGGTCTCACCCCAAAACTGACTTCTAGTGACTGAACATTTCCAAACATTTACCATGAGAGTGCAGATGTTTTAAACACAAACTACATTTAGCATGCTGTTTATTTAGGGTATTGCAAAAGAGCTCTTTATCATCACAAACCTGAAAACTATTTACTTCTATCCCTTTTTAGCCATGACGTCCACCAGCAACTTCCTGCTTGTCCAAAAGAAATGCATGCATCCTTAAAACCAATCCATTCCATTCTTATCTTGACCACACTGATACCACAACAGCATGTTCACTTTGAGGCAAATCTGACTATAACAATGCTTTCCTTACAGGCTGATGTGTTTTGGGAAACCACTAAAATCAGCGAAAACTCCACTTTGTCAATCAGCTAACCCCTTGTCTTGCTCCAGCAAGACAATTTACTGAGACCCATGTCTGCGAAAAGTCATGACATGATTTGAAGACAGGATTTCTGTCTAGACATTCAAGGGGTTTTTCCATCACTATTCTTAAAAAGCTCATGGGGGTTTTACTTACACAAAAATGTTCTGAGGACAGAATGAAAAAATGATTGGTTTTCTCTCTGACCCAATCAGATTATAGAGGAGGTGAGTCCAAGCAACTAGAGGAGGTGCTAGAGGAGGTGGGAAGAAGACATCAGATTGGTTGGTCCAACCTCCTCTAGTTGCGTGGACCCACCGTCTATACAATCTGATTGGTTTAGAGAGAGAATCATTTTTTCCTTCTGCCCTTAGAACATTGTTGTGTATGTAACACTCTCGTGAGCTTCTTAAACATTTCTCTCACAGTTATAAGAGACTGTAGAAATACAGATTTAATTAAAGCTCTATAACCCCATTCCACCACTGGAGCATTAAACTCTTCAGTTGGCTACTCTTGATTAGTTTACTGTGAATTTCAGGCATATCCTATTTCCGGTCATAGAGCCAAGGCACATGAGGCGTGCGTGGATTACTTCCAAAAGATGCCGTCATCAAAACACCCTCTACGGAGGGGCTCTGCTGTAATTCCGACTCTCCAGCTGGATGCTGTGGCCCCACTCAGCTTCTGCTCTTCCCATCTCTTTCCAGAAACCTCCGCTGGGATCCAGGCTTGGATGCCTTCATTCCACTGCTATTAAAAGTTCAGTTTCAGCCTAACATAATGTGAAGACAAATGACTTCAAATCTGAGAACAGCATAAACACATGGGGTTTAGGGGATTTATATAAAAATATATTCATCTACTCAGCTTATAAAATATAGCAAACCTGTAAGAGAAAGAATAGCGATAAACAGAAAGAGCAACGGAAGCTTATACAGCTACACCTCCCCAATTCTGTACATTTGTATACTTATATAACAGGAGGTACAAAATATAACCCTGAAGGAAAGACGGCATTGAAATAGTGGCCTAAATGCAGATATAGAACAATCCTGCTTGTGTGCCATTGCTCACCCAAGCAAAGGCCGAAAACAAATGTACTTTGGCCCAGAGTGTTCCTAAGCACTCGCTGAGAAGGTTAGCTTCCTCTGAATGATGTACGGTACCGTCCCATCCACCCTCTCAAACATTTAAACAGAATTCATAAAGGCCAACAGAGCTGGGCTCGCGTGACAGTCTAAGCCGTCAAATGCAGAACAAAGGCAAGTGATGGATGCGAGCTTGGAGACCTCAGTAACAGCCTCGTCTGCCTTCCCCACGGAATTCCCCGGCGCTGCATGGATTGGCTTCAGCCATGACTACACGCAGCTCATCCTGGGTGATACTCCACACAGCTTCCTAGCGACGCCTATATCAGCCCCCCCCTTCAATGGAGGGCAGTGTGGAGGCACCCATCTGACCCATTTAACTCACCACACAGGCAGACTGCGCCAACGCCGAATCCCCATGCCTTCTGCTTGCTCTCCCTCCATCCGTTCATGTGACTATTTCCGCCTGACAGCTCCACAGCATTAGCATGGCTACAACTTGTAGGCCAACCACAAACTCTTCAAACATCAACATCATACTTACGAACTGGATTATGATCAAGCCTGACTTTCTCTTAAACATCTATAGGTTTATTACTTACAGTATGAAAAATAAACCCATTTTAAAATTGCAAAGTAGTTTTCTTTCCAGCTTACGATGACTCAAAAGCCCTCAAAAACACATATGCAGAACATGAATTTCGTCATAAGATTTGTTAAGGATTCTAAAAACTTTCAAATAATGCATTTACATACACGGTCCTGCAGCAGTGAATCCCGGAATCCTTACATGGTTTTCATTCTACATAAATTGCACCATCTATTTAATTTCCCTTATGGATTTATGCTCCCAAAAGGCTATAATGGAAGCACAATACTGTTTAATGACCTAATTCTAAGTGAAAACCATGAAACTGGGACATAACAGCAGTTAGAGGTTTAATATGCTAGCAGTTTTATACTTGGTTGACTCTCCATTCATGTTGCTCAGTCAGGATGTTAAGACTGGTGATGGCGATTGAGAAGATGACCGAATATCTCCTTAAAATGACTTGTTGTGTCTGATGGTCTTGGAAACGATGCAGTTAGTTTTGAATGATACCTTAACGGAAAGGGTTTGAAATGCACAGAGACATTAGAGCAGCAGTGGGAAGCTGCTACGTGATTGGTCAACCCTTAACCAACATGTTGAGGTGTTGATTCGCCTCAAAAATCATGGCATGGAAAATCATCTAGTAGATAAAAATGGACAGACTTATTTGCAGAGCTCATCAACATTATGATCGTTTGGGCATAATATATTCTCAGGATTTCAACGAAAGCACCACTTATAGAGTGCCAGTATAAAACATTAGCAAATTTGAGGGTTAAGGGGTTGGATTTATTGAACATCATGCAGGGCGGCACGGTAACACTGATTCCGGTTCTTTTGTCCCCCCACACCAGTGTTTACAACCTGCACACTGTATGATGAGAAATACTTTTTGATGAAAACAAAAAAAAAACCATAGATGCTTTGCTCCATCGACAGCTCGGCTCGGTTATTTCTTTGGCTCCTTTCAAGCCAAAGCCACCAAAGTAAAACGTGAATACCGGGGGTCCTTGGGTCACAACGTATGATGGTTCAAGTTTACGACTCTCCTCCCAAGAAAAAACTTTACAAAAAATACCGAGACGCGAGTGTTTCGCCTTACGCCGTTAGTGTCGTACTTACGGACTATCTGGGCTAACTAGTTCAGGTTGTGCGCGGCGGAAGAATATGCAGTGATTGTTAAAAGTGCAAGAGTTCCATTTGTGAAGAGGAAAGGCGTCACTATGGGAGTGAAATTAGACACTGTAAAGAGATCAGAAAAAGGGTGAGTTTCGACTTACACCAACATTCGGGTTACGTCACTGTCACAGGAACGGAACGGGGTCGTAACCCGAGGACCCCCTGTATTTCCGCAAAGACCTGCTAACTACTAAGAGGGCACCCTGAACTACCAGACAGCAGACAATTTCCTTAAATTTGGTTTTTCTCATTCCACTTTCCCTTGCTAGCTTCACTGGATGAGGCAGCATTCAAAGAGAACTAATTGAAGCTCAGAGCAGAAGCCGTTGGCAAGGTATTAAAGCCTTGGATGAGGCCACTTCTAGCTTGCTTACAGCAAAAACCGAACAAGAACTGACAAGTAGAAGTTCACAGCACAGTTTTAGGCCCAAGTGGAAGTTCTATACTTGTAGCTTTGTCTGAGTCCCACTCAAAACGGCCTTGGACTATGGGCTGCCCCCCTCTGCCACAATTCATTAAATGTCTCAGTCAGGAGGGTGACGTTGCTGGCCGAGAGACAAAGAGAACTACAAGGGCCCGTCATAGCAGCCATGATGGGGGTGGGGGGAGAAAACAGTCCAAACTGAGCCACATAAAACAAGCAAAATCAGGGTGAGACAGGGGTCAGGAATGAGGAGCAGGGACAACGACGACATAACCTCGGTCTCCTGCCCTCTGCTTAACAATGTGATAGTGACAAATTGGGGTGAGGGGCCACACTGTGAAAACACAAGTTAGCGACGTTCCTCTTGGCTGAGGGGCGTGTAGACAGCAGCGGAGGTGTGGGTGTCATCCTTAGGTGAGCTGAGAGTCGCAGGAGGATGGTGTGGCTGAAAAACGTATTACTGTCATCCACGACCCAGCCGCAGAATGAGGGTTCCGGCTCTGCGGCTCAGCTTGCCGGCACAAGGTTTGGATAATAAGCATGTATGGGGCCGGACGTCACAGACACACACACACACGTGCACCGACACGGGGTCGGACGTCACAGACGCACACACACACACACACACACACGTGCACCCACACGGGACCGGACGTCACAGATGCGCGCGCAGACACACACACACGTGCTCACACACACATGCACACACACACATGTGCACACACACGGGACCGGACGTCACAGATGCGCGCACACACACACACACACACACACGTGCACACATACACATGCACACACACACACGTGCACACACACGGGGCCAGACGTCACAGACGCACATGCACGGCCACTGATGCGGGGCTCGAAATACCCTTATGGAATGTCATCATCAAACATCTTTATTGCAGTAATGTTAAATGTTAGATACCCCCTCTTGCACCCCCCCTCTCATACACAGTGGGTCCCCAGTGCCCCATTCGGTTACTCTTCCTAGGGCTTCATTCTGTATGCTAAAGCAAAGCCCCAGGTCAGCTCTCCCGCTCCTCTCAGCCTTTCAGGATGTCCCCTCTACAGTCGAGAAAACGGTGCTCTGATGTGTCTTATCTCCGCTTGGATCAGCAGCACAAGCCCTCCGGAGCAAAGACAGAGACACAGGAACTGCTGTTCACCAGTGACACTGTGCAATATTTCATTGAAACGACTGAATACAGAGCCATCAAGCTGTACATGTACTTAGTGTAGCAGAGACTTAAGGTAACGTTTGACTCGTGTATAATGACTAATTTCTTAAAGTAAAACATAAGCATACTTGACAAGAGTGAACATTTAGCTTAGAAAACAAGAAGCACGTGGATTGCAGGCAGTCTGCCAGTTATTTCGTATTAATAAATACTAAAGGAGGAGGTTTGCCGTCGTACCTTTCAGCATTGTACCTTGATTACTGGTATGGAAAATTGTACATTGACCTGGATAAAATCCAACTAAACATCAATAAATTAATCAATCCACGCACTGGAGTTACTTTTGCAGACAGGCGCGTGGCAGGTTTGCATTTGGCCGAGAATAGGAAAAATCTCAGGACAAAAGGTGATTTATGAACGTCAAGCAGGACTCGGCCTATGTGAATCTGGCCGTTTCATTTACGTTAACGTTATATTACAGTGATATGACGGTGCTGTCATTTTGACAGTGACAAACGGATGGTACATAGATTCTTTTTTTCCCCATTCTAAATGGCTTGAGACCCCATTTTGTGCCCTATAATTCACCAAAGGTTAAATTTAAAGCATTCGCAGTAAGGGACAGGTCTGGCTAGGGGGTGCACAGCGGGTATTGAGCAGGTACTGACACATTAAAACCAGTGAGTGCCAACGCTCTCCCATAAAAGGCTCCTTTTTCCAAGCTTCCCTGCTCCAGCCAGTTTTTTTTTTTTAAATCCTTGGCAACCCCTTACGCCCAAAAGATTAAACCAACCATATCAGTCACCTCCTTGGCTAAACACGAGTAGAAAACTAAGCTCAGTTCAGACACAACTGAAATACAGCTAAGACCAGCTGAATAAAACCCATTCTTTCACACCTTCACTGTTCCCGGCAGATGGGATCCATTATCTTAGTGAAAACCGAGAGCTGATTCACATGATACCAACACAATCGATAAAACCATCATTACAGATCCTTCGGAGTATTAATAAATAAGGATAAGCATACAACCCTTTGAGAAATACACACATTTAAACTTATTTGCAGTTAACGTTGTAAGCCATTAATAATTCACGGAGTATAAGAGCGTCATATTTCCTTTCGAATTATAGGCCTAGACAGATTGACTGATTGGCAGACAGACCCTCAGAGAGAAAAACTCTGACTTCACATCTAAACCTCAGAAGATCCTTGCTCAAACCAAACTACTCTTTCCTGTCAGGTTTGTCAGCTGCACCTTGGATTTACCAATTGGTATCAATACACCGAAAAAGCAAACAAATTAATCCTGAACTCATACAGCCTAATCAAACGCCCAAAGGATTATGTTGGACTTCTCGTTCCCGTTACGGTACAGCGTGTATTCAACTGCAGTTTTAAAAACGGGTGTGCAAGTTAAGCGCATTTAATCTTCATATATAGCATAATACTGAATGTCTATTCACTCTGCACCAAAGCAGAATCAATGCAGCAGGTAATTTTATTTTTTAGAGTAGCCGAAGATCGTCTTCAACACCTGTGTAGGAATTTTTCATTCTCGCTTTTTCAATAAAATACTTCGTTTCGTATTGGTTTTGAAATACTTGTCCAAATCACTTTTTTTCTGAGGATGTTATGAACTACTGGAATTTCTATAATCAAACAGTGTGACACAAAAAAGCAGCAACCTATCATGTCCATAAATAATTCGTAATCAAAAGTAAATAAGAAGCCCCGAAATAAACAGTGCATATGAAGTTTACGCAAAAAAGCCTTCGCTTGTCGGAGGCAACTCGTAGTGTGCTGAAAACGACGGCAGAAAATGCGCGAGCTTTCTCCGACGCATGTCTTTATTGCTTACGGGAAATAATAGCCTAGTGCATGCGCAAAATAAAACAAAATCACGAATCTTAAAACCTTACCTATTCGACAAATGAAGAACAGTTGAGCGAATAACAGGTATCTTCTTTTTATGGACATTTCCATATTCCCTCTTTAAAGAATACTTGGAGACAAAATTATAAAATATATATAGGTAGAGGAAAAGCGGTCTTCGTTGGGGGAATTATACTCCCGAAGTGCATGGAGATGCTAGATTTTGCTCATGCCGGCGGCTTCCCCGCATCTGACAGCCGGCTCTGCCCTGCTGCGGGTGGCTCTAGGAGCCGACGGCTCGGGGCACTGAAATAATAAGGGAATAACTGGGCGTGTGCGCCGCCCACAGCCCAGAAAGAAGCAGCGGCACCGGGAGGAGCTGCTCCATTTCCACAAGCTGAATCGCAATCCGAAATGGTCAGGTTTTACTAATAATATTTCAACCCTGGCACTCACGGTCCTACAAAAACACGAAAAACCACAGACAGATACAACACAACCGCATTTTACCCAGATTGCCATTGTCCTATAATGAAATAAGCCTACTAAAATAAAATGTACCCAAATTTGGATTTCTCAAGCAATGAGTCAAAAGAACGTTTGATAAGCCTTCAGGGCAAAACTCAATATGTAGTTCAATCGTTTTCGTAAAGTAGGGTGTCGTATAAGAGAAGGTAGGAAAAGCGCAGCTAGTAATTTACAGCAAGCAATGCATATTATTATTTCCATAAAAATCAATGGAGTCTTACATCTTCAAAATGTAGGTATAAGTTATGGGTCACGCTCGAGTCTCCGGAGGCCGCGGAAATTCAGGTTTGGGTTCCAGCCTTCAACTAATTAACTTTGACAGCTGCTTTCACTCAGCTATTTATTAAATACCGCAGGCTAAAATAATACATTACGATGAACAACTAAAGCGGAGACGGTTACCGGTCTCGCTTGTGGCACCACGAAAATAAGTTTAAAAGTTTGTCACCATTAGCCTGCAATTGCCTGCTTGGTTATTCACCGCGAGGGTTGTTATATTTCCTAAACATATGTTACATGGTCATTCATACTTTCTCGGGTACACTTAACCTCGACCGCTGTATGAAGCGTGCTTGAATCGTTTGAAAGGGACATGGACACTTTGCAGATTGCACACTTTACAGTAAGTCATAGGAGCCTCTCTTACCAATTACATCGCAATCGTGGGTTCATTTTAGTGGGAACCAACAAACAGTGGCTCTCGCATAATATAAACTATGCACAAGACAAAGCATTTAACATGGGGCATCTGTGTGAAGATGTTAGACATTTCAGTACGTTTAAACTATTACGTCATTTTTCTCGCAAACAAACACAAAACTGACATGGTTGCTTCTTGAAGTACGTTTGGGTTAAACACCTACTGCATATCAATACAGTATTTCATTAAGTGTCTTTTTTCTCAAGCACTCACATGCAAACTGAAAGATCTACTCCTTCACCTGCAACACATTAATCTTTATCTTTTTTGTACGATTTTTAATAGTTCAATACGATGTTGCCCTAGTGATGTTCATTGTACCTGTATTGAATAAATTGGGATCCTAATTTTTCATTAAATGATGCAGGGCTCACAACCAGTGATCCCACATCAAGTGTCCCCACAATGTGATAAAAACCTGTTATTCTGATGTTGTAGGGACCATTTTTTCGGCCCCCACAAGGGGAAATTAAATTTTATAAGAATCTGTGACTGCAATCAAATACCAAAAAAAAAAAAAAACTGCCAGAAGTCTTGTATTTTGTTTGGTTACTTATAGTTAAAGTTGTCATTTTTGGAATTGGTTGGGACGGTTCCCACAAAGGTCTGAGTTCAGGTCTGTGTGTGTGTGTGTGTGTGTGTGTGTGTGTGTGTGTGTGTGTGTGTGTGTGCGCGTGTGTGTGTGTGAGTGTGTGTGTGTGCGTGTGCGTGTGTGTGGCTGGCTGTCTGTTAATATGTTGATATCCCTTTAGTGTTATACACAGTTCCCTTGTGTTATCTGTCCAAAGTTCAAAACCAAAAAAAATTAATGGAATTTTGTGTTATTAATTTTAATTGCATGCTTTTAAATTGATGCATTTCAATTTAGTAAGCTTTGCCAGTTTTAGTGATGAGAGTGGGGGGGCACACGAGGGCCTCTAGACGGCCTCTTGAGGACTTCTTGTTCCTAGTGAACTTTGTGACGGCACAAGCATATGAGGGATGGAAGCGGAAAAACCGAGTGCAGCAAAAATCTCACAAAACCTAGTGAAATAGAGAAATAATGGAATGCAAACCAGATGAGACAAACCATTAAACACCCAAAAGGACATGCAGTGAATCACTACAGTACAGGGCAGCTCTACAAGGGATCAATATGTGTGGGTGCAGATGTAAAGATCCACCAGAACACACACAAATGGCAAATAAAATTGAAAAGTTAGTTAAAAATCTTTTCAATGTTCGTTTTATATGTTCCCGTATTTTCTCTGTTTTTCCTTTGACACAGTGTGGTAGCTACTGGCACTTAAACGAGGACGTTATAGAACAAAGGAAAGACCTGCGGTAGCTTTTGCCTACAACACAGAAGATCCAGATGTGCCAAAGTATTCACAACAGTCTCTTTAAATTCTAAAGCCACAATGGGCAGCCAGCTCACAAAGGATCTTGTTGCTGGTGATTCAGCTGATGCGATCTAACTTTGGCAATAGAAAAACAACTGGAATGTGACTCGTTGTGCGGAGGACTAGCCGATCGCATCACACTGCTCCGTAGGAATCGCATCATTTCAATGAAAAGGAATTTGACATGTATGGTCAATAAGACCTGAGAAGCAGTGATATATTATTATGTGAATAGAATGAGTGAGGTCGCTGAACTGAGGTCTGTGGTTTGTATGACTGTGGAGGAGAGCAGTTTCTCCGATTTAATGGAAGAAGCCGTCGAAATCGTCAGGCATGGCTTGTTGATGGAAGAACAATAAGACCGACCTGTTTCAGTTTAGGGGGTCTTGGATCAGGGCTATTGGTTATGTGTTACACAGACACACATTCGACATCACAGAAACCAGACCCAGTGGGAAACACTGTGATGTAAATATCCATGGACAGCCCAATCAGATTGGAGGAGGGAGGGTTTATCTTCAGCGTAATCCACAGTTTGATGGATGATTTTTTTTTTTTTACCTTTTCTTTGGATATTAATCTTCCACTCTCCACCCTTATGAGTGGCAGCAATTCAATTTATGTTGTTTTGAAGGTTTTTATTTAAAGCGGTGTAGAAACAGTGTCACTGTTATTGACAAGTAGCTACGCTGTCGGACTATTTCAGCCCCTGGGGTGTGGGGTGAGAATCGATGGCTGCTTCGCGGGATCAAACAGGATGACGTTAGGAGGCACTCTGTACTTTCCATTAGGTCTCTGCCGATAAGGCCTCTCACCTAATGAATCGTGTGACCACTATTGGTGATGAAGGCAGAACTCAGACATTAAAAGTCAAACGACAGTTCATGATATGCACAATACCATCCACCGGAAGTCATCTTGGATATGGTCAAACATTAAAAACATTATTATACAGCTTAAGATGTTTGCTCATAATTATCTGCATATAAAAAGAGATTGACTGCAAAGTGATGTAATATCCATCATCCAACTGCATATCCTGGACAGGGTCCTGGGGGGATTGGAGCCTATTTCAGGCAGTGCAGTGCACTTTGCAGGGATACAACGTTAGACAGGTTTCCAGTCCATCACAAAGCACATGCACACACCAACTATGGGCAGTTTATAGACTCTGATTAGTCTAACTGCATGTCTTTGGATTGTAGCCAGAGAGAATATGCACACACACAGTAGAGGTGGGATCAGAACCCTTTACCCTGGCAGTGTGAAACAACAGTGCCACCCACTGAGTGGGTGATTATGCAATAGCTAACACTACGCATGAGCAGTCAGACAACATTCAGAAGCCGGTCATTATACAAATAAAAATATTACACCCAAAAAGGATTGTGTGTCCTTTTCCAAATGTATCCTGTAGGACAGGAAGACCCAGTGCTGCAGCATGAAGCTCTCTGGATATCAGGGAAAGACAAGCACTCTCATACAGGGGCCCGAACCAAAGAGAGAGAGAAGGGAAAGAATGAGAGAAAGAGAGAACACACACTTTGAGAGGGAATAATCCAGACTCCCGTGACAGCAGCAGCCCAAGCCATGTCAAGGTGACACAAATTAAGTGGAAACAGAGCCAGCTACTGCAAGAGCGTTCTGTCACCCTTACACACATTCCCTCTTACACTCACTAACTCTCACTCTCACACACACATTCCCTCTTATACTCACTAACTCACTCTCACATACACACACACACATTCCCTCTTACACTCACTAACTCACTCTCACATACACACACATTCCCTCTTACACTCACTAACTCACTCTCACATACACACACATTTCCTCTTACACCCACTAACACTCTCTCACTCTCACATACACACACATTCCCTCTTATACTCACTAACTCACTCTCAGATACACACACATTTCCTCTTACACTCACTAACACTCTCTCACTCTCACATACACACACATTCCCTCTTACACTCACTAACTCACTCTCAGATACACACGCATTCCCTCTTACACTCACTAACACTCTCTCACTCTCACATACACACACACACATTCCCTCTTACACTCACTAACTCACTCTCACATACACACACATTCCCTCTTACACTCACTAACTCACTCTCACATACACACACATTCCCTCTTACACTCACTAACTCACTCTCACATACACACACATTTCCTCTTACACCCACTAACACTCTCTCACTCTCACATACACACACATTCCCTCTTATACTCACTAACTCACTCTCAGATACACACACATTTCCTCTTACACTCACTAACACTCTCTCACTCTCACATACACACACATTCCCTCTTACACTCACTAACTCACTCTCAGATACACACGCATTCCCTCTTACACTCACTAACACTCTCTCACTCTCACATACATACACACATTCCCCCTTACACACACTAACACTCTCTCACTCTCACATACACACACATTCCCTCTCACACTCACTAACTCACTCACTCTCACACACACATACATTCCATTTTACACTCACTAACTCTCTCACACACACATTCCCTCTTACACTCACTAACTCTCACTCTCAGATACACACACATTCCATCTTACACTCACTAACTCTCACTCTCACATACACACACACATTCCATCTTACGCTCACTAACTCTCACTCTCACACACACATTCAATCTTACACTCACTAACTCACTCTCAGATACACACACATTCCATCTTACACTCACTCACTCTCACATACACACACACATTCCATCTTACACTCACTAACTCACTGTCAGATACACACACATTCCATCTTACATTCACTAACTCACTCTCACATACACACACATTCCCTCTTACACTCACTAACTCACTCTCACATACACACACATTTCATCTTACACTCACTAACTCTCACTCTCTCTCACACACACACATTCCCTCTTACATTCACTAACTCTCTCTCACACAGGCACACACACATTCAGGGCAGGGTGACTGTTCTCAAACTAACTAGTGCAGCATTTACCCTTTTAGGCTTTTTATAATACTGAGTCCCTCAGTCTAACTGCTGTCAAGGATTTTACCATCATCTGTCTGGAAGATGAAGTGGTAATTATTCCCCCATTGCTCACAGATGTGCCAAGTTGCTATCACAAAGATCCACATCATTGGCGATTTAATACCTAAATGAGCTTTGCAAAGACAGTAAATATACTGCAATTGGAAGTTACACATAAATGATCTTATAACTGGCAAAAGTCAGTTTTATGTGGCTGTCTGGGACCATGGGAAGTACACTGCATGACGCTCACATTATCTGTCTGTCTTTTAATATACTGAACTAGGCTTTGCCCAAACAATACTGAACAATTGTGTTGAATATTACTGTATATCTTAGTATATCTTATACATCTGCAAAAGGGCTCGGAGGGGAAATACATATAAAGTGAAAAGCATGACTGCTTAAGGTAGAGAAAATGCCACCATGGGTGTGTGAGCATGTAGGTATATATGGTTATCGTATATATGATGATCATCTGAATAATCTGCTAGGTAATCTTAAAACTACATTTTTATGTCATCACCCATGAATGAATGGATAAGTTTTTCAATGGGTTTGTTGGTTTCATTTTCTAAAGACAGTAAACAGATTCACAGATGAAACGCCTGTAGTGTGCTCACGGTGTATGCCATAGTAATCCTGCATGCTCATTCAGTTCAGGGCTTAACTAGAGGCCACCTGTAATTGCCTCGCTTCATATTCTGAAGGAACGCAGTGAGAGGCTACTTCAAAATGTCAATGTTACTCAGATTGGGTGCTTCAGTTCCCTAGCAACCGGGCAGCCATGGTACACGAACCCAGCAGAGCGCTGGTAACCAGGCGCAGTCAGATGAAGAACAAAAACAGCTCCAATTTTCCTCAGCAACTGACGATAATGCTGGAAATCCTGGGAGACAAAAACAAGAGCATCAACATTTCACACTTTCTTCTGGGAAAAGCTGTCTTTCATATGTGTTTAGTTAAACTGTCGAACTCTTAAAATCCATTTCGTTGGACAGAAACATGCACTCAAATGCCCACACAATGAGCCAACAAAAAATAGGTTTTAACAGCATTCAGAAGCACTGAGAGAAGCTAGAGATGTAGTTTTTCACCAAATTTAAATATTAATCAACAAATTAAAAGTCTCTTTGCAATGGCATTGCTTAACTGTGTTTCCTACTATGAATTTTCAAACGCCCTTAATGTATTGTTCTGTTTTTGGACTTAAATATTCAGTGTCACTCAGCTGAAGAATTAAAATGATAAGATTGCCCAATATATTCAATACACTTTGGCATTAAGGATATTCTATAGATACAATTCTATTCAGTGACCTTTTTGTTCAGGGTAGCGGTCTTTAATTTTGAAGAGGAAAAGCTGAATAAAAACTCGCCAATCAAAGGGTTTTTGTTCTTTGGGATGTGAGGATCAGATTTTTGAATTTATAGTGAAGGACCAGTTTCATTCTCCTGCCATGGGGGCACTAGGGCATTAGCACTCCTCTCACACTCTCAGTCTGGCCTCCTCAGAACCCTATTGTCAGCTCATACAACCGTCTCCTTGGCACCTCCAACTTCAACACCCTGGACTGCCTGGCTTCTACAGAAAGATTTCCAAATGAGGAGAGTGTGTCACCAACAAGGGGCTCAACCCCTGTGCCCTCAAACATCAATGTGGGAAAATCTGCACCACATACAGTTGTCCACTTAAGTATTTTGCATCACATATTAAAAAATTATCTCTCTCTGTAAAGAACAGACAGAAAGGGTGAATAAATGTTTAGTTGATGTCCTGGAGGCTCAGATTGCAGACACAAACAGGCAGGATCAAAACCAGAAAGGCAGTGAAGCAACCCAAGCCAAAGGAGAAATCCGAAAGTACAAATCCGTGTGCAGGCATGAGGTCGATAACGAAGAGGCAATCGGAGAGGCAACAAAAGCCAAGGAAACACAAAGGCAAGAATCCGGAGGCTAGGAAGTCAAGAAACACAGGTCATACACAGATATCGCACAAACATGGGAAACACGCGGTATGGTGCAGACATGTAATACTTCACGCGGAACTTGTAAAGTGCTGGACAGCTCTGCTGTATTCTGAGCCGGACTGTTTCTGGAGGTGTGGCAGTACGGGTGAGCCTGGGCAAGGGTCTGGTCTGTTCAGATGTAGGCGTAACACTGCCCACCCCCCCTTCACGGGTGGCTCTTGAACCACACAGACGTCTGCGAGGTGGGTGGCCAAAATAATGGGGAGCCAGACGGGTGGGGTGCAGGCAGTGGAACCTCTTCATGGTTCAGGTCCAGGATGTCACACAACAGTACCCAGGCTTTCCCTGCAGGACCATAGTCTTCCCAAATTACCATTTACACCTCTTTGATGCCTAGAGTCCAAAAGGGAATGTACTGTGTTCACCAGTTCCCCCCGACCTCTAAAGGAGGTGGAGGGGCCACTGGGTCCACCGGGGATGCCATGGGGCCGAAGACAGGCTTCAAAAGTGACATGTGAAAGGCAGTGAAATGCCACCATAAAGAGACTGATATAGCAGGGGCTAAGATTATGGCTAAGCAGCTTCATCGTGATGTCCTTCATGGAGAGTCACTCCTGGGAGTCCATTACCCATTTCAACTGGGTGTGGGCTTCTTCCCCAACCTGTGGCAAGGTATATTACTTGGTACAATTTCCCACAGACACAGAAGGGGTTAATTTCCAAGTAGACACTGGAATGGGGTCAGTTTCAATGACGTGTTGTGTACTGAATTCTGGGCGTACTCAGCACATGGGCGAAAGCAACTCTAGTCCGAGTGATCGGTAGAGCAGTTATACCTGATGAACCTACTGATCTCCTGCTTTAGGCATTCTGTCTTACCGTTCGTTTAAGGATGGTAACCAGAAGACAGGCTTACCATGACCTGTAGTCAAGTGCAGAAAGCCTGGGGCCCTCAATCTGACATAATGTCTTGAAAACCCGATTAAATAAACATTCTGTGACGGAAATACTTGGCAACTTGGGAAGGGGTATCAAGCGACACATTTTTCAAAATCTGTTCACTTGTGAGACCTTGTGAAGGAGCTAAGTCGGTGATGAAGTCCGTAGCTGGGTGTGACCAGGGTCTTTGGGAAATTGGCGGGAGTTCCAGCATTTTAGCAGGTAAGTCTCCCATTGTTTCCCAGCTCTGTTCTGTCCCTAGTGTATTCCCCTGCTCCTTGGGCTGCCGTGTAGTTGAATTCATTCATGTTATTTTTGTATTAGTTCTCAATGCTATACTTGTTTCTGGTTATCCTTGTTGTGTACCCAGTTTTGTAATTATATCAGTTATATTCACTGTATCTCCTGTGTTGCCCTAATTCCTAGTGTTTACCCTCACCTGTCATTAGCCCTACAGTAGTCCTTTGTTTTGTGATTGATTAGTTATAGCCCTTGTTGTGTGTATTTAAGTGCCTGTCTTTACTCTGTTAGTTCTCTGTTGTCCCTGTGCTGCTGTGTGATTGTTCTTGCGTTGCTCGTTGTCTTAGTTCCTGTTGTCTGCATGCTCTGTTTTTGACTCATCACAGCCCTTTATTTATGGTTCCTTGTGGGGTTCTGTTCCTTATTTTTTGGCTAAATAAAGTTCCTTGTTTTGTTTGAGCCGCAAACATGGACCATCCCTCTGTCCTTCACCATGTCCATCCGTAACAGGCTCAAAGCCTGAGTGATGCCAGGGTGGCCAGAACTCAACAAAGTGTGGACCGATTGGCTATGGACTGTTGGCGGTACATGTAGGGTCAGGAGGGCTGGAATCAGTCTGCAAGTCATCTTGCAGTATGTCCGTATTTCCCACTGTACTGGGGCCACTATAGTGGAGGTGGACAAGATGGTCTCTGGGATGGAAGTCTGATGAAGAGGGTCGTACGGTCAGGACAGGGCATCTGCTTTGCTAGTGTTGGAGCCAGGACAGTAAGTTACTGTAAAATGAAACTGGGTCAAAATCCAAGCCCATCTGGCTTGCTGAGGGTTAAGATCCTTTGTTGGGGGGGTCCACAATTTCGAGCCATGCAGCTTCACAGATGTACTTGAGATTTACGGTGGGCAGTCAGTAGTATAAATGGATCCGTTGATCCCTCCAATCAATGGTGCTATTCCTCCAGGCTATCCTAGCTTGATGGCCAGTAGTTCCCAGTTTCCTACATCATAATTATGTTCTACTGAGGACAGCTTCTGTGAGGAAAAAGGAACACACATGGGTGTAATTTAGAAGGCAAACCAAGAGGCTGCAAGAGCGCTGCTCAAGCCCTACCTCGGACATACCCACTTCCACCATGAAGGGAAGCATGAGAACAGGCTGTTTGAGCATAGGCACTGAAGTGAGGTGCCTCTTTAATTCCTGAAAAGCTGTGTGGGCTCCCTCCATCCAAGTTTCCAGAATTTCTGCTTCATTATGGCCATGAGAGACAATGCATTGGAATTGAACGTTCACAGAAACCTCCGGTAGAAGTTTGTGAAGTCGAGGTTTTGCTGGAGCTCCTTCTAGGTGGAAGAGACTGAGCAGTTCCTTACTTCTTGTACTTAACCCTCGTGCATCCGTACCTCCTGTGGACCAAGAACATCACCTAAGAAGGAGATTGTCTGTTGATGGAACACATACTTTTCTGCCTTGCAAATGGTTTGTATTCCCATGGTCTCTGTAAAACCTGGGAAAACTGGTTGGATAATCACTGTAAACGATTAAACTGATTATGTCTCAGAACACCTTTTTCATAAAGCACTAGAACACAGCTAGAGCACTGGCCAACCCATAAGGTATAATGAGGTAGTCATAGTGCCCCCAAGTGATCACAAATGCCATCTTCCATTCATCATTAGATTATAGGCACTTCTCAGATCTAACTTCCAGACCTGCTCCAAAGCTGCTGGAATCAAATATGCTGGGTATCTGAATTTAGTGAAATTGAGAGAGTGGTAATCAATGCATGGATGAAGGCCACTATCCTGTTCCTCTACAAAGCTGTAGGAGAATCTGATGGCCGAATGATGCTTAGAGCAAGTGCTCCATCTACGTATTCCTCTACAGACTGTTCCTCTGGAGCCGATAACAGGTAAACTCTACTTTGGGGGGAGTGCGAAACAAGTCGAAATCACAGTCCCAAGCTCGTTTTGTGGTGGTAGGCAGCATTTTTTGGTGGGGTTGTAAACATCAAGGTACTAGTTATACTTGGCAGGGATCAGTGTTGGTTCCAGGACTTGTGGACTCTCCACCTGGGTTGCTCTGCAAATAACAGATATTCCTCTCCCTTGGTCCTGGAGCATGTTTAATAGCCAGGGAGGCCCTGGATGACCAGTCCCAGGGAGATGGTAGCACAAGGGATCTGATTTCCTCATTATGCAGGATTCCAGTCTGCATGGTAGCAGGCTGAGTCTGGTGGTGAACAAGGGCCCTGGACAGACAAGGGGGGAGAGACATCTGACAAGGGGATTCCAAGCTTACAGGCCCAGGTGGTGTACAGGAAATCAAAGCTAAGAACAGACACATGAGTGCTGCCAGTCCAGTTGCACTGGAATGGTGACTTTATGTTGATATGTACTAATTACTTCGGAGGATCTCATCTAGGTAGCCAAGCGCAGGACGTGCTCCTTTCAACCTCTGCTGAATCTCTGGTAAAGGCAAAGTATTCTGTAATGAACAGACTGAAAGGATCCAGTTGCAGGGTGAATTATTGTTTAATGTGGAGGCTCAAACCGTAGTCACAAACAGGCAGGGTCAAAATAGACATGCAGTGAAGTAAGCCGAAGGGGAAATCCAAAAGCACAAACGCAGGTACAGGCAAGAGGTCGATAACGAGGAGGCAATCGGCGAGGCAGCCAAACCCAAGAAAACACCGCGGCAAGAATCGGTAGCCATGGAAGTTAAAAATACAGCTCATACACAGAGATCGCATAAACATGGGAATTTGCAAAGTGCTGAGTTTCAAGAAGGTGATTGATGGAGACGAGTTGCAGCTGTTCAGCATTCTGGGGAGGACAAACTTTGGAAGTATGGCAATTCGGGTGAGTGTTGGAGATGTAGGTGTGACACTTTTTCTTCTTCTTTTAACTTATTCCTTTTCATTCTCATCCCTCCATATTTACGAAGACAGCCTGAGCGTCGCTTCTTTTTGCCTTGCTTGTGTCCAGCCCAGAGTTGACTTTTCTTCATCTTGTCTTGACACGTTTGCCTTAAACAATCTCATACCAAAGTTAGAACCATGGCCATAAATTATCCGGCTTCGTGTGAAGTGATTTTATTTGTGCCAACCTTAACTGGCACGCTTCATTTAATGTCTTTTATAATCAACATCTACCAGCGCTATTATGGGTTCGCTTTTCAGTTCCGGCATAAAACTGGCAATCAGCAATGATGCCAACAGTTCAATGTTGAATTATAATGTATTATAGGCATAAAAGCTGGTATTGAGTAATATAACTTAAAGGAACCGTGTACCTCTTTAAAGACCCTGATTAACCCTCAGGTCGAATCTGCTACCTGGACTGAAAGAGACAATTTTTGACCAGTTCTGGGGGCAACTTCCCTCAAAATATTTTAGATTCACAAAGGCTTTTGTCCAAAAATTTATAATAGCAATTGGTTTAATTAAAAACAAACACATTTAACAAGAAATTTATAAAAATGTAATAATCAACGAAAGTTTTGATTTTACTTAGTAATATAGCAAGAGAGCCTTTTAATTCCCAATTAAAGATTAGGTGACGTTCACTATAATTAGTCAGGTCAGTATTGCAGCACCAAACATACCACCTCAGGCATATTGATTTCAGGGAGGTGGATGAGGGAGGACCGGCGGTACTAGCTAGGCTTGGCCAGCGTTATTTTCCGGTGAAAATACCCCACCTCCTCACTCGGCCAATTTTATCGGGAAATGCTGGAATAGAGTTGCTGTTTATACTGTTAAAATACCTTCTATCGCGGTACAATGTCTGGACAGTAGAACGATATAAAAAATTTGATAACAATAAACAAACTCTGAAATGACATAAAGTCATTTTTATTAACAAGGTGATCTGACTGAGGTTCAACCACCGACAAATGTGTTCTACCCAAACGTAAGCTTCAACTGAACTCTGACATCCAGGTGCGTGGTGCACACAATGAGCTGCTTTTCATCTTTGATGTCTTTGACGACTCGGTGAAACCTCTGTCACTATCAGAAAGGGACGCTGTCCCATCAGGAGCTCCAGCCCCCCCAGAGCATA
Source organism: Brienomyrus brachyistius (assembly GCF_023856365.1). Taxonomy (NCBI): domain Eukaryota; kingdom Metazoa; phylum Chordata; class Actinopteri; order Osteoglossiformes; family Mormyridae; genus Brienomyrus; species Brienomyrus brachyistius. The sequence continues at coordinate 32,315,709 of NC_064533.1, forward strand.
CAGTAATTACAGTGCTCAGTATCAGCACTGTATCTGACTGTAAATATAAAGATACACACAGATGTCACACAGATTCAGGTACATAATGCTATTGTGCTCCTAATAAACATAATTAATGAGTAAAGTGGGAATCACAGCACAATCAATTGTCATATTACACTATGAATGTATGACAATGTTTTTCTACTATTACTGTCATCTACATATAGAACTTACATCGTGCTCACCAAAATTCTCCAAATTTGACCGGAATGTGTGGAGTCTGCATGTTCTCCCCATGTCGTCCTGGGGTTTCCTCCGGGTACTCCGGTTTCCCCCCACAGTCCAAAGACATGCTGAGGCTAACTAGACTTGCTAAATTGAGTGACTGGTGTGCGTGTGTGCACTGCGATGGGCTGGCCCCCATCCTGGGTTGTTCCCTGCCTCGTGCCCATTGCTTCTGGGATAGGGTCCAGACCCCCCACGACCCAGTAGGATACTGGATAAGCGGTTTGGAAAATGGATGGATGGATGGATGGATTGATGGATGGATATATAAATATATATTGCGCAGAAAAGGTACATGGACATATCAACGAAAACAAAGATTATAATACCAATAGCCCATGCACTGGGAAAACAACATTTATACATGTATGTTCTGATTTTTAATGCCAGCCCAACCCTGACCTCATGCTAGATGGAGAGATGAATCACCAAAAAGCTGATAAATCACCAAAAAGCTGAACTTCAGCCCCATTTACGATACAAGCTTAAATAGCACCCTCTAGTGCAAATGCGTGCTTATTTCAACACTGAACAACTCACCAAGCGAGCACGTGACTGGAACTTACACAGAAACGTGAGATCATTCTGTATTTTAATGCCTTGTATTCAATAGCCATGACTGATTAAAATGATGCAATAATAAGACATAAATATGCTAAATTTTAAAAGAATGAAAATTCAGCTTCATTGTGGGTAAAAGCCTGCATATTCTGTGCTGAAGTTGTCTGAGGTTCCAGCATGGCGGGCCGGGCGGATCCATGGTAACAGCACATCAGCCCTATTCATCGACCCTTCCACAGAGCTGGTATTCACTCAGAACCTCCCCTTTTATTCTGTTCAGCTGAGTTTGACGAGTTCTGTTTCCTCTGAAGCTCATTCAGGCCCAGTCAGTACCCCCTAGTGTGAGCTTCATGGCAGCCCAATCAACGATTTTGGACGGAAAATAACATGACCACTGCCATACTTCAAAGTAAAGATCAAAAATGACACCGCCGGTGACATCACACAAACACGAGCCAATCGCTGCGCAGAAGAAGAATGTCGCTGCATGCTTTTGGGCTCCTGGCTGAACGATCTGAAAAGGTTCTTTCAGAATTAGCCATCGTAATCAATTTAGTTGAAAAGTCCTTTTCTGAATGGCGGATGGTCAGTCCTGACCTCACACAGTTTGGAACAGTCGTGCAGTGAGCCTCCTGTTGGGAGCGGTGTGTGTGGTCTGTCACTGACAATCCTGTTTTATAGGACAGCACAGCTTTTTAAGACAACAGCAACAGAAAAAAATGATCAAATAAAACAAAGCTTAAAAATAAAAAACGCTCTCATTTGCCCAAGAACCCAAAGGCAACTGAATATCACAAGAAGGCTAAACTGGAGACACTGAATGATACCTGTTTGTCCTGGATTTTGTCATTTGCAGGATACACACGGATCATTTTCCTTCAATGATAACTGATGACTTTTATATTATGAATTAAGTTCTGAGAGAAATAAGCTTGACAGAAATATTGACTGGAAGGAAACTATTGAACAACAATGTTTGGAAATTGTTGTATTGCAGCACAATGCACACAATGACATCATATTTTATAATGCATCAAAATTAAGAGATAGAAGGTTAGGATACCATGCCCATGAGTGAAAGGTTGCTGGTTCAAATCCCATGGTCAGCAAAATGATTTCACCGTTGGGTCCTTCAATAAGACCCTTAACCCCGAATGCTCCAGGGACTGACTGACTCTGCTAAATAAATGTATTGTAAATGGAACAACTACTTAGTATAATGAGAAACTTGCTTGCGTATCTCCTGTTAGTTAACAGGATATTAACAAACAATAAATATGTAGCAACATCAGACAATGATGACAACAGGAACAGGCAGACAATAAATAACAAAGCAAAACACCACAACACAGACATCGTATCAGTGGTGATGATAAATTGAGTGTACGATCATTAGTTTATTCTAATTATCATTAGTTAATTCTAATACTAAAACTAAAGGCAGAGAAATTGGACACTCATCATCAGATTTAGGCAAATTTGCAAGAAACTGCAAAGAATTCATTCATATACATGCTGCCAAATGTATTCAAGCAAAAATGATACTCATTAAAACACTGGATAACCGAAGACATGGAGATGCAGGCCCAGAAAAAATGGGAAAATACTCTGAGACAGGGAAGCGGAAATGGAGGAGAGCCAGGGTGGTGCAGAAGGACGCTGAAAGAGGCGACAGTGGAGAACAGCCCAGGGCAAAAGGTAGGAAGAAAGAGATGAAGGAAGAGATGCCTTGAACAACCTGAAATTATATCACATGGCTTAGCTCCAGTTAGAAGACACCTGATTGTCGGTGTTATAATACACAGCTCCATCCCAAAAATCCCACTCAGGGTAAATTTATTGGCAAAACTCAGAGTTCATTGGGAAGTGAGAGACATTATCTAGGTGAAGTGCTTCTCGTCATGGCACAGTCCTCTACCCAAGCGTTATCGATTACCCCCTTTCTTATCCAGATGCATACGTGTTACAGATTGGGAGGCTTCCTTACTCGTCGTGTGGCCGGAGACGGATGAAGTACCCTGCAATGATTTCGACTAAGGATGAAGGTTTTCACGCTTAGCAATGATGTTTTAAATCTTATATCCAGTGTGATGCTTTCCTGTGACAGAATGTAGACGCCAATCATAAATGTATTCAACCAGTTAATAGCTTGCGTCCTTCCCCCAATCATTAGCTTAGGAAGTCACTTCCAAAAGTAAAAATCTGAATTTATGTCAACATGAAATCATGGATTTAAAAAACACCAGGAAAATTGGCCAATGTGACACCTGAACCAACTGTACACTGACACAAATAAGGGCTTCAGCTGACATATCATAATGGCACATTAATAGCATTACACATGCACTAAAAGTATTGGGACACCTGCCTTTACACACACATGAACTTTAATGATGTCCCATTCTTCATACATAGGCTTTAATATGGAGTTGGCCCACCCTTTGCAGCTATAACAGCTTCAGCTCTTCTGGGAAAGTTGTCCACAAGGTAAAGTAATGTGTTTATGGGAATTTCTGACCATTCTTTCATGTTGGAAGTTGGATGTTGGACGAGAAGGCCTGACTCGCAGTCTCCGCTCTAATTCATCTCAAAAATGTTTTGATCAGGTTGAGGTCAGGGCTCTGTGCAGGTCAGTCAAGTTCCTCCACACCAGACTCACTCATCCATGTCCTTATGGACCTTGCTTTGTGCACTGGTGTGCAGTCATGTTGGAACAGGAAGAGGCCAACCCCAACCCCTGAAAACAAACCCACACCATAATCCCCCTCCACCAAACTTTACACTTGGCACAATGCAGTCAGGCAAATACCGTTCTCCTGGCAACCACCAAAGCCAGACTCATCCATCAGACTGCCAGACAGAGAAGCATGATTCAACACTCCAGAGAACACTTCTCCACTGACTCAGTGTCCAGTGGCGGCGTGTTTTGCATCACTGCATCCAAAGCTTTGCATTGCACTTAGTGATGTAAGGCTTGGATGCGGCTGCATTGGCCACGGAGATTCATTCCATGAAGTTCTCTACACACTGTTCTTCAGCTAATCTGAAGGCCACACAAAGTTTGGAGGTCTGTAGCTATTGACTCTGCAGACAGTTGGCGACTGTCTCCGCTCAGTCTCACAGATCAGTCAGCATGCGTTGTCCCCGCTCTGTGATTTTACATTCCCTACCACCTCCTTAGTTGTTGTTGTTCTCAGTTGCTTGCACTTTGTTATAATACCACTAACAGTTGACCGTGGAATATTCAGTAGCGAGGAAATTTCACGAATGGACTCATTGCACAGGTGCCATCCTAACACGGTACCACGCTTGAATGAACTCGTGAGAGTGACCCATTCTTTTGTAATTGTCGGAGCAGACTGCATGCCCAGGTACTCGATTTTATACACCTGTGGCTATGGAAGTGATTGGAACACCTGAATTCAATGACTTGGAGGGGTGTCCCAATACTTTTGGCAATATAGTGTATGATGTTTAACAAGCTATCCAAAGGTGATTTAAAGAGAATTTCCATGTGGTGGTACAAAATGCATTTAAAAATAATTTGAAATGGATTGTACAAATTGTTTGTACTAAGACAATGGAGACAATGATTGTACTGATATTTTATTCTTGTTTTTCAGGACTTCTACAGATACTCCAGTTTCATCCCACAGTCCTAAAGCATGCAGTTAAGTAAATTGACATCTACAGTATTTATATATATATATATATATATATATATATATATATATATATATATATTTTGTCCATTGCATGAGTTGGCACCCTGTAATGGACTGGCATCTCATCCAGGCTACTCTCCAACTCTGTGCCCTATACTGTCAGGGAAAGGTTTCTGCAGGTACTCCAGAATTCAGAAAAGACTCTTTCTCTAACTGGATATAATATTAGTGAAAATTTATGCATGGTCCCCAGCATTGTGAATCAGAATCAGAAGACTTTCTTAATCCCGGAGGAAATCGCTCGCATTACGACGGCGCATAAAACACATAAACACAAAGACAAGAACAATACAGTTTAAGTATAAAAATAGGAATGAAGTGTAAAACAAACTGGAATACATTCTAATAAAATAAAATAAAAATAAAATAGAGAATCTCTGTACAGGAACACAATTACAAACACACCACAGCGCGTGACACACTATATTTGGCACTTCACGAGAACGCGACACACTTACATGCAGTGACATAATTATATATCACGGACATTATTTACACAAGTATTTATGTACAGTCTGGTGCAATGAATGCCAGTCTGCGAGTGATTAAGCCTTGCAGAGTCAAAAGGGTCAGTCGTCCCCGGTGACCCCCAGTCCGAGTCCAAAACAAAATCCCACCAAGAATGCGGGGGCTGGTGCTCCCGCCGTAGGTGGCATGTCACAGTCCCCTGAGTCCACAGCATATCTCTGTCCTCAACCGTATCTTCATTATCAGCCCGTGCACGGGGGGCAGCTCTAGCTGGGGGGGGGGACATACCTGGGTCCACCGTCACACCCTCACTGCTCACTATATGACCCAGAAACTCCTTTCAGCACAGGAGGGAGCACTTCTGGTGCGATGAGGCGCAGGCCAGCCTTCTGGATTGCAATAAAGATGGTGTGTAGGTTATTGAGTGCTCTGTTGAAAATAGTGGTGTGAGCGATCAGATCATTGTAGATGACACCCTGGCAGCGGGGGATGTAGGCTAGCACTCACTCCATCAACAAGGTGAAGGTGGCTGGTGCATTGCAGAGCCGAACAGCATCAACCAGAAGTGCCATAGACCGCAACCGATAGTGAACGTGATCTTAGGTCGACCATTGAGGGCCAGTTCCTTCTGCTAGTAGCCACTTTGGTGGTCTAAGGAGCTAAACCATGTCGACCTGGCAATGTCATCCAGTGCGTCATTGATCCAGGGCAGCGGGTGTGAGATCTTCTGGGTCACGGCATTCAGACACTAGAAGTCCACGTAAAAGCATGGTCCATCCTTCTTCCTGGCCAGGACTGCCGGCACAGGCTATAGATTGTCCAAAGGATTGAGGTCACCAATCCTGCTGTTTCCACCAGTTCTGATGCTGGCCTCCACTCTGCGGGAGGCACCTGTGCTGTGGGTGAATGTGGTTGCGAGCACGTTGATGGTTATGCCTCAATGGCAAAACAAGTCCAACCAGATTATGCAAGCATCCCAGATGTTGACCAACCACACCTTCTGCTCTGTGTTTCACCCCATCAGCATGATCCGGAGCTACCAACGCCCTTTCATTTTGGTGCACACCCCGATGACGCAAGTGAGCCTTACTCTCTTCGCCTCCCACCCCAGTGGAAAAGGATGATGGTGGACCCTGAATCCATCAGGACTTGGCAGTGGGTGTCCTCTACAGTGCAGTCTACATAGAGTCTGTGGTTGTGACCCAGTCAGCTGACTTGATGACGAAGGAGTGAGGGCTTGTTGGTGGGTGGTGCAGGCAATGACTCCCTCATGGTGCCACCTGCCTAGAGTTTTCTGGTGGCAGCGCAGGATTGAACCAGAGGGCAGGGCAATCACGAGGAGAATGGGTGACACTTCCACCATTGCTCAGTGTGGGCCACTTGCACCCGCTAGCTCTCATCACCCCTGGAGTCCCCAGTTGCAGCATTGACACAGCATGGCCGGCAGCCGGTGAAATGTTGCAGGCAGGGACAGGATTGCCTCCACTCTTAGCCCTCTTGCCAAGGCTTCAGCGAGCTTGGCTGGTGCCCGCAGCTGTACATGTTGGTGCAGTACGTATTCATGCTAGTACTTTGACAAAGGCATGGAAAGCCAGCTCCTCCTGCAAGGTCTTGGGGAAGTGCCGATAGGCCTCCTCGTTGCTCCATGGAATGTGCCGGGCAGCCAGACGCACTTGGCAGAGGTAAGGTTCCAGGAGTTCTATTCCACTAAAGTATGGGAGCTCCAAGCTGGTCTTCAACCCACCCCTCACTGTCACAATTTGTTCCTCCAGGTAGCACAGTGGACGGGGGAGCACTAGACCCATGAGGTTACCCTGGGAAGTTACTGTGCCTGGTTCCCTCTCTGCCACCGTCTGGGAAACCTTGCGTGTCGGGTGCACATGAGGTCATCAATTTCTTGCATCCCAATTCTGACACCAGTGTTGCAATGTCAGCATGGTGAGGCATGCTTAATTAATACACAGAAGCACAGATGACAGTTGACACTTTTATTTCATGCAACTACTAGAGAGTACCAGCAGTAGCACAGACAGATGTCACTAGAAGCCTTGTGTGTAGGAGTGAACGAAGTCATCATTGTGTATAGGAGTGGATGAGGTCATCAATTCCTTCAAAGATCTTGCATGCCATTGCTGTCACCAGTGTCGCAGTTTCAGCATTGTGAGGCATAGCTTAATTAATGCATAAAAGCACAGATGACAGTCAATACCTTTATTCTGTGCAACTGGAGAAGTCACCAGTACACACACAGAACACCATCAGGTGGGGGGAGGAATTAAAAACATACCACAATAGGGGAACACTATATTCAGCACGTCACGAAAATATGACACACTTACAAGCACTGACATACATACATATCATGGACATTATTTTTGCAAATATTTACACTTTGTACAATCCAGTGCAATGCATGCCGGTCTTTGACTGATTAAGCCCCGCGGTGTCATAATTTAAATAATTCTGAGACTGAACTGAAATGAATGAAGTGACGATAATCATCCGGAATTGCCTATACTTTTACTCTTGCTAAGATGGCCCCCTCTGTTGGTCAAAAATAAATATTACAACATCAGTGTGTGACCCGCTAAGAGTCGCCTTTACTCTAGTGTATACGCCAGATTGCAGAGGAGTACAGTCAGTTTCCCCCGGTCACCAGGAGGTTGTATGATGTGATCATGCTTTCGAAAGTAAAAGAAATGATGGTTAATTGCAAATAATTACTTAACCTGAATTATTATTGATCAGTTTTAGAACCACAGCGGTTCCTTTGTCACTTTGAATCATTGTATCGTATAAAGCTATAAAATTGAACTGTTAACTATGGAAGAACAAGGACAATCGATGATAAAGTAGTCATGCCTTTTGTAGTGCTCGGATGTTTAGTTATCTGAATGCAAAGGATTTAACGACCAATCATTCTTTCTTTTTATTGTCATTTAGATGCCTTTAGTTAAATTCATATTTTGCACATAGAGCTGATTTAGTAGGCCTACTTTATTTGTACTGACAAATCCCCATTTGACAGCCACCCAAAATGCGGCACGTTTTATTTCAAAGAACCATTAATATTGCAATTATTTTATTGTTTTTAGGAACCGTATACTTTGATGAGCATTTGTTAAACAAGCAGTATTTACCTATGTTAGTTTGCATATTGAAGTAAAGTACTTTCATTTTCACCATCAGAACCGAGACCTTAGTTCAGCTAAACGTCGTTGGACGGAAAAACACAGTTTCGTCATTGTGGGCTACGAGGATTTGTTAACGTATACTGCGCCAGGGCATCACGGTTGACCTTAAAACGCAAATGCAAATGCTGCAAACAGGTCAATGTAAATAACTACAGAGCATGCAGAAACTTTGCTCCACGCATTGCAAAGTTTTATAAAATGACGTTATTTCGCTACCATTTCGCTCATAATTAGCGGCCTTTGTTCCGAATTGTGCCTCTGCTGACATCCAGCCCTCTGTCCATAACAGCTGACAATTGAAATCTTGCGCAAAAAGAGAATACCCATCTGATGACGTCACGTGGTGACTGTCATAAGGAACGTATCGATTGCGAAAAGCCCCATCAGGCACAGGTGAACGAGAGGTGCAAGGGGGAAAGCCATCTCGTGTGGTCCTACCAAAACGCACATCTCTTTCGACTTTCCCCAAGGGACGAGCTTTGATACGGAGCCGTCTTTAAGCAAAACTGCCGCCCCCGGCCTGCCGTTCCTAAGTCGGGAGGTTGATCGGCCCATGATTGGTCGAGCCGTGTCACGTGGGCGGCCCCCGACCGGAGTTTCCACGACAGCTGGCAGCTGTGCGAGCCGAGCGCGTCGCTGGTTTATGCCCCAATTCTGCCCGCATCCCCCCTGAAAACATCCGTAGGCAGGCGACATGGGAGACAAGAAGAGCCCGACAAGGTAAAGCGCGCTCCGCGTCCGTCAGCCATAGCCGTGTTGTGGCGGCGCTGCGAGTAATGAATGCGCCGATCGTGCGAGGTACGTGTGACTGAGAGGTGGCCCTCCTAGTGGAGCAGCCATGGCGGACTGGCCGCTCCATTACACGGTCCGATCTTTGCTCCCGGGGAAGCTAACCGCTCTCCCCCGTTGACTGGGCTGGCGGCAGATGGTTACAGACGGGACATTCACACGGATTGTGTGCGATCGCCGAGAGTAAAGCGCTGCTCTCTCTCCCTGTTGTCTTGTCCCCGAAGGCCGAAGCGGCAGCCGAAGCCTTCCTCCGACGAAGGCTACTGGGACTGTAGCGTCTGTACGTTTCGGAACAGCGCCGAGGCTTTCAAGTGCATGATGTGCGATGTGAGAAAGGGGACATCCACACGGTAAGCCGATCTGCTCGTCGGCGCTGATGGTCCGTGCTTGCTGCGCTTCGGCATTCAGATACGTGCTTCCTTCCCACTGATAGTAAATGTGCAATAACATGTCATGAGATCGGGGTAATCACACGCATTTCAACTTAACCAGCGATCTAGTTGATTGTATTCTAGCAAATGAAAAGGCCATATTTCCTTATGTAAGGGTGTAATCTTTTTTATTAGAAGGGACTGACGGTTTCCCGAATACCCTCCGTAAATTTATCCGATTTGACACATCCTCGGTGTCGGCGGGCAAAGTTATGACTTGGTCGTTTGAGTTGGTGGGCGATTAAACTTGTAATGTTTCAACATCGCTATATTTCCGTGAAATAAGGGGGGAGCCGTAAGTCAGACACTTAAGACAAACGAGAAATATGCATTTAAGTAACGCTGTATGCATAAATCAATTGTCGGATATTTAGAAACTTGGCAGATTCGGTTATCGTATGTGAATGACAGGAGAATCGCACAGCAACGCAAAAACAAAGTATGACAGGGTTTTACCTTCCAGGACGGGACCAAGTCGTAATTAATACGCACAAATGTGTCACGTTTGCTTGTTTTTTATAGTTTTAATTAGGTGCGATCAATGTACATAACAGGTTATTGATAATCTAGTTTTCTCTTCCGCGCTGCTATTTATCCTAAGCGATGGAATAACAAATTAACCATACATTCATATTTCCAAACTGATGTCGCCAAATGCCATAAATTTTTTTGGAGGGAGATATCCGAAATTAATATATTATGCTGATCTATAGAAGAACGTCACATCCTTCTGTGTTTGCGTGAACCCTTCGGATGCTGAGTACAGTCGATCCACGATGTGTTTCTCTTCTGGCAGTGCCAAAGCAGGAGCTGTCGATGACTTTGGGAAGGAGGCCTCATTCACTATAGATTACTCTGCATCCATCATGCAAGCATTGCTGCATTTCCAGCAAAGCTTTTATCAAAGCCATCTGAGAACTTTGTTTCTATACTTGCATCTCTCCTGAGATCGGTGTATTGCAGTCAAAAAGAACAAGATTCCACGTCATTGGGTCTATGTGTGACATCTCACCAAAGCATAATCCTTCCCCTTTTATTGTAGTAAGAATCTCCTTCAAAAGAGGAAGCTTCGTATATAGTGGTAATTGATAAAATGAGCAGTTTTTGGTTTTCTGGCATCTGGATCGAAGTCAGTACTGGGCGATTCCAGAAACGTGTTTTCTGTCATCTGAACTCTTCGTTAGTTTCTAATAAGGGATGGGATTACTGGGATGGGATTACTGGGATGGGATTACTGGACAGTTCAGCATCAGAGACCACTGCTCTGTCATGTAGATATTATAATACAGGAAAGCCATTTTAAGAAGCCGCGCACATCAGTTGAGAGAAGACTCTCGGTAAGTGTGCGTGTATCCTCTGTCGATGTCAGAATCAGACATTTTTCACAGAAGTGCTTAAATTTGACCTTCCTTTTAGTTTAAATCTGAGGAATAAATTAAATATGTCCCATAATGTTACAAGTGTACGGTCCTCGTTTGTAGAGAATGTAGAGAACGAAAATACCAGCTTAAATGTTGTTACGGCAGCTGTGAAATCTCATAACAACCCCCCCCCCCCCCCCCCCCTTCTGTAACCTGGTTGGGTTACATAGTGACGGAGAATGCAGAAGGCTATGCTATGACCTAATCTCTCAGAGGCATTGCTGGATTGAGGTCAAACTCCACTGGTTTACCACAGCTGTCAGGATCGTCATGCTCCTGACTCATTAACATGCAGTGGTTTGCAGTGTTGGGCGCTTTAGCCGCAGTAGGGCTCCATCACTGCGATCAGGCAGACAGATTGGCTGGCTGTAGCTGATGCCTCCTCTAGCAGGGATCTGCTTTCTACTGGGAGGAGAGGAAACAGCGGCTGCTCTGGTGACACAGGCAGTTGTAGGTGTGATTTCACCTTCAGCGATGTCGTGCCATTAGTCATGTAATAGTGCTGGGGGAAGTGTAACAGGGGGAAAAAAAAACAATTTATGGAGAACTTGCAATGTCATTCCAGGAGATCCAGCTACTTGTGTGAGATGTAGGGCTTTTCAACCAAGTAATGGTTGAATAAACATTATATCATGCTTCTGAAAATAACTTAACAATGGTTAAAATATGTAGGTTGTACTTAAAAAAAAAATGGACCAGGATTTATACACCATCAGACGTCAAATAACATTCAGTTCGAGGGCAGTTATAGTTGTGTGATAGGTTCCATATTTATCTTTGTGTTGTGACAACCCCCCCCCCCACGTTTCATTGGTTGATGTTCCGTTGCCTGAGGTGTTAAAGAGCTCAGGTTTTAGATGAGGGTCGTTAAACACTGTGATAGTGGGCTGTAGGTTTCTGCCCAGGAACCCTGATGAAATATGGGATACGAGTAAAGGATTGCATCTCCTTTTCTGTTGACACCCAGATGTATAATAAGCAAGTGTATACAAGCCTATATATTATGCATTACTTTTTGCTTTGGCAGAGCCAATTTGTCAGATAGCTTTTATCAGATAAACTAGGTGTGTGACATTTTTAAAGGAGACATTTTTCCTTTCTTATGCAGCAATAACAATCTAGTCTTTTTAAAATCTTTGTTCAGCTGTGGCCCTTTTTCCCCAGACCGCTACTCGTGTAATTAAACTTGCATCGACACAAAAAAAAACACTCATCTGTTTAGTCAAGATGGAAAATGGCTAGAAAAAGGTTCCGCAGTTCTTGGTTTTCTGGACACAAGTAGAAAATCTCTTAATTTTAATGGCATTTCCACATCGTCCCCTATCAGACTCATTTCCCTGCAGGTGTGTGAGGGGGAGCCCACCTGCATTTCCTTTGTATAATTCAATAAGGAAGCACAAATATGAAATGTCGAATGCTGATTAATTACTATTTATTAATGCAAATAAATGCAGGAATTTCTCAGTTCAGGAGTGAACCCTGTGTCATAGCAGACGTGGGGAAGCGTCTCGTGTGCCCTATATGTGGGGGTGGCGGGGGGGGAGGTGATGTCCATGGAGCTGTAGTTCACCATGGGAGCCAAAGCCATCTGTTTGACGTAGGACAACATGGTGCAGATGGCATGGAGGACTGTACCGGGCTTGTGGGTTTGGTCAGGCATGGCCTGCTGACATCCGCTTTGCTGTGTACGCTGCCTGGCAGGTCAGCTAACGTGTTGCAGTGGCAGATCCATTGTAGCTTGGCAAACCTGGGAGGAACCTGCTAACTGCTCTTTTACTTCATAAGAATATTTTACTGGCTTTATTTTTGTGTTTATGCTGCCATCAAAATCCCTGGTTATCTGTAAGTGCATGTGTGTACCGTGACCCATCTCTAACCAGTGTAATAAGCAGATAGGGTGGAAATGATCTGAAAATCTGCACATTTATGTTTAATTTCCAGTATCGCACAAAATTCTCCATGTACAGTGGCATCGTTTTTCTGCTCTTGTTGTGAAACGATTTGTCGTTTCTGCTTTCATTGCAGAAAATCTGAACATGAGGGTGGTATAATGACTACAGAAATGGAGGGGGGTGACTAAAATGCCTCTTGCGTGTGTCACAAGTGCTGGCTGGTGCCAATCACATCAACAGTAACCAGGGAAAATGGTCAGGACTTTCCAGAGCGCTCTGCCAAAGATGTGGAACAGAAATAAGGAAAGAGGAACATGTAAGCTAGACAAAATATTTGTGGTTACCTGTCTGGATATTTTCTTTAGCTGAAAAAACTGCTTTGCAAAACCTTAAGAGTGTTTGAAAAATGATTTTCTGAATTTTATCACTTAGTTTTAAGCCCACTGCTATGACAAACAGGACGGATGTTGTAATATATGGAGGTATCTTCTGATTATTTTATTTTTTAGGGCTTTTCTTAAAGGGCAGACTTTGGGTAGCACATGCAGACTAATTATTTTTGGAATTCAAAGTGGGGTTTAGCTAGAGTACCATTCAGTTTCGTACATCTGTATTTGTAGGATGATGGTTTTGATGGGTTTAGTGTTCATACACCATGAGGGATTAATGGTTGGTGTGTGATGAAAAGCCAACGGTGTGAAAAGAGGATAGTGGGAGCAAAATATAGTGATCCTGCCACTGAGCCTTGGAGAACACTGCCAGCGAGGGGCCATGTTTGCATGTGAACGGGAGGTGGAAGAATAGGGGAAGAAAGAGAGGAGCTTGTCCAGGGAAGGACTCTGCGTGGGAGGAGCTGACAGAAAGTCAACGGCAGTGATCGGCCTGGATTAGGGTGGATGCAGTGTGAGTGAAGCAGAGTCAGGCATGAAAAGAGGCCTGTCAACAGAGTGAGACGAGAAGGTGAAGACTAGGAAGCGGAGGAAAGTTCTTATCAAGTGCGAATAGGCTGCTGCTGTAATTGTTTTCCCAGTAAAGGAAATTGTACAAAGGCTGTGGTTTATTTTCGAGTCCTTTGACGTTATGTATCATTATGCAGGGCTTCTCTAAGCCGCTGGAAATGGATTGCGCCAGAGCAGTATTGACTGACGCCTTTTAAACGCAGTGTTTACGCCAGAGGTGTCGCTCTGAACCCGGGAGGAATCCTCACCAAGATCAATACCTTCATCTTGTGATTGACTAAAGGGTGCTAACATTATGCCGCATTAGCATGCGTTTCATGTCAGCTTGATGTGGTTTGCTGTGCGGTCTTGAGATTTGTGCTTCCTTGTGAAACCACTAATCCCTAATGGATGCAAACAGCTTTTTTTTTTTTTCTTGCTGACATTGAAATGCCATTACAGTGTCTCTTGTTTTAGCCTCTTCCTGTCGTCAAGTACAGATAACCCCCCCCCCACCTTCGCTGCCAAAATGGGGAAAAGCTGAAAGTGTCGGCCTATATAGCAGTATGTTTAATCAGGCAGCGTTTGGGATTAGGACTGCCCTGGAGGATTATGCTGACAGATTGGACGAAATGAAAGCAAACCCTTGTTTTATAGCAAAGAGAAGAATGTTTGCTTGTTGAAGGCTTCGTCTGTTAAGGTCTCATCTATATAATATTACCTGGGAATGTAGGACACGGAGGGGGCTGAACCATCTGGGAGGACCGGAGATCAGCAGTTCTGCTTTGGTGCTGAAGCCATGGCACTCATCTGCTAGATCGTTAATTAATTTTAATGTACAGATACCCTCCAAAGTCACTCATGAATGGCAGCGAGATCAAACGCGAACGGCAGAGCTGCGGATAAAGCACAGTGGGGGTGATTAACAGTGCCGTGTCCTCATATTTATGACCGGGGACACTGATGCCATGCCGAAATAGGCACGTCTGTCTTTAATTTTAATACGTCTTCTGGTAATTAGGAACAGAATAGAAATAGAGGTTCCCTGGAAGGAGAGCAGCCTCTGTTCAAACTGGTGGAGTGGATGGACATGCAGGCCAGTGGGAGGCCATGGAAAGGGTCAGCATGGAGGTGAACCAGTCAACATTGTACTTTTTGTTTTAGGAAGTGATCCATGCAAATAATTAGCCGAAAGGCAAACGCATTATCACTGTGACATCACTGCTGCTTTAAACGTCACCGGACGTCTACGAACTAATACAGCTTTCCTCAAGGTCTCACATGTTCTGCTTTACAACACAGTAATTCAACACTACATGTCCATCGAGAATCTTTCTAATAGGTATTACCAAATCCGGCTTATCAACTTATCCAATAGCCAAATCGCATCTAACGTCCCATCTCAAAACCTAATTACGTGTCGCAGCTGTATCACTTTCTCCGAAACTGGTTCCAAAGGTGACGTTCTGAGGCGTCTGTTAGCGCGGGCGGCGGTTTATCATTACCGTGCTTGGTTAGGGCTTAAATGTAATACTGGCCTTTATGTAGCGCCGCCCACTTGTTATCCATGGGCCATAACTGTCTCATGAGGTCACCCTCGTTTGTCTCTCAACTTCCAGGAAGCCCCGTCCAGTCTCTCAGTTGGTCGCGCAGCAAGTAACCCAGCAGTTTGCCTCCCCCACGCAACCGAAGAAAGAAAAAAGAGAGAAAACGGATAAAGAAAAGAATGAAAAGGAGCCGGCGGTCAAAAAAAACAGCCAGAAGAAAATGAGGTAAACAAGTATTCTCACAGAGAAACTAAAATCTAGTTTCACCAGGGAGAAAGAGTGAGTGCATGCATGCATGCTCGTGTGTGTGTGTGTGTGTGTGTGTGTGTGTGTGTGTGTGTGTGTGTGTGTGTGTGTGTGTGCGCGCGCGCGCGCAATCAGCTTAAATAACCATATTTCAGAATTTCTGTGTATTTAGTTTCTGCTGATAATGTTTCAGAAATGAGGGTGAGGTGGGTAAATTGAGATCCAATCAGCGAGACTAACTCTGGGTGACATGTTTGTATCAGGATTAAATATAAATGGCTGTAAGCCGGGTCTCTGCATCTGTGTGGGGGCAGATCAGTAGCATCATGTTTTTCGGGTCCTTGAACTCTATAGGGAGGATGTACAATGCAACTTGGGGAAAGTGTAAAGTTAGTCATGATGGAGAAACCATTCTGTGCTCCGCCTCCTCACGAGCAGTGAAGATGACATTCAGGCAAATGCATTGGACTCCAGAACTCAAACGAACCCAAAGGGCATCCTCCCTGAAGAGGGGAAAAATTGATTGTGACAGTGAAATATCATCAGCAGGAGTTGGCCTCCTCCTTGCTCTGCTGGCTTGTACTGACAGCCTCCACTGAAATAGAGTCTAGTTGCCTATGCAGGTATTTTCTACGGCAGATGTGGTGTGGAAAGTGGGCAACTGTCACCTCAGAGTAAAAGAAGTTGATTTCAGAAGTGTGCTTTCACCTGAATTGCTGGCTTTTTTGTTAAGGCTCTCCTGACGAGCTGCAAACGATGCTAATCTCAGTTTTGCGATCTTTATTAATCAGTTTCCGTAGAACAATATGAGTGTAGTTAGAGGCTTGTGGAAGCTCTCATGATTTCAGTGTTTTCTGAAGGGTCTTTTCCACTCTGCCCCTGCAGGCCAAGATTAAAAAACGTGGACAGGAGCAGCGCACAGCACTTGGAAGTCACAGTCGGAGACCTGACTGTTATTATCACGGACTTTAAAGAGAAAACAAAGCCACCAGCATCCTCCAGCGCAGCGTCGGCAGACCAGCACAGCCAAAGTGGCTCCAGTTCCGACAACACCGAGCGAGGTCTCTCCCGGTCGTCCTCGCCCCGGGGAGAGGGATCGTCAATCAACGGGGAATCCCACTAGCCCCGCCCCCTACCCCGCCCCCACACCCCTGTTACTTTAGTCATTACGCAATATACGCATGTCATAAACTTTTTTGCCAAGATAGACCACAAGTCTCAATTTCAGGTGAGGTTAGACCACATGTTTGTGACATGCAGATGATGAGGTTGGACATATTGGAAGTCTTCCACTATGTGTTCTGTCCTGGTGGGTTTGTTTTTAACGAGACCGGTTTCCTGTCAAGATCATAGTAAGTGAACTTTCTCGCCCTTTGTTCATGACTTTAAGAAACGAGGGTATTATCTGGGGAACAAATTAGAGTATGAATTGTATAGTGCCATGTTAATGTGGTAGTATTTTACATAAAGTCAGTGTTATATTGTCAATACACTCTTACTCGATTTCTTTCTCCAAAAAAATGTTGTGGCATGAAATGGGTCAGAGTTTAAACATTTACAATAGAATATGCATTATAGCAGATAATGGGAAAAGGGTATTTGAGGTGTACAGTGGAAGTGATAACTGTGAGAACGACATAGCTACTTATTCTCAGTGGCTTAATACACCTGCAGGTACGTGGTGTGGCTTAACTAAGAAAGAATATTCTTCAAGGACACTTGTGTATGGTTAGGCCAATATCTTATAGCACATGTCAGTTTTGTTTAATTTTCCCATCCCTGGGTATACCAGTCTGTGCTGTTAAATGTGTATGAACATCTCAATTAATTACGTTGTTTTACTGTCTGAAGAAATGTTTATAAGTAAAAGAATGAAATTATGAATTTGTTGTTAAGAGGTTGACCTCTGTCTGCTTCTTGTTCATTTCATAGGCGCTAGCTTGTCATTACTTTACAGTGGTTTATATTATAGAAATTATCACAAAATAAAGAGAAACTAGACTCCTTAGTAAAAACGGAAATTAAAGTTATTGGCGTTTACATTTCTGGGGTTGCTAGCATTGGGGTGTAATGCTTTGGTCTACATTCTAATGCCATAGTGAGGATTAAAACTACCTCAAATTTCAAGCTGAACCATAAAATGATTACTTTTGATTACTAAAAATGTAATAAGTCGAGTAGACAAATTACACTCTGTTGTTAGCATGCCATTGTATAATGTGGTAATGTTTTTAGAGAATGAATAATGTATTTTGTGACTAGTACTCGAATCCAATTTGAATTGTATATGCCCTGATTCACACTAGGACTCGATCTGACAGCTGTTCGCTGATTGTGTGAATTCATGAAAAACATAAGCGGCATTCATCTGCCATATCAAATCAGTCAGGCTTTTGGTAGCCTCATTTTCCTCAGGTATACATTAATAACTACAACGTGCTTTATTTGCAGAGTGCTTTGCCTCTACATAATGCATCATTAGGTATGACAGCTACTGTCAGGGCTAACAAGACGTCCACACCCAGAGTAATTAAATGTGAATTCACGGATTTTAAAATCCAAAACAAAAACATGTCAACCATTTGCAATACTTGCAATAAGATAGACGAGAGACTAGGAATTACACCCGTAAGTTAATTTATAAATAGAATTTAAATTGAGTAGAATATAAATATTTTATTAATGCTCATGGAGAAATAATGCTCTCCATGAGACAGACACATGCAGATAAGAGCAAAGCTCGGTGTCAGGCAGCGTTCAGTGCGTCTTGCTTACTGTTAACGCAGGTATCTGATGCACACCTACACGAAAGAATAGGTTATTTATAGCGTACCGACAAACCGCTTATGAAAAGATGCAGAGCCAGCATAGAACATGGTATTGCCAAACCGATTACAATTTCTACACAGACGACTGGGGTGGAGCAGTGACCCCCCCTCCAAACTCCGCCTATGGTAATTTAGAATTAAGGAAATTTGAACCAGTATCACGGTTTTTGCTGTAGTTGCAGTCTTATAATGATTTGGACATGATGTGGTCGGTGGTCACTTTTGCAATTGATCAATTTGACTTTTCAAATTAACGTGAAAAGAGAAGGTAAGTAAATTCTATTATATCAGACATGCTTTTCGACGACCTCGAAAACCCCTAAACCATCACCAAGCGGCCATCTTGTGCCCACCCCCTTTCCCCTCCCTGGTCTTCTCTGCGCATGCGCTAACACGGCCAGCGTGCCCCGAGGTTGATTAATTTTTCATGACAGAGAAGATCCCGTCCTATGGCGATGCGGTCGGCGATGTCTGCCGTCGCCCCTTCCTCCCAGAAGCCAACGCATCGCCAGCGTTTTTGACAGCGCTAGAAGACAAGGCTTAAGTCATTCCGATGGCCGGAGGGCTAGTACACGGGCGGCCCTGTTAACCAGTCCGCTCCTCGTCGTCATGCCGTGAGCTTCGGTTTAAGGAGCTTTCGCTTGGCGTTTTTAACCGAAATGCGACGCTACCTTCGCGTGCTCCTGGCGTGCGCCGTCTTCGCGCTGCTCTCCGCGCTCTATGTGTTCAGTCAGTTCGCCTCGTCGCTGGAGCGCGCGGCCGGGCGGACCGACTGGAGGGCGCGGCGCGGCGACGTGCGCCAGGGAGCCGGGAAAGGGGCGCAAAAATCAGGGCCGAGCGACCGGCATTGGTTTAACAGGTGAGCTTCCTCTGTGTAACAGAAAGAAATTAACCACACGGGTTGAGTGAATTTAGGCTCAGCAGCGGTGGGCTTCCCGAGTAGCTAGGAAGCTAGCAGAAATAAGTATGTGTGAGTGTTTCTCCGGGACATGAACCCGCTTCCGATTTGTTACCGAGGAACTGTGCAGCGCCTCACCGACTTGGCAGCATATGTATCGGAATCTGTGGGGTCTGGAGTCACCGCCGCCGGAAGGCGGTTTAACCGCGAGCACGACGCTCCCTGCTTGTTGGTTTGTTAAAGTGGTTTTTCAGCAGCTGTGGCTTATCGGTCTGGTTGAGGTTTTATTTGGCGGCGGCGTTAGTGCTGCTTAATTGGTTTTTCAGTGAAGATTTGAGAATGCACGGAATTAGGCACTGTCCTTGTTCGAGGTGAAGATTTTGAACACGCCTTTGATTTATTCAGGATCGTATTTATAAGGGGTTGGCATTGTAGCACAGTTGTGCAAACTGTTCGTTTTTTTGCATTGCAAAAAGAAGAGCAAACGGGAAATGTGCGGTTAGATTACTGGAGGTGTCCTCTCGTCCTGGTGTGAGGCAGGATGTGTGGAGACGCAGCGCGCAGTGTTTACTCAGCTGAGCTTTCTGCTGTTTTAACTTAATGGATTATTACCCATTCTGTTTTTACTTTTCATGATATCCCACATATCAAGTTACTACGCAGTAATGGGGCGTTAAACTCAACATTTGTATCCGTTTCCATTTCAAAGAAATGGCGTGTATACTCCTGCGATGTAATCTATGAGTAATTTGACCTGAGCCAGCACCAATAATGAAACGCTATACTCCTGTTTGATTTTATTAACGATTATTGGCGTCAGATTATAAAATGTAATCCATTCCCCTTTTGCTCATCCCAGAAAAACTACAATTCATAGTCCAACATTTGTAATATTAAATGTAAATACATCCTTCCATTTTGTGAAACCGCTTGTACTGTTCATGATTGCGGGGGTCCGGAGCCTATCCCGGAGGGATATCCCAGGATGGGGCGCCAAACCATTGTAGGGTACTCCTATGGCCAATTTGGCAACTCCAAGTAGCCTCAGCATTTTTTGGACTGCGGGGTAAACCGGAGAACCAGCTGGAAATCCCACGATAACGCAAGGAGACTATGCAGCACATGGAACACTGGCGGAGGCTTGAACCCAAGTCCCAGAGGTGTGAGGCAACAGTGTGAATTACTGCACCACTGGGCCACCCTAAAAATGATGAAATCAGGGACGGATTATGGGTTGTGTGGGCCCCTGGGCAAAACGTTCGCGAGGCCCCCCCCCCCCCCCAACCACCACAATTCAAGGGCCCTTGGCAGCCAAACGCCCTCCCTATAGGGTCAGGGACCCTTGTAGGCAGAGGATCAAAGAATGTAGGCCCTCTAAAATAGACAAACAAAAATATATTGTTGATAAGCGTTGCAAATTTTTGGGCTAGGGGCCCCACGGGCCCCCTGCACCCCAAGGGCCCCTGGGCAGCGGCCCCGCGGGCCCGGTCCATAATCCGTCCCTGGATGAAATCTGATTATACAACCGGGTATTTTCGGTAGTGTAAGACACCAGTCTTTGACTCACATAACTAACACTTTTATATGATCATAAAGAGTATCTTGAGCTACACCTGCTTACTTTGTGTGGTGGTGAAGCAGCTCTTGGTTCCGTTTATCACTGGAGTGTCACTGGAGTGATCGAGGGGCGCTTTTATGCAGAGCCTGTTTTTTCTCGTCCTGTCAGGTGTAGGAGTTTGTCAGTGTCTTACTGGAATCCCTATTGGAGGCTGCCCCCTGCTGTTTGTGGAATGAACTGCTTAATGGAATCGTCTTTTAGGTAGGCTCGGCAGACTAATCCCGATGGCCATAGGAAGGAAAAGCTGTTATGTTCTGTTGGATTATCTGCTGAACGAAGATTAATCTGGAGATTGCTAGTAATGTCATATAAAGCTAAGCAAGAATAAATGCTATTTAGCACTGCGGTCCTTAATGTAAGAGACCCTTAAGCAAACAGGTTTTGTTCTAGGTTTCTGTAAAATTGATGGTTCTTTTTAGTGCGATTTCTCCAAAGGCCTGGCTTATCCCGGACCACACACTAAACCAATTAGGTCAATTGCAATCAAGATCACCATTTAGCTAAACACCAGAGCCCTATGTAACATAGTTCTTTTCCTGTTCAAATAAATGATTCAGCTCAAGAGCTGTGTGGTAATTAGCACAGAGTTGCATCAGGGGTATTGCATGAAGTAAAACCCAAAAATGTGCACGACTTTTTTGTCTCCAGGACTGGAGTTTAACACCCCTGACATATGTGCCGTTAGCAAAATAACTGGTAGCTATTATCCGCAAAGGGCCGGTGTGTTTGCAGGTTTTTGGGATAATGTTTAGGTCAGCTTTTCAAATCCACGTATGAGGACTCTTCAGCCAATCAGTCCTCTAATTTGTAATCTCATTAGGCAGTTGCAGTGAAAATCCGCACACACATACCGGCCCTTTGGGGATAAGATTGGCCACCCCTACTCTAGGTGAAACCCTGCTTGATAAAACGGGGAGCCAGGGCTGGCCTACTGTGTTGAGATGTGAATTTCAGCACCACTGACTGCCAGACCCATCTCCATAATTCAGCCCCCTGCTTTTGTGCTGAAGGGGTATGAGACAGGGACCATGTCTCTGTTAATGCCGTGAGACTGGCAGCCCCTGTAAGCAAAATATGGCGAAGTTTCTTAATTGAAAACATGGATTAAAGGTTTATCTTATTGCTTATTTGACACTAGGCTTCTGTTCCCAAAGGATAATGCATTGGTTTCAGTAAAGGGGAAGGACTTAACCACAGTAATTTAGCCTTTTATATTATGTAACATGCACTTTAAAATGGTATACTTGCACCCCATTTTACAAAGATGATTGATCAGTTAGGTTTTCTTTTTAAATATACTTTAATTTTAATATTCAGCCACAAAAGGCCATCTGATGCTGCTCGTTCTATGGCTTAGGGAATTAAGCTGGGCACTGACAGTCATTCTGCAATGTTTCCGTTGCCTTTAAGACCCTCCTCTACGTCCCATGTCTCCCTTGCCAGGTATCTCGTGTGCAAATCACTCTTGCAATTGGGTTCTGGACCCCAGCTCTGTAGGGGGGCTGGTGAGGAATCATACAGCTGGCCAACACCTGGTTCGTTTCAGGTACATCCTGAGGGACGAGAAGCCGTCTCAGGCTGGGGGACCCGGGCAGGAGCCGGTGCACCTTGCCGTGGTGGCATGTGGGCAGCGGCTGGACGAGACGCTCACCATGCTCAAGTCTGCCGTCGCCCTCGGCCGCCAGCCTCTGTGCTTCCACATCTTTGCCGAGGACGAGCTGCACTCCGGCTTCAGAGCAGCGGTGAGCACCTGTCTGACTCTTGTACGGCTTGTTTACAGAGACACGCTCATGATTTAACCGCTCGTACATAGGGGTGTAAATCATTGGCCCCAAGGCGATTCGATTCCAGTCATTGCGGAAACTGTTTGATGAATTAGAAATCTTTCATTTCAATCATGGTTTGATTCGAGTAATTGATGAATTGATTATTTTGATAGCTTAAGTCCAAACCTTTTCAAACTTCTAAAAAAATAC
This sequence comes from Brienomyrus brachyistius, assembly GCF_023856365.1. Lineage (NCBI taxonomy): Eukaryota > Metazoa > Chordata > Actinopteri > Osteoglossiformes > Mormyridae > Brienomyrus > Brienomyrus brachyistius. The sequence continues at coordinate 32,338,508 of NC_064533.1, forward strand.
ACAAGTAGTACCAGAGGGATCTAATTACACACTATTAATGGTTTTCATAGAAATTAGCATAGCAGAACTTTAATTTTTTAATCATTTTTTTAATACAGGTAGAACAAACCAGTGTAAAATTTCAATGTGCAAAATACATCAAACGCATTAAAAGAAGCGCCCCCTGGGTGGTGGGGGGGTGAAGTTTGCCAAGCTTGCTGGCACCGTTTAGCACAATGTTACCTGGGTTTTTTTATTCTGTGGAAAGCGAAACATGGATCTGCAGGCCAGATTTAATAATGAATTATAAACATGTCGCTGGCCTCTTCTAAATGGTGATTGAGCCAATGAAAATGGCTGATCGCTCAAAGCAAACATCTGTTATTTCAGTAGTTGTGTCTATAGCTCTGGTGCTGCTAATTTTGAATATTAATAAAGTTTGAATATTAACTAAGATTGTCATAGCAGTCAGATGCCATTATTTTGATTTTTAACAAATATCGACCAATACTGATATGTTAACTACATTATGCATCACTAAGGCTAACGTGATATTTTGCATAGCCAGTTAGTTGGCTACGTCAGAGTTAGCTACAAAATAAGCATCGTAGTGCAAAGATCTCAGCCATTCACAGAGCATTCTGCATTATAAAATGGCCGAATGAGTTTCCCAAAAGCGTCAAGCACAAAGATCATCAGGTAGTGCTTCCTGATAGGAATATTGGTCAGCCTTCCCCTGCAGTCCTACTTTCAGAAATTTATCTGCTGACACTGCTACTGGGTACGTCTACCTGCGGCTTGTGAACTGGACTGCTTGCGTGCTGTATTCACCTTTCCCTCCTTTTTGTGCAGCTGGAGGCGTGGCCTGCCCCCGGCCGGTCCCGCTACAACTACACGCTGTACCCAATCACGTTCCCTGCTGACAACGCTGCTGAGTGGAAGAAGCTGTTCAAGCCCTGTGCCTCTCAGAGGCTCTTCCTGCCTGTGAGTCCCATGTGCAGCAAACCCCGGCATCCTGTCGCATCATGAGCAAATCTCAACATGCATACCTGACTGTACTTGTGCTCTCATCTACCTGTTATGCATCATCTTCCATTGCCAAAGTCTAGTTCCAATACTCAAACAGGAGTATAGAGGACGGTAAAAATCCCCGGATGTTGGTCTTGCTCCGCCCCAAAAATATCGAGGATACATGGGTTGCATCCTCACCAAACGAGACCAATCCCATGATTCATTGCACTCCAAGTTTGTTCTTGGATGGCAAGTTGGCAAGACCGGTCTTGTCAAGACAAGTACGGTCTTTGGTCTTTTGGTTTCTTGAGATTCACCCCATGAGTATTCATCATTCTCTTCTGTGTTACTGCTGCTCCTTTGTATGGAGATGCGAGTCTGGAGCTCGGACCGGCAATGGTGTGGCGGGGCAGTGGCTATAGAAGCAAGCCCATCATAGGGGACACACTCACACACCCACAGATACTCATTGCGATTCGCCAATTCCTCAAAGCCACATGTGGGAACACCTGGCAGGTTTTGGGGAAGCAGAGCACCCCAGAAACGCAGAACTAATGCAGAAATCAGACTGAAATTCAAATTTTATTTGTCATATGCCAGTCATATACAGTATGACTTGCAGTGAAATATTATTTTATGACACGACGTAACGTAAAAAGAATGAGATACAGATGTAATAGGATTAGATAAGAAATTACTCATAGGAATGTAACGGGGAGAGGGGGGGTACAGATGTCATTAACTGCCCATCTGTATTTATAGTAGTATGTATGAATAATGCAGTGCAACACTGAGCAGGGGTATTCCTGTAAGTAATAAATAGATTTGTAATGGGGGGTGATTATCAGCCAGGTCAGTCCCAGGTGTTGCCCTGGTTGAGGGTCCAAATGGCGTGTGCAAAGAAGCTTCCCCTCTGGGAGGTCCTCACCCTGGAGGCCTTAGGCGATGGTTTATCCCATCACAGGAATTTGTGGAGTGTGGGAGGGCTTTAGCCCTTTGTCCTCAGCTGAACTCTGTTAAAGGTTTATCTTAATTCCCTTCACCTGAGCTGCATCCTCCAGACTCTGCCTGCCTTGGTGGGTTTATTGGGCAGTGTAAAGCTAGGATGGGAAGGTTGCCAGTTCGAATCCCAGGGTCAGCAAAGTGATTTCACCATTGGTCCCCTGAGCAGGGCCCTCAGCCGATTACCGCAGAGACTGCCCGACCCTGCTGTGTCAGTTGCTTTGTATAAAAGCGCCTGTTAAAATTAAATATAATGCAGTTTCCTCAGCACCTCCCCCATTGGCAGGGTTCCTGAGATCTGCTTCTTGACCGTAAAGTAGATGACACCCTCCCCCCCCAGTCTGAGAATCCAGTGGTCCCTCAGTTAATTAGCAACTGGTCAACAGATGAAGAGGTTATTTTACGTATAATCATGTTGATAAAGTGACTGAGAGAGAGGGTGTGAATGGGTAGAACTGTCTGGAATGTTTAATCCAGTTAGTACCGGTTGTACTGATGTCTGTGTGTGTGTCCTCTGCAGATCATCCTAAAGGACGTGGACTCCCTACTGTATGTGGACACGGACATCCTGTTCCTAAGGCCTGTGGAGGATCTGTGGTCCTTGTTGGCCCGTTTCAACTCCAGCCAACTGGCCGCCATGGCGCCAGAACACGAGGAGCCGCGCATCGCCTGGTACAGCCGTTTCGCACGGCACCCCTACTACGGCAAGACTGGCCTCAACTCCGGGGTCATGCTCATGAACATGACCAGGATCAGAGAGAAGCACTTCAAGGTGCGCCTGCTTTTCTGTGTCAAGATTAAATTAAACAGTCTTCTGAGCTTAAAATATTTCAGTAAAGTGAAAGGTAGTTTACTGAAGATCATGCATCACATAATAATTCTGCAGTACCACGAGGTAAGGAGTATGCACTGATTAGTGCCTTGGTGTACCCACCACATGACAAACCACTCCAGGGATGAAAACCTGAGTCAAGCCATGTGATGGGTGATAACCTCAGCACCACTCTAGTCCAACTGGGCCAGTGTGAGGTTTTTCCCAGTGGCTGGAGTGCCAATCCTGCCACCCGCCCCCAAGTTATTCCCTGTAAGTTGGAGGACCTACTTATAGAGCTGGATGTAGATTTAACGTCATAACCCAGGATGACGCAATTGCAGCTTGAGGGCCTTGTTCAAGGACCCAATGGAGTAGAACCACTCTGGGCATTCACGGGATTTGAACCAGCAAAATTCCAGTTGCTGGCAGAGATCCCTCGCCTCAGAGCCACCGCTCCGACCCATGAATGACCATGATTTTATTTTTTAAATGGCAACTAGCCCACAAATTGTTTTCAGATGATTTAAATACTTTATTTGAATGGGAAGTGGGGTGTGCTGTTGTATTAAATGCGATCCTAAAGCTAATTTTGTGACTTTACTTTTGCTACGTGTCCCATGGGCAGAATGACATGACCTCGGTTGCCCTGCGGTGGAACGACCTCCTAATTCCATTGCTTCAGAAGTATAAGCTGAACATCACCTGGGGAGACCAGGACCTGCTCAACATCATCTTTCACCACAACCCTGGTGAGCCACGTTTTGCCCTGCCCTCTCTGTCCGTGATGATGTGAGTATGCCCATGGACTCGGGGTTAGCCTCGCCCAGACTGACCGCAGACCGTTCCCTTTCAGAGAGCCTCTTCCTCGTCCCCTGCCAGTGGAACTACCGGCCAGACCACTGCATTTACGGAAGCAACTGCATACCGGCGGAGCAGGAGGGGGTCTTCATCCTCCACGGCAACCGGGGCGTCTATCATGACGAGAAGCAGCCTTCGTTCCGGGCGGTTTACCAGGCGTTTCAGAGGGTGAGGAAGGGCTGGGGTGCAGGGATAGCATTATGGGTAATGCTGTTCTCTATCTGGGCACAGGCTGTCTCTCCAGTAACTCGCATACACTGGGCTCATCACTGCATTATTTGCTTTTATATATTTACCAGATACTTATGTCCCAAGAAATGTATCAGTGAGGCAAATAGTGCATTATATTTTTGTGTCTTAAAAGAACAGGTACAGATATGTTGCCCCTTGTTACATTCAGTACTTTTACATGCACAGCTAAGGGTATAGCTTGTCTACCATGTAATCGGACTACTGTCCTTGTCCCAATATACATGCATGTATAATAAATAAAATTAATAGTAATGGACGTGTGGACAAATTAAGTAACACAAGCTTTAATTGCGATCTGGTCGGAAGAACAGATGCAACAAGATCAGGGTAGCATAAGAAATAAAGTATTTTGCATAATGCACTGCCAACTCGGTATTGAAAAATTTTCAGATATTGAAATGTGATTTTGTTGTAACAAATATTTGGTTATTAATGAAACAAAATAGGAGTTAAATTCTCACTAACCCATCTAGGAGTGTTTTCAACAGCAATTAAGGATGGAAAATCATTTTCATTGTCTCAGTGAAGGCATGCAGTGCTCATGCAAAAGCACCGAATTTAAACTTTGAAAAAACTTGCTAGGTTTTTTTCCTATGATAGAGTAAGAATGTTTTAGCGAGACTTAAACTCCCTGCGCTATAATATTTGTGGAGGTTATTGAAGATAAGAAAAAGCCTTAGATCTTAATCTAGCTGATTAGCAATGTAAGTACTGGATGTGCATAGCATGCAATGTTTGTATTAATATAGGACATCATTCAGCCCTGTAATATACTTTTGTAATAAGCGTCATTTTTTGAATTCAGAACAAAATTCCCTGCCTTGCATTGTAGTGTCATTTAACAACAGTGCCGTATGGCACCTGGTGCTGTGGAGAAGTGCCCTTTAGTTGAGTGGTGAATTTGATAGCTTTACAGCGCTATGCATTTCGTACGTGTTGTACGTTTTTTTTATTATTTACAAACGAGATGCACGCTATTCCTATTGGTCACTCTTAACAATTGTTCTTGTTAACACTCTTAACAATTGTCTTCAGAGTCGCATTAATTATCTATCAAATGTTTGAAGGAGTCCATTGTTTGAGCTGCTGGCCCTGTCTGTGTTTAATCAGCTGACAGAATTCATTCGCTGATAACCTCAGCTGAACTGTTTACTAAAGATTCTCTGATTATCGGGGAGATTCCTCCAGCACAGGGTTGTCATGGCTTGATCACGATCCCAGGGGGACTGCAGACATTACACAGCCTCTGATTTAAGCCTAAATAAATCTGTGGAGGTAGCTACTTGTATGCTTAGTATTTTGTCATATTTAATATGTACAGGTAAATAGAAATGGAATTTGCATATACACAGAGAGGTCAGCTTTATGAGTAATTCGGTGTCTGGTGGCAAATTGAATAATTGTTTTTTTTCCCCCCCCAGTACACATTTGGGGAAGATTTGGTTGAGTCTCTCCTGCTACCTTTGGAGGAAGATTTACGCAAGACGACTCACACTTACTGTGGCCGGGCGGGACATCTTTTCACCAAGAGGCTTCAGCTGAGTGTGAGGACTTCTCAGGGGGACCCTTCCAGAGGACAGTGATTGGTGTCTTCTGGAAGGAGGAAGCCCAGGAACTCCTAACCAACACTGCCTTTAGCATAATTCTACACTTAGCAACAGAAAACCTTCTCGAATGTTCCACGCGATATCTGACCCTAAGTGTGATCGGGCTCCACCCTGTGTGACATGGTCAGAATACAGCCGCAGGGAAGGGGAGGAGCAGAGTGTCTAGCTATGTGCTGATTGGTGGTCTTCAGCACTTGTGGAGATGTGGCAGTGGTCCAGATCCACAGACTTCCAGCTCCTGACTAGCTGGGGCGTGACAATCATTTTTTTTAGTTTTATAACTATAACGTGTCTGACAATCACGCAGTGTCTCTTGGTGATCGCGCAGATAGGAATACCAGTTTTGTTTTCTGGAAGGGTTTTGTTTTTTTGACTGAGATGTTTGAGTATTTATAACATCCATTATTTCCTGACCGGATTTGGAGCAATAGATTATCCCTTGTGACTGGGGGGAAAGGGGGAGGGGTTTATCTTGTTTTTTTTTTTCTTTCTTTTTATAAAAAAGGTGGTTTAGCGTAGTATGCTAAGTATATCAGTGAGGTGTTTCATTATGGCCTCCCAACCATTTGTTTGGGCATTAAAGGGGCAGTTTACCCCAAAGCTGAAAAAAGGCATGTTTTAGAGGGGTGCCTTGGTACTATCTATCCATCTAGGTTGTTCTGCTGGGAGTTGCCTAGTTTTGGAGATATTGGTTGTAGAAATGTCAGGCTTCTCTCGAATATAATGGGAGTGGATATTTTTTCAGTTTTGGGGTGAACTGCCCCTGTAAATGACTGTACCTACATGCTTCATCCGTGGAGATTGTTTATGGTAGGACTGACCTGCACTGAATGCAAGTCTGGACGCCGGTACACCTTTGAGGTACAGCTCAGCTGCATGCTGCTTGTCACATCGGCAGTAAGTGGACCAGCATCCTGCCTTTAAGTCCTGGGCGTCTCTGGGCAGGCTTCAGCCCTCCAAAGTCCTTCCTGGACAAACGTTTGTTGAAGATGGATGGGTGGACAGACGGACTTTATGAAAATGTTCAATATATGCTGTATTTCAATGATAGAACCACTAATACACTGCTATGTTTGTGTACTGAAATATTTTAAATTGTATTTTTCATTTCTATTTTCTTAGTGTTTTCCTGTATTTAAATAGCTAATGCCAAAAATGGTTACATATGAGATTGTACATAGATTAATATTTTGATTGAAGCAAAACACTAAAATCTGATTTTTAATTTTTATGTCTGACTGAAGAATATTCTGAATGTGAACTTTAATGTTTTCAGTTCTTTTTAATGTTTTACTGTTGTAGTTTTACTGTTTTTGTTTGTGGGGATACGTAACAGGTAAGTGATTTACATGCAATATATTTTTGAAAAGATTAAAAAAATGAGTTTTTTTATATGCAGTGAGCAAACGATGGATTTTAAAAAATTAAAGATATTAGCTATTGAGGGCTCTGTTGTGGCCTGAAATCTGTATATTAATTAGTATTTTTATCTACTTCTTACACTTTAGCATACCTGCCCCTAATTTACTAGTTAAGTGCCTTACAGAGGGTCTTATGGAGTGGATATAGATCACCAAGCACGCACTGGAGTCCCCTGCTTTTGAGGATGGCAAACATCCATCCATCCATTTTCCAAACCGCTTATCCTACTGGGTCGCGGGGGGTCCGGAGCCTATCCCGGAAGCAACGGGCACGAGGCAGGGAACAACCCAGGATGGGGGGCCAGCCCATCACAGGGCACACTCACACACCATTCACTCACACATGCACACCTACAGGCAATTTAGCAATGCCAATTAGCCTCAGCATGTTTTTGGACTGTGGGGGGAAACCGGAGTACCCGGAGGAAACCCCACGACGACATGGGGAGAACATGCAAACTCCACACACATGTGACCCAGGCGGAGACTCGAACCCGGGTCCCAGAGGTGTGAGGCAACAGTGCTAACCACTGCACCACCATGCTGCCCCAGGATGGCAAACATAAATGGTATAATGGTGTTTTTTTTTTTTTTTGGTCAAAAGAATATCCAGCAACACTGAAGTCTTACCAACATCACTCTTACCTCGTTTCCAGGGTGCTGGTGCCAGGGCTGGGCTGGTTCTTCCTTGGTGCCGTTTGAGAACCAGCCTGCATTTCCACCGGTTTCAAAAAAGAACAGAACAGACGTTATGTAGGCAGAGGTGAAAGTAAAGTAAAGGTTAATCTGTAATTCGTATTTTGGATTTATTTTGAACTGAAAAAAGTTTCCGGAGAGTGACCCGCTGTGCCCTGTCTCTCTTACCTGTATCCACTTTTGTCTTCGTAATGGCTTCCCGTCTGTGTGTGTTTATTCTTGCTCACTATTTTACTGCCGTACTTTTAAGAATCGCGCAATAAGTGTCTGCTACAAATTGCCGTCCCCCTCATGATCTCTTTGCCACTCGAATGCCGCAACAATCAAGCACTACAATCCAGTATAACACATATTTACATACCATTGTATTAAGTTTTGTACCAAGGGACAACTGTAGGAATAAGTTCATACTGTGCCCAGTCATATCATCCAAGTGGATGGGCCCTCATCATCTTAGGATGGGGCCACCATGCTGGGAATCTGATTTATGTCTGGAGTTAGATATGCAGAAAGTGTGAAGAAGACTTTGCTGTCTTGATTGGTACAAAATCAAATAAAGTTCCAATAGGGGTCATTAAAATGGCAAATGTCTTGCTATAAATGTCACAAGCAAGAAATGAACTGAACTGAAATTAATTGAAAATGAATTCACATTACACCAATATTGACACACAGTCATTTTGTTAGCTGCCTGTCACTGATTATTTTGAGACAGTATATTGTCCCGCCAGCGCCTGACGTGCCTGTCCAGTCCTGGCTCGCTTTGGCTGGGGCTCAGGGAGCGCCTGCAGGTCCTGTGGCTCTAGTTCGGCGGTCGCCTGTGGGTCCCCCTCCGATGCCTCGTTTCCTGTCCTCAGTCCCCCATCCGAAGCCTCGTCGGCTGCCTGCGGGTTCCCCTGCTTCGGCTCCTCGGTCACCTGTCGGTCCCCCCACTCCAGCGCGTTGGTGGACGGCACCTTTGCCTGCTGCGGCTATGCTGTCGCCTGCTGCGGCTTCCCCTCCCTCCTTGCCTTTGCCAGTATCCCCTCCGACTCCCTCCTTGTCATTAATGCTAGTTCGTCGCCATCTACCGTGTTTTCCTTTAATAAACCCCGTGTCCTGCATCCCCCCCGCCTACCAGCCTTGTCCTTCCCTACTTTGTACCTGATCGCCAACCGGCGATCATAACACATGCACATATTATTTTATGTTTATTCGATGATGATGCAAGTGTTAATTTGATTATGAGGTTGGGCCTTTCCTGGTGGCCTGAATGATTCCCTATTCAGTATATTGTTCAAGTATGGAATGAGCGAAGCAACTGACAATTCGTTTATATGAAATATTCATTTATCTAAAGAAGTATACACATCTATATAGAAACAGTTAAAATGAGAAAAATTATATACAAATATTTATTTACATAAATACACTATATGTAGCCCACATGGAGCATGGATTAAAGTCTCTCCCGCAGTCTGGGAACAAGGACACAGCGGTAAATCTCTAAGTGAACTAAGTGGAATTAAAATTGGACATCGGTAGGCCCGAGAGGTTGGCATATTGGGTCTGTGTGTGTCTTTAGGCCTTAGGCAAGAAGAGATTGTTTTGAATACTGTGTGACCTCGCTTCGAGATAGCTGCCTGCAGTAAGTTCCGCAGACCCTGAGGAAAGCTCTGGCCTTGGAGAAGCAGACAGCGGAACAAAGGGGGGAGAAACCACTTGCAGGAAGAGATTTGAAGCTGCCCCAACTGGTGCACAGCGAGTTATAGCTTTATAGAATAGTTGTGGCAGACAATATATAGCAAGCTATGCGGTAGTGCAAATGTATAAGTAATCATGTTAATCATATTAATCATATGTTAACCATGTATTGGCAGTGATTCAATGACAATATGTCAATACGTTAATCATTAATCAAAGGACAACTGAGTATTTACAGTGATTCAATGTCATGTAATCAATATCTATATTCATATCTCCAGTAGGAGCCTATTAGTCGAGACATGTTCTGGTAAACTGAGCAGAATGGGTGGACTTTACCTTGCCACCAAGGTGAACCAATAGAATTCGAGAATTGTGTTTGTTATACGTTTAAGCTTGGTTCATTGGTGTGTTGTGACCAATCAGGATTTAGACACCCTTACTGTGAAGTGGGAGTTATGGTTTATCAACTGGTTGCTCGGAGAGCTCCGGAAGATTTGGTACCGAATGCCAGAGTGTGATGAGAGCGCTTTGCTGGAATGCTGAAATAAAAGAGATTTCCTTTACCTCATCAAACTGAGAGGTCCGACTTTTATTCTAAGTGTTATATTCTAAATTTTTCTACCACAATACTAAGTGCACTGTAATGCAAAAATGCAGTTTATTGTCTGAGCCTGAAAGCGCTTATCTTATTCACGGCGCAAGGCAGGGAACAACCAAGAACGGGGCGCATATCAAGTATTTCATCCTGTATTTTTTTTTCCAAATTTGCATTCTTTAAAAACAGAAATGTTCGGAGTCCCTAAGGGGACAAGGGAAAAAAACAAACGAGTCCTCGTGTGTTATCTCTACTTTTGAAAGATTTCACAAAACCTTTGTCTTACTATTAATAACTGTACTGCGTCTGTTTCAAGTACAAAGGGTAGAATTAATGGTCTAATGAATATAAAATTTAAAGACACTGACATGTCAAATAAAGTGCTTTACGCATGTGACTATGTGGGTGCAGTGGACACCATTTAAGTTTTAGATTATGTATTTCCACACATATCTATTAATAAATGCACTGTGTCCATTCGTCACCAGTGACTGTAAGTGAGACAGCTATTGAACGGTAAGTGCAAGTATAGACATTGAAACATTAATTAAAATTCGCCCAAAAAGAAATATGGAAAACCGGACAGATATTTTATTTGTCCACATGGGGAAAGTAGTTGGCAGCATAATCAAAAGGCATTTCATCACAGCATTATAAATTCAACAAAACAACACAATCGTACGTATATCGATACAACGTCAGAGCATTCGAGGCAACAATAGGCATTGCTATAGACATTCCCATACACATACCTTACACATTGAAACAAATCAAGTTTGTCCAGATTGGCTAAACATCCTGCTTATTTTACCGTGCATTACTGGTTGAAAAAATGGCTGGAAAAATTACTTGTTGAAAAAATGAAAAAAAAGGCTAACGTGGACAAATTAAAAATGAATCTTTTTAGTGAACAGAGGGGGGCAGTATCTTCACCCTGATGGCAACAGTTCAAAAGTTGGTAATATGTGTAAAACAACATGCATATCTTTAAAAATACTTTTGCTTTAAAAATGATAAAGATTTATATACGGCAAATGTACTCTAAACATATTCTTTTTTTTAAGTGACTATTGTAAATATTGTCTTATCAAAGTTTAACGCAGACTGAATACAGATACTTAATCTTTATATTCTATATACAGACCCTCTGACCATTTATTACATTATATCTTGGCTCTGCTTACACAAACCTAGATGATATAGCTTACTACACACCTAGGCTACAGTAAAGTTGTTTTTAAATAAGTGTAAAGAGAACACTAAAATAACAATAGAATGTGTAGTAAATATATAAACCAGTGTTACTTTCATTATCAAACATTATGTACTGTACATAATTCTATGTGCTATACTTTTACATTACATGACTAGAGACTACAAATGTTGGTTCTGTATGAGCCATTGCAGTGTTTCACTGTAAAAGAGCCAATCAGAGCAGAGCTCATCAACATATTAATGAGCTCACACAAAAAGGGAAATGGCCTGTTTCATTCAGGTCAGCCGGCCTTCCCTACCCCCAGCTGATTCACTACCTGTGCAATCTCAGTGAGATTGGTTGGTTCACAGCTGATCAGAGGATCAGCTTTGAGAACCGTAGACCCAGAGATGTCCAACATCCTACCTGGAAGGTCAGTTTTAAACAACTGCTCAAAGTAGCCGGCCCAGCGGGTCACAACTGCAGTGTCATCTGTAAGGACGGTTCCATCACTGCAAGTCTTCGAGGAACAGATTCAGATGTGCGTAATGTTTCGATTCCTCTGTAAGCAACATGTGGATCACTAGACCACAGATGGTGTGTCACCTGCTCACAGATTCTAAGAAACGCCTCCTTATCTGCCCTCAGAGCCCTCGTACTGTAGCTGTCCTTCTCAGCTTCTGGTACAGACTGGAGTTGCCACCAAGTTGTGCAGTGCGACTCCTCTCAATAATTTCCAGGGTGCCCTGCGAGATGAACCACCTCCTTCTGGGACCACTGGGAACTCCAACACAACCCTTGGCAACCTTCAGGGTCTAATCACAGAAGGTCTCCCACATCACATTAGAGTCAGCAGTTGCACCCAAGTCTGTAAGTTCCTCATACAAACTTAATGCCTCATCAAAAACAACTTGATCTTGGAGTCTGACTTAAACTCATCAGAAACAACTTGATCTTGGAGTCTGACTAAATCCAGCCTCTTTCTCCTAGTAGGTCATAGCCTACTGCAGGGGTGGCCAATCTTATTCGCAAAGGGCCAGTGTGTATGTGGGTTTTTGGGATAACCTTTAGGTCAGCTGTTGACACCCTGGTGTGAGGACTTTTCAGTTCTCTAAATAGTAATCTAATTAGGGAGTTGCAGTGAAAACCTGCACACTCAGTGGCCCTTTCTGGGTAAGATTGGCCACCCCTGGATCTAAGCTGAATCTTCAGAGTAGCAACAACAAGTCTGTGGTCAGAATTCACAAACTGGGCAGTTCTGTAGACCCTGCAGTTCTGAAGGAGCCTCCAGCGTCTGCCTACGAGGATGTGATCGATCTCCTTCGCTGCACCACCAGTAATGGAGTACCAAGTCCAACGATGCTGTTCAAGGCGTTGGAACCAGGATCCAGTGACCGACAGCCCCTGACCTTTCGCAAAGTCAAGGAACATGGGGCTACTTTCACCTCGGTCTCCAGACCCATGGGGACTGACACAATCCTCATTGTCACCCCTGCCAGTGCCAGGGCTCGCATTGAAGTCATCCATGGCCAGTGGAGTGCCGAGCGAAGTTGCAAGTAAAATGTCTCCCTCAACGAGACATCACTCACCGTGGTCGGAGCATACACCGAGACAACCGACAAGACAACAGACAAGACGCCCAAGGAGGGCCTTAGCCTGAGTCTCATGATACATTCATTGGCAGGAGTGACATCAGACACCATCGGAAGGAGCAAATCCGCTTCAGCAACAGCTACTGCCTGAGTATGGCAGCCATCAGACCGACCAGACCAAAAGTAGCTATACCCACCTACAGAGATCTGGCCACTCCCCGGTCTGCGTACCTCAGAGAGTGTTGCCACTGAAACATGGAATTTATGAGGCTCCCCCAACAGCAGAGGAAGATGGTCATCTTGCTGGAGAGACAGGATGTTCCATGTGCCTCCACGAATGAATCGCCTCAAACTGGGACCCGAGTGCCGCCATAACAGGCGATGCCTCAGCACCACACCAGCCCCACCCCCACCCCCACCCCCAACAGGCCTGAGCCTATTAGCTCTCCGGCGGTTTCGACTCCTCCAGGGATGAGGCTCCCCAAGGCTTTCCCCCATCCATTCTATTGTTGTTTCATTCTAGGGCCAAATAATAAGGTTGTAAATGAGCTTGCAAAACTAATTCTGGGCATTTTTCAACCAACCAAACATCACATACCTTCTATATAGACACCAGAGAACAATTTGAAATACTGAAGAAATGCATATTACGGCACCTTTAAAGCAAAGCTGACATTTACGTGATTTTAGTGACACTTTTTATTCAACTTCCCAGATTGTCTCAAAAACACAGAGCGGGTAGTTTTGCCCTGCAACGGCTGGATAAGTTTACCTGGCTCAGACTTACTGAAGAGGGACTTATACCAAAAGCATTTTGGCCCCACTGTTTACCCTGCTGCTGGTTTTGTGGGACAGCCCTCCACAAACCTTAAAACGTCACGACACGACAGCTATCCATAAAGCTTCAGAAGTAAAGGAAAAACACAATGTAGCACTTCTGCAGAAACCCTGACTGTATAATTTGCAAAACGCTAATATGAAATAGTCGCTTTAAAAAATAATTACTTTCCTGTGTCTGTGGACACTGCAACGTGCCATAGCAGCACGAACGGGCATGAATCACAGAGCTCTTGAAGGCTACTTCAAAATAATACATAAATGCTTCAACCAAACGTGGCCCCACTACACCACCTGTGAACCCACTATTTGCTAATGCAAGTGACTGGGCTGTGCTTATTTTGATGGTCTGAATGTAAATTCTGCAATCATTTAATTACAGGATTGTAAACTAAACATCTCCATATAATTACTCATTACTCAAGCATGCCAATCTAATTATTTTCTGCCCCTAGGTCAATGCCAACACCAAATATACAAGCAGCTACATCATTGATGAAATGCTGTTAATCACTGGCTAGATTTTCGATAAACACTTGGTGGCAGAGTTGTCAAAATTCCCAGTGTGGAAATAAACGATGCATGTATTTGACATGTAATGATGAGATGTCTGACATCTGTCGCTAATCAAGTGGATTTTATTGTGACATGAGATTATTTTCTACGTCTAAAATAAAATTCATATGTAAATTCTGATTAAAATTACTTAGACTGAATATAGATTTTTTTTTTTTGGATAGTTTTTTTGGGACCTGATAAAGTGGGAACCACTGTAGTGAAAACCAAAGTGTTTTTCGGCCAGGTGTCTGCTGGGGATGCTGCAACTTCGTGTGACACCATACTGAGAGTCATCAGATGGCAAGATGCTACCATCCATCAAGCAGGCCTCCTTCACCAGAGATGGAGCCACAGTAATGATTGGTGAGCTGTCTCTTTTGCTTCTACCTTTAGTTTAGATATTTCATGAGATTGTCATAGTGAGCATTTTGAATTCTTCTAGGCAGAAAAGCTGGAGTTGGACAGAGACTCCAGATCTCACACCTTGGCCTGGTAACTGTGCACTGTGTGGCCCTTCGCCTCAATCTGGCCATGTCCCACTGCTTTAATTGGCAGAGGGGAGTACCAAACGTCTTCAAATATGCCAGCACTTGTAGAAGAATCTTATGGTTCTACCAGACCTCCAGCAACAGGATCAGAAATCTTCAAGAAATGGCCATGCTATTTGGCCTTCCCCAAACCAATCTGTCTAGCAGTATTCACTGCTAGACTATTCACAGATTTACTTTTTTGACATTTTTTTAAGCTCAGTAAATTTTGTAGACAGTAAACACTGCTGGGTGGGAGTCAGATAAAGAATCAACAGATGTGACGCACCGGATCCTGCCTGCTCTTATTGCAGGCCTCTCATTCCAAGCCGGGAATGAGTTGGCAGCTTACGGACTGTATTCCTTTGCATGAGTTCATCCCCCTTGCCATGTACCTGATGCAACTTGTGCGTGAGAAGATCCACCAGTTTTTTGTCTTTCCAAAAGAGAAACCTTTTTTTTTTTTCTCAGGTGGAGCAGGAGGTATGAGATCAATATCACAGTCCTTGGTTCTCCTTTTAATTGAATGACACTCCTAGCTGAGCTGTCATGTTTGATCTCAGGTCAGAGTGCTGAAGACATGCCGGACACAGCTGAGAGACAGCAGCATAGTGAGGAACCGCTGGCAAGCATTTCTTCAATCAGATGCTGGTCTGAAGTCTCTGCAGGATGAGATCCCTCCATACTTCAAAGAAGGTGCCTGGGAGAGGTTCAGGAACACAGTAAGTATTATCATATACTTCTGGGCAGAAGAATGGGCCAAACCTTAATACTGCGCAATTTGGGTCTGGTCCATTTTTTTGGCCCCAGGAGTATGTGTGTGTACTGTATATCATAATGTATTTGAGTGTTTAATATGCACTTGAACTCCATCCAACCATCCACTTTCTGTACCCAGTTGTCCTACTCAGGGTCACAGGGGGTCCAGAGCCTGTGGGTGCAAGGCAGGGAACAACCCAGGATGGGGTGCCAACCCTTCTCAGGGTGCATTCACACTTATGGCCAATTCAGTAACTCCAATTAATCTCACCATATTTTTTGATTGTGGGGAAAACCAGTGGAAACCCCACAATGACACGGGAGAACATGCAAACTCCACACATCTGGAGCCATAGCGGAGCCTCAAGCTCTGGTCTCAGAGGTGTGATGCAACAGTGCTAACCACTGCACCACCATGCCACTGTTTTGTTGAAATGTTTGTACTGTATAACTTTTACAGGTAATGGAGCCCTTTCTGAATGCACTAAACATCGAGAGCCAGTTCCCAAACACCTGCAGTTTATCTGTCTGCATGTGTGGTCTCTCCCAGATGGATTGTGACAAACTCAGCAGAGTATGGGGATGCTGAGATGAAGACACTGGCAGAGCAGTTCCCAGGACTGAGGAAGTCTAACATGGTGTCTGAGTGGGACCCTAGCAGTCTGAGAATGAGACGTCCTGATCTGAAGGCACTGTATATAAGTGATGTTAACTACATCACCAGCATTGGTTTTAAATAATAATTTTGTCTTTGTTCTCACTTTTCTCTAATTCACACCAAATCCCTGGAGAAGCTGCATCTATGGCTTGAATCCTCTTGAATCCTCCTCCCACCCTGAGCCTTACAGCTGCAATCGCCCTCATATCCCCCATCCAGACTGCAGACACGGGGAGGCTATTTTCTGCACTTAATACATGACTGGAAACACTATCGCTGCTTTTGTATCTGTCAGAAAAATATATTTTTTAATGCATGAATTATTTTTTTTTTATATAGGTTAAGACACCTCTGCGCAACAGATTAATAGGTGAGGCACTTGGATATGTGTTGCAAGGCGGCAATCGATGGACTGGACTAGGTGATCTTGGACTACAAGGAGTGCATGAAGAGGTTTTATAAAATGGTAAGTAGGAGGCTGATTAGTTCTGCCTCTGGTTGTAGACAGTGTAAGAACATAAGAACATAAGAACTATACAAACGAGAGGAGGCCATTCGGCCCAGATGAACGTAGATGAACAATGGCTTCATTCAGACACCCTATTAGGGCAACATTTTGCTGGTTGTGTGTATTTATGTTCAACTACGCTGCTACAGGGCCCCTTAGAACTGTAAATTAAAAGAACGGCTTGTGCTGTATTTGACTTGATTTCTTTTCTGTTTGTTAAATGTGTAAATTAACATGTTGCTTTTATGTTGCGTTTAATTTTGAACAGGGCACTTTAATTTCTTTTAATAAAATATGCTTTAATGTGATAATTGTCTTTTTTTTCAATTACATAATCGTTAGAACTCCTAAAATATATTACTTGTAAAAAGTGTGTGAGCCAGTTGAAGGCATGGTACATAGAGGCATGGTACATAGAGGCATGGTACATAGAGGCATGGTACATAGAGGCATGGTACATAGACACGCACATGTGAGCACATGATCATCTGCACCTCATTTTGAGCTAAGAAAGACCCTGTCCAGTATATTCAAAACTCTGCAGCCCGAGTCCTCACCACATTGCACGATTAGCACACATCACCCCTCTCCTCCATAATCTCCACTGGCTCCCTCTTCTATATTGCATCCACTATAAAATCCTTCTGTTTATATTTAAAGCACTGCAAGGCTATGCTCCTCACTATCTTATGGAGTTACTTCAACCCCTCTTTCCCATTTGCAGTCTTAGGTCTTTTTGTCCTGGTTTGTCTCCGGTCTTGAAGTTTAAGTTTAACTTCAACTGAAGTCCTTTCTCCTCTCTGCCATCCCTCCTTTCCTGATCACTGACTCTCATTTTGTCCAGTCTGTTTAGCATGGTTTGAGAGTCTGCTGTATTTGTTGCCTATTATTTGTGACTGAGCCTTGCATTTCTTATTTTATTTGTACTGATCTCTTTCTGTTAATAATTTTTCTCTAAAGTCTCCTTGTGTTAGTGAAAGGTGCTAAATAAATGAAATCCCTTACACTCTGTCTGGGGGCCTGTTTAATCAGAAAAAAATATCTGAGCGTCGTATTTTGTATTTCAGTTGAAACTCTGTTGAAAGTTTGGTGACTTTGTGAACTATGTATGGGAAGATATAGGAAATCAGTGTATAATTTTGAAAATGTTATTTATTCTATTGCTACAGGTTTTGTACCTTTGCCAGTGTTTGGGGTCAAATTGACAATCACTTCAATGGCTTTTTGCATTCAGGGAAGTTAATTTGCGAAAAATCCTTAAAATCACCCTAAAATGACAAATTCCATGTATTCTCACACGAAATGTGATTATGTGTCCTAAAGAGATTCAAGTTTCTAAAAAAAAATGTAACGACATATTTTTGTGAAGCTGTATTTTGTACCTTGCCACTGTGACATCAAGAGATTCAAGATTATAAAAAGTGAAATTAATTAAAAAGAACGTACTTTGAACAACTGCAACAAACTTTTGCAACTTTGCATTTGGGTTGAATTTTGCCTACTTGGTTACTTTGGTTGATCTTAAACTGCTCTCAAGCTGTGCTTACTATAATACATTTGTCTATTGCCATGGAAACCCAAACAAATTTGAGTTTAGTAGACCGTCACAAAGATAACTCAGCCCAGCATTAGGGCTGCACCTCCAGAAAAAAACAGCTGCCAAATGACGATATGTTTTCATAATACAGTATGGATCAAAAGACAAAGGAGTCTGGTCATACACTGCTGTTAAACTACAACCTCAGCTGATGCTCTGTGGCAGACATGATGGCATGATTTACTGCAAGGCAGGAAGCTGAAGGAAGAGACATTTTTTCCAAAAATGGAGAAAAGTGTTGGTTCTCGGTACCATGTGCACAAGAGTAGCAGGCAGGTAGGATGGCTACCCAGTGTTTGATGAAGTCCCGTCCAAGGCCAACAAGGATGAATACTTCTTTTACAGTGGATATATTATCTACGTTTCAGCTGTTTCACAGTCAGCTGAAAAAATTTGTCATCGAAATGAGAAACTCGACGGGAAGCCTGAGGTTTGTTTGCAGTTGGTGTGATATGGATCAGACACAGTCCAGTGCTGACCTTGGTCTCCTCATTCTTACTGGAGTGTACAAGCCCAAAGGACAAACAGCTTCCAGTTCTGAAACTGGAAGGCCGACATTTTTACTAAACCTTGAGAGGTTCTGTGCTCTCTCTCATCAGTAATATGCTTCGACAACCATGAAACAAGAGTTGCACAGAGGACTATGGACAAACTAGCAGCCATCATAGACATCTGGGGCATAGAGGTGGAGAGGCAGCCTTTGATGTATAACCCGGGGCCTGGGGTCACTGTCGATTACTTACAAAACATTGTGATGTAGCAATGTATAACCAGACTAGTGAACATTATTCACCTTTGAATGGAATCAGTCTCTCATCAATCCATTCATTTGGTCTAAAATACTTGCAAATTCAGCAAAAACAATGTTTATTTATTAAGGTGCAAACTAAAACAAATTTCCTGTTTTGTTTTCTAAACACAAATAGAACAGTAAATTCTGAACTTGCATAGTAATGTCATTATTAGTACTTTAATTATTAATACTTTACCATACTTTAAATACCGGTCCTGGGCAAGGAAGATGAGCCTGTCTACTGTGTCCAGGTTTACAAGCTGCTGTCTGTCACAGGCTCCAGTAATACACTCCTTCAGAGGCAGAGCTGGTTGCAGGAATGCATATCTTGGGTCTATCACTGTAATTAGCTTTTCTCATTTTCCCTCATATTTGGTGGTATATACTGGAACCATGTCTTTCAAAATGTAGCAAACAGCACGTGTGAAGTCTCTGTGCCTTTCCTTCTTGTTGTAGGGTATAACACTAGTAACGTACAGTGTTTGTTGACAGGTGTACCTGCACTCATTACGTTTCTTCACCAACACTTAAAGCAGGGTTCTCCAATTCTGGTCCTGGAGGGCTGATCTGCAACACAGTTTGTAGATTTCCCAGCTCAGACACGATTTCTAAACCTGGCAATTAGCTGCTGAGCTGAATGAGGTGTGTTTGAGCAGGGAATCTGCAGACTGGCCCTTCAGGACCAGGACTGGGGAACCACCATTAAAGGTTTCCCCAGAGGGAGCGCTCAGCACTTTCATGACACATGTATTACCAAAATAGTAGCATGCAGTGTTGCAGGCATTTCAGTGATGTGCTATCAAGCAGAGCTCCTTATTGGCAGCTTACTGATGGTTCTTATTGTTTAAATTTTAGATATGAAGATAGAAATATATCCTGCAGCTCTACAATATGTTTTTTTTTTTTTTAAAGAAATGTTTTCAGAGGTAATTGCATGCATGCAGTAGCAAGCAGTACTATCCTGCAAGAAATGAGTGTTTATACAGAATATAGCAAGTGCTGTTTATATTGTATATATTCAGCATTCAGGGGTGGCATGGTGGTGCAGTGGTTAGCACTGTTGCCTCACACCTCTGGGACCCAGGTTCGAGTCTCCGCCTGGGTCACATGTGTGCGGAGTTTGCATGTTCTCCCCATGTCGTTGTGGGGTTTCCTCCGGGTACTCCGGTTTCCCCCCACAGCCCAAAAACATGCTGAGGCTAACTGGAGTTGCTAAAAAATTGCCCGTAGGTGTGAATGGTGTGTGAGTGTGCCCTGCGATGGGCTGGCCCCCCGTCATTGCTTCTGGGATAGGCTCTGGACCCCCCGCGACCCAGTAGGATAAGCGGTTTAGAAAATGGATGGATGGATATTCAGCATTCATTTCGAATGTGTTTGGATGATTGTGTTAGTATATAATACTGCTGACCATATTACGCCAGATTGATATATACTGATTATTTTATTTACAGGTATTTGCTTCAGAAAGACTGTTGCGATGCACAACAATGGTGGAATGAAGCTGAACAAGAAAAGTTTATGGGCTATACAGTGAGATGATGAGATGCAATGAATATAATTAATTTGTACTTAAAATGAGCAAACCATATATTGTACTGCTTTATGTGTATAACGGCAGTCAGCATGGCACAAATCCTGTAGCTGTTGCTATGCTTCTTCTTAAAAAATAGAGCAAGATTTAGCTATTTCTCAAAACTGATCTAATTTGGGCCTTTTTAATATTTAAAGCATCTTAATTAAGGAACATGGGCACAGTCAATGGCATGCTACAGTAAATGTGACTGGTGTGAACAATTGGCGATGAAGGCGGACCTACGACACCATGCATTACAAGAAGACATCCAGCTCATAGCTTTTAATGGTTCCTTGGCTGATATCTTGTCACCAGCCTTTGGGTTGAATCATTTGTTAGTCTTATTGAGATACCATGAATTGAAGTTAGGCAGCTTGCATCCTGTCCTGCACCGTTCTTTCTGGAAAAGGCTCCAGGCTTACTGTGAACTTATCCTGGATAAACAGTGTTCAGGTAGCTGCGTCATTTAAAACGTGTGGTCATCTACACAAGTTATCATGCTCTATGGCTGAGGTTCTCTTAGATGAGAACCTCAAACTGGATTTCTGTAGCTCAGATTCATAGCAGCATAGCAGTTGAGAAGGTGGCCCAAAGTGGATTCAAACTGCGTATGTGTCATTTGATCAACTGTTACTAGGGTGAGCAGATCATTGATGTCAGGGGAGACACTTTGAGCTACTTCGGGTTTTACAAGCTACTTTAAAACTGAAAGGCCCATATGATTGGCTAAATAGTTCCGTTCTTTTTGGACTTTCACTGGTTCGTTTCCTTAGTTAACATTAGTGACACATGCATGATTAAAGGAAACTGACCAATCAGCATGCAGAAAGAACTCAGGGCTAAAGTGAACTTCAGGTCCTTTTAATTAAAATGCTAGTTTACAAACCCAATCCTCAAAGTGACCCTCCTGACACGGATTATCTGGTCACCCTGACAGTTACACACTCCTGATCTTTCCTGATCGGAACCCAGCCAGATAACAACTGGTGAAAATGGTGACTTTGTAGATAAATGAACACTGACAATCATCTTCCTTTCAAGGTAAAAATACCTGCTCTTCTTGTCTCAAAATGCACATTTACATTTAATTTTGCACATTCTGATGTGGAAATCTTTAGTTTAAAAGTTTATCTAGTACAGTTGCATTTGCATATTTGTACATTATATATTATACTATATATATATATATATTATACTATAATATATATATATATATATATATATATATATATATAGTACAATGTGCAACATATAATGTACAAATACTACTATGTATATATATAAATAGCAATTCTGTCCACCGTCTTCCTTTACCTACCTTGTGTGTGTATTTTACGTGAATTGCTGCTGCAACACAAACATTTCCCTTTTGGGAGAGAGACTCGGAATACAAAGGTGGTTCGTGTATCCACTTTTCCTGCAGTGATATTTTTTTAGCAATAGAGGGCAGCATTTGCTTTCAAATGAAGGGAAATGTCCCACTGAAAAGACCTCGTTTCAGTGTCTGCGTTCTAATTTCCTAATTTCACCATTCGCGTCTGCATTCTCTATATATAATTTGTACAAGTAATTTCTACAATGTTGTGTTTAAAAAAAAAAAAGATTTGCGTGTTTGTGTAGATGTGTTGCAGGGACATACATACATTAAAGTCCACGCAGCTGGAAGCCTTTGTCCTAAAGTACGTACAATCTGCCTATATATCTAAGACGTCCACGTCTGTATTGCACAGTCCTGAAGCTGCCTTATGCTAAACCCATTATTTAGTAGCAGAACTAGCACATCAAAGGCTTAGAAACTACTCCATAGTTCCTGGAGCAGACAGAGCAAAGAGACCCAATCTGCCCTCTAGTGGACACTCTGTTACAGTCACATTATCCAAAAGGAGGAATTTGAAAGGGGTTTAATATTTAAAAACAACAAACCGAATTTTTACATTTCAAATTTTAATCAGTGTAACAAATTTCCTGACATAACAGGAGTAGAGAATAAAAAAAAACCTTAAGGTTGCAGAAATTTATGATTTCTGTGCTGCGATGTTGAAGCAGAGCTGAGCCCATGTTACCTTGCACATATTCTGCTAATCAGCTCCATCATAATCATGCATACTGTACATGCATCAATCATGGACGAAGCATTACACAAATACAGGACATAACATCGCTTCCAAGGTGATCGCTTCTTAATCGCTTCTTATAAGGTGATTGAGAAATGTATTATTTTAAAAAAGACTTGCAATATATTAAAATGATTAAAACTTAACCTCTGGCATATGATAAAATCAGAGTAATGATATAATATAAATGACATTACACAAATAGTGGACACTTGTTACGTTGCCCTTCAACGCAGCAATAAGCTTATTTTCCACAAGCATGTTTCAGTAGCAGAATGAATAATCTCCAGTTGGTGACTTCAGGTGGACTCAGCAGTACAGGACAGGCAGCAGACATGCACTGGGGTCTTTATTGCACTGTTCATCACTGCCAGTGTTGTGCACAGACTTGACCAAAGTGCTCAGCATGGCACTGCTTTCAACAAGCCTTCGCATAAATGCAGTATAAAAGTATATGCGGTAGACATCAGTATACATGGCTTAGCATATATGAAGACAGCAGAGGAGAACATTACATAGGAAAGGTGTAAAATATTGCACATAAATGCAAAAAAAAATCTAGTTAAAATGTATCTCCCACATATTCCCATATAGCATTTTCATATATTCATTTCAGTTTGTGAACTCAAAAATTGCTGCAGTCGACACCCCTCTAGATTCCACTGCACTGGGCCAGTGACGTCCTGGGAATGAGGTCCCCTTTGCCCGGAGTCCGTTACAGGATCACACAGCTGGACCCAGCTGGCTCCGGAGCGCTAGGGGGGTATGGGGGGGGGGGGGGGCAGAAGTCTGTAAAACCACATTATTCCTGCAGAATCTGAATTCTCCAATAAACACTTAACAGAGAGTGAACAGACTGTCCCTTCTGCAGTACTAACTGCAGACTCAGGATAATCACTCCAGTGCGATCACTTTGATGACATAAGAAATATATAACAGCTACTTTCGGGGATTTAAAAAGGCAGAAGCTGGGATGTGCTGGGGCACCTGAGGAGGCTGTGTTGTCAGGGCTCAGCATTTAGGAGGCCTGCATGGTGTGCGATGTTAATATCGACATCACATGTGATGCACCTGCAACTGTCACATTGCAAGGACTGCAAGACCATCAATAAATTGCGCTAAAACTGAGAAATTTAACAAAAATAAGTGAGGGGGAAGGACGCAAGGACGCATGAAGCTCTGTACGTCTGTAACCCCGGGGCCACCTAAGTGACGATTCCATCCCACATACCAATCAAGAGTTGCATTTATCTCTGGCTGAGACATTAGTTATCGGAGGTGTAAATCAAAGAGAATGTTATAAGATGAAGATGGTTGGGGGGGAACCTCTGGCGGCCCAGGGATCCGCGGTGCCTCTCGAATGGGGGGAGACCCTTGCAGACGCCCCGCCAGCTCCTCGCCTCGCCTCCTCGCCTCGCCTCCCCGCCCCGCCACCGCCTTCATTATTTATTTTCTCGGCTCCTTCAGCCGCTCTTTTGTCCGGCTGCTACTCTAATTGGCTCTCAGGCTGGAGGTTTTAAATAAATAAACAAACAATCTAGGGCCAGAGTGGAGAGGAGGGGCCCGCTAATTAGCTCGGGGGGCCGGGCTGGGGTGCAGCCTGATAAATGTTTCATTTCCTCCAGAGCCAGCTGGCCGTTGACCCCCCGCGTGTGTCGCCGCCGTACCTTTCTGCCGGAGCATCCGTCAGTTTCATCTTCTTCACGGCGCTGGCCCCACCCCCACCCGGAGGAAGGCGGGGACTGTGAGGGGGGTCCTCACACTGGCCTGTTGTCTCTGCTGTGACCTGTAGGGTCAGCATGGGCAGGGAATGAACATGAGATGGTGAGAGCAGACAGAGTGGGACGCTGCTTCGAGCTCCAGCTTCAGTGGTTCTGCAGCTGCTGCTCCAGAATGTAGGACATGGTGCTCGGGTCCCCGAGACAGAAATCAGGAGTACGGCTAACTTCAGACCGTCCACGGACTGCGTCCGTATTGCTGATCCTGCACTTAGAGGACGAGGAGATGAAGAGAGCCCTCACCATGTTCCTCTTCCGCAGGGGCTGCGGCTGGCTGGGTCCCGCGGAGGGGGTGCGGGGCTCGCTCTGGGTCTGGGCCGAACGGAGGGGTCTCCTGCACAGGTTGTCCCTCTTCTGCACCACCGTGGTTCTGGAGGCCAGCTGACTGCTCGGCGTGAAAAAGGGTGGATTGGGAGAAGACAGGCAGTGAGGAACCAGATCCACAGAACGCTCAGCTCCTGAATGAATGGTGGAGGAAGAGCTTCCCGCTGCGGTTTCTCTGCACCTACTCGGATTTCTGCAGGAATCTCGGAGCAAAAGTTTTGCAGGACACAGGAGTGTCACTTTACACCCCAGGAGAAAGCTTGTTTGGCCATATTACAGGACAGTGCCAGATTGTACCTTGAATCACCCCACTGATATTAATCACTAGCAGAGAAGGAAATGGTAATATTATTGTCAATCACCAGGGGCAGCAGGTGGTATGGATTCTGAAAGACTGATAGCAGGACCGGCAAAACCACTGTCTCTTGAGACCATGAAGAACTCTTGTGTCCCTTAAAGAAATGCCTTCACTGATAACACATCCTTTTTGAGCAATACCACTCAGCGTTGATGTCAAAGCCAATAAAGTCATCTGTCTGTGAAGATTTCTATCCATCCATCTGTCCCGATTCCCAAATGCTGATACGGGACAGGGTCACGACCCCTGAGTCACTCTGCCATCCAAGATTGTATATAATTACAAGCTTAAGAAAAGCATACAAGCTTTTAAATGAAGTCTGGCTTGTTGCTTGCTAATCCATTAAGGCCTAAAACACAGCCACAGGAGGACAAACACAAGTCTGCCTTCAAAGGGCTGTTTCATTAGCGGATTCCTCAAACGATTGGCAGGTCAGCAGAGAGCAGAACAGGCAGATACCCATCAGGAGCTAATTACCAATAAATAAATAAATAAATAAGTAATAATTAAAAAACCTCGGGCCTCTTGAAAGGCAGAATCTGAAGGAGTCACACAACAGACACCTTTAATTATGCCCACCAGTGGGCGATAAAGGGTTAGGTGCTGTGCAGTGGAGGACTGAAAACCCGGCCCAATATCTGTCCCTCTGTGCCACATGGAAACACATTAAGGATGAAGCACAGGAGTAATGTACCACCTCACAGCACCCCCCCCCCCCCATCCCAAATCAGACGGTCAAGTTTACGACAGCCATGCCCAGATCTCGTGGTCACCAGGCCACCTGGGAGAACAGCAGCAGTACAGCAGTGACACTGTAGGGTCACGTCGGCTGCCCATGTCTGAACACCAGGCTGATGCAGAAGACTGATGAGTCACATGGTTTATCCCGGTATTCTTCATCACCATCGTCATCTTCACCATGCTAGCTGTAATCCATTCCCACCAACAGCTGCATGTTTACACAGCAACATATTTCACTGTAGCAGGGAGAGGTTGGATGGATGGATGAGTAGCTCACTGTATCAAAACAGGATGTTTCTCACAGGTGTAAGTCTCCCCTGTACATTGTCCAATTAAAGCAAAGGACTGTCTCATCATAGGTGTGTCAAAGCCCACTGTTTAAAACAACCGAGGACTGCGCTGGACCCAGGCACAGGTACAGGCCCCGCCTCCGACAGGAAACCCAGTGCATTCTGGTCGTTAGCGCCTTGTCAGCGCTGTCAGGCTGCAGGAGAGACGGACGGGCTGTCGCCAGTATCTATCAAAGTGGCGATAGGGAACCCCACCCCCATCCAATGCACACATCGTTAAAGTGTAGGTGCGGTGGGGAGGTGATTAACAGCCTCTTTCCCCTGCCATCTGGTCCTCCCCCCACCCAACGAAACCTCTTCCTTCAGGTGAGCGCGCCAGCCCCCGTCCCTCAGCGTCTCCTTGGCGGCGGCCGGGCCCTGACCCTGTCAGCGCCCCAGCGGCAGGCGAGACCCCGGTAACGACCGCCCCGCGGGCCGGCCCGCCCCGGTCAGCGCTGGCTGATTAAACTTTTAACAACGTCCCTGGTGCAATAAAGGGCAGGATGACAACTTCTCCCCTCGTCAAGGTGCCTGTATAATAAACTAATTAGCTGGGCCAGCGTGGGCTGTGAAGCCCTTTTAATGAGCAGCAATCGGCTGGCCCCGGTAATAATAGCCAAGCCTGGCCCCCCTTTTGGGATTCAATTAAGGCAGAGACTGTCATATGCTGGGGGACTGATCAATGCTGCTGCGGACGCCTTCTTCTGGCGAGGCGTCTGCAAGGTCGCTGGCCAAGGGCAGCCCAGGCCTGGGTGGGGCGGGGTGAGCTCGTACCCCACAGCTGAGGACAGGCTCCGGTACCAGTCGTTGATGTCCTCCTGGTCGCTGGACATCAGCAAGAGCTTTTCTTCAGTGAAGGTCAGCTGAAAGAACAGAGAGAAGTGGAGTCAGACCACAGCTACTGACATGGGAGATACTTCCAAGTTCGGTGAGACATGCAGTTAGAAAGCTCATGCCCTCTTCATTAACGGACCAAGAGGTCTACGTCTAACCCTAACCGCATCTGCCACATTTTCAGCCCCTTTGTAAAGCATCCTGCTCCCTCCACCAATAATAGCACCAATCAAAGGCGGATATCATCTGAAAAATGAGCTGAAGGTGTTTCCTGGTTGTTGCACACATATCACTATTAAAAGCATGACAGGGTGTGTTGAAGACAAAGTGGGGGCAGAGGGTCGGCAGGGGCGGGTACGGAGGCCAGATGGAGCGCCCGCCCGGCCAGGTGCTGCCGCTTCCGGTCTCCTGTGGACCGGGCGGCGGGAGAGTCTGACAGGCAAACGTTAGGGCCTGACGACAGCGTACTACTGCAGCACCCGTGAAAAGTCCATCGCGCATTAGCGCATGCCTGCGAGCGCAGCTGCTATCGAGGCGGCACGAACATCACGGGCATCTTGGCACGGATAACAGCGGTCGCGCATTTCCATACGTCAGAGCGCCCCTTCCAGTGCTGTCCGGACACTCCGATTCCGGCCGGCAAAGGGCAGATCCCCAGGGAACAGGCTGTACACGGCCGCGGACTCATTTCGTCCTGACCGTGTGGACGTGTCATGCCCACAAAGTATGCTCAAAATCGTGATTAAATATACTCTGGTAGTAAAATTCACTGCCGGATTTCACTTTTAAGCAGACTGCACTTTAGACGCCTATAAAATAAATTAGACCGGGGAGCTTAAGGAAAGGGACCCATCCCATTAGTCAACAGGAAGCATGTGCTTCTTGCCTCAGCAGAGGGTCTTTAGACTGACATCATACGTGTCAGATACGAAAACAGGCACTCCGGCATTACACAATAGGGGCTTAATACTAGAATAATTACAACAGGACCCTATTAGAGGGGATCATAATTAGTGCCTAACATATTAAATGACCTTTCACATTTACCTGGTGCTCTCGTTATATGGGGAAACCTGCAAGGTTATGGACGGCATATTAGCCATCTTTAATCTTTATTACAGCTGTGGACAGAATTTTAATGATAGTTAAATAGGCAGCGGTCACTAACATATCCCTATTAAAATAAAGGGGGTAGTGGTGGAGATGGGAGGGTGGGGGGTGCGCTCATAAAAAATTAAATGGATTAAGATTTCAAATGTACCATCATCAAAAGTATTATCTAATTACGAAGTTCACTGAGCGGGCCAAGCGAAATGGCTGGAAATATTAGCTACTCGCCACGTGGGAACACTGGTGATTTATGCACAAATAGATTCCCGTTCTGTTGCTGTGCCGTAATTAAGAATTTGTCAGGAATTTTGACCCTCTGGGGTAGAAATTACTTTGTAAAATAGGAATGGCAGAAGCCGAACCTCCTTACCGCACATAATTTGGCCTGATTATTTATACATCAAAAGGAGTCTGCCGTGGACGCTGTATAATATTTAAATAGCGGGGATATTACGGAGAACTTCATGGAGAGGAGGCAGCGAGAGAGCGGGCCGGGGAGGGAAGAAAGCGCTTCCACCACCAAATATGCGTGAGAAAATGGAGGAAATTTTCATAAAGCTTTTTCGTTTTGCATATAAATTGGCGTCTAGATTGTGGCTGTGCATTTACTGCTGTCAAATTTAATTTTTCTTTAATTCTTCAGGCCCGGCAGTGAAAGGCTGGAGAGCGCTGACAGCAATTTTCTCTGCTTACAGGTAGGGCCTCGGATCAATAATATGTCTTTATGAGAAATTACCCTTAATGTTATTGAGTATGCATTTGGCCTTATAGGATAACGAGGTAATGAAATGCCATTCCTGCCATTAGATAACGTTAACTACCACAATGAAAAGGCTTGACAGGGCTGAGGAAGATGTCTTTGCGGGATGGAAGGAAGAAATGGATCTCGGGTGTAATCTGATAAGCCTTCCAGGAGCTTTTACCCCCACCCCCGCATAGAATGGGCCGGGCAGCGATCAAGATCCTCGCAAGCCCGGTCTGGGAAACACGGCATGAGGAGGGAGTGGGCTTTAAAGGCCGCAGATCACATCAAAGGCGCTCATTTCAAGAGTGGAAAACAAGTGGTGTGTGGGGATCACTGGAGCCCATTTGCCCAGAGTGGCTTACGATTTCTATGGTTCTTGACCGCAGGGCAATGAGGCCATTATATTGCGTGGTGATATGGCAATATGTTTGACTAATATTACCCTCCGTCAGTCATGTGGCACAGTGTGGCCTTCTGGGAGATGAAGTTCTGAAAAGGGGTAGCCATTTTCTCCTGCATTCACACTAAATGTGCCAAATTGAGCAAGCCAGGAGAATAGAGCATTCACACAGGTCAAAGGTCACCTGTCCTCTTATGGGAGACCCTCTCAAAAACCTGAACAGCAGTCGTCAAAGCAAGAGCTACACTCACCACTGATCAGGTCCTGGACTGTTGAACATTTCTGCTCCTTTAATTAGTGTACCGGACTAATCTTCACCCCCAACACGTAGATGGCTGCGTGCTCCAGGTACTCAGCATTTCTGCACTTAATGAGAGCTGGAATACCTTCAGAACGGAGGCCCCCTAGGGGAAGTGCTGAGTATAACAATCTGGCTTGGCTTATCAGCTCTCTCTTCTCAGATGTACAACCTGCTCTGCCGTTGCCAGGCCGCTGATTCCGGCGATGTTTGCGGACACGAACGCGACCGCCCTGTCAGGAGCCAGGCACCCCTGTTTCTATGGTGTTTATAATCAAAATTGCTCCAATGTGCAATGAGCTGTGGTGGGTAACTGGTTCAAAAAAAAGACAGATTTTCACTGACAATTCCTTTCTGCGGCAGAATGCGGGAGTATAATGAACAAAGCTTAGGCCTTGCAGTCTCTGAATAGGCTCACGGTCGACGGTCCAGCATGACCTTAGATTGGGGCAGGTTGGAAATAATTATCGGCATTCTCTGCTAACCCTGGGTCATACAACAGGATCACAGTTGCCGACATCCGGCATATTGTATGGGGAAACTTTCCGAATGTAGCGTGCGTGTTACTGCCCCCCAAACAAGACCCAAAAATCCAAAAAATGTGCCTAAAACCACAAAGGTACTGGCAAACAAAATATCAGCCCACTGTTGAACTGGCTATTATTATTCTGTGCACCCGCTGGAGAGACCAGTGGATGTCAGTCCACTGGAAAAGACCTCAAAATGCCACCTTCACCTACTGCCACAGAGAAACCCCCTGGAGAGAGACACGGGAGTCTTCAAACACAAAAACTCACTGAGTCTTGCAACAGCTCTTCTATGGAAAGTCTGGAAAAGGCATCGCATCCATCAGTGAAGACCACGAACACATCACAGAGAAGGAGTCTACATTCCGCTCAGACCCTGTCCATGAGCAGTAGGGTTAGGGTTACAGAGGACGACCATAAACACCCGGCCAGCTGTGCGGCTAAGCCTGGATAACGTCGCTCTTACCTGTCCAATAGAATTAGACCAGTCTGAGACTATGGTATTTAATATTAATTAACCCCCCTCCCCCCACCAAGAGTACACACCTACATATCACCAGGCCACAATCTGAGCTGTCAGTGGGGCTGTGCTGTTTTTACCACAAGGGTAGGAAGGGAGAGTGGAAGAGGTTAAAGCCCTCCACACAGACAGAACTAATAAGTCAAGTACATTCAAGCAGAGCTAATTATCCAAACTGGTAAAGTGCACATGCATGTACCTCTGAGTGCGTTTGTGTGTGTGTTATAGCGTGAGCGGGAGTGTGGTCAGGGGGGAGTTGTTCCACATTTGAATATGTTTGATTTGCGATTGCAGTACGAGAATGAGAAGACTGATGCTAAATTAACATAAGAAAATACAGAAGTCTTTCATCTTCCTCTGTTCCCTTTAATGCATAAACTGGGACACAAATGAACTTTGTGATTATCGGGGCTCAGCTTCTGCGACGTGTTCGTCTGTGGGGCGACACCCGTGGCATTATGGGCCGGCAGACCCACACCGGCCTCCCGGCGGCACCCTTGACGTTTGCGCCAGCACGACACACGGCAGTCTTACTAAACTGACTAAACAGAATTCCACTTTCTATGCTAGTGGCTGGGAAATTCTGTTTGTCCCCTGAACATCGATAGAGAGTGTTCACTATACTCACCAGACAGAGGCATGCTTACAGGCTGGACAAACCTACAGAGGTAATGCTGCGTTCCATTTGAAATTACTGTATTGGGGCTCATTAAATTGGTCGTACACACAGTACTGCCCAACTGCTATCTGTGGATGCATTGCTACGGTGCTTTTATGTGTAAACCAGTGCTGTTATCAACTGATATTGCTAACAATGGTTAACAGTTGACCAGGCCGGAACCGGTTAGCCGGATAATTTGTAGTTAGTCTGGAGTAAAGGTAAATGAACGAAGGATAAAGGCCATTTAAACTGGGGTAAATTAAACCCAACAAGTTATCCAGCTAAGTAATCTTGCTTACTGAAACAGGTCCTTGGTATTGCTAAATAGCTTTCCGACTTGTTGTACTGGAACGTGGTTAATTTGGGAGTGATGTAATTCCAACTTCCAACCTCTGAGATAATGGAACACAGCATAAATCTGTCTGATTTTCTGGATAACATCCCAATGAAGAGGCTAAAAGCCTCCTGGACATTGGGAGGTGTTCAGTTTGTGTGGGCTGGGGTACACACTGGGCAGGATGCCAGTCAAAACAGAATAATAAGGACAACATGTATAAGAAGATAAGAGTAGCACAGCGTTTCCAATCCAGTGCTTGGTGACCCACAGACAGTCCACATTTATGCTTCCGGGAGCTGAGCAACTGCAGCAGCAGAAGTACGTACACTGATGAGGCCGCCCTGGCTCTTGGTGTGGCCGAACACCTTGCCCACCGTGCAGTCCTGCAGGGCGTAAACACGCTGGCAGGAAAACTTGTCTCCATTGGTGGGGTGCAGAGGCGAGCAGGGCGTGGTCAGCAAGAGCACATCAGAGAACAGGAAGAACATCTTGGGCTTGACCTCAGTACCCTTGGGGGGCACGGTCCGCAGCCATCCTTCGCGGATGTACCACCTGCCTGGAATAGAGGGGGGGGGGGGGGGTTCTGCTCACTTAAAGACCAACATGCAGGTGACTTAAGGATGGGCAAACCAAGCAGCTGCCAGCTCAAAGCCCTGCAAGGTCCTGACATCACAAACTGACAAAGTGACGACTAATCTTCCAGATGGTTTGATGGGTCATGTGATCTAAAGCTCAACCACAGGTGGATCTATAAGATTGGTCTGGATCGACACTGCGCTTTAGGAACGGAAATGCTAATCAGTAAACTGCACAAATTTCAGCAGATTCAGGAACCAATTCAGATGTTGAATTCAATACTTTTGTTGACTGAGTGAAAATGCAGCCCTCTCCCATCAGATGTAAATGGTTTATTCCCAAACCAATATTAATAAGGATGTCAATATACAAAGGCCACGTGCGAAGAGCAGACCATTATTTAAAATGGGGGGCAGGGGGGGAGGCAATAGACCAAAAAATAAACAGACACACACAGCAGGTTGTTTAGTATTTACAACACTCTCCAGTATAACGTAGAGCCTTGTTACTGGCGAGCTTTTGGTCTCCCATTGTGGTCCTGCCTGATCCATGCACGGTGCTTTGAACAGGGCCGGTTCAAAGAGCGGGACATCCAAAGGCCCCCTTCATGCGCTGTGTTCTTTCAACTTCCCCCTTCAAAACGGGCTCCTCTGCTCCTCATCAAAGACCGGTGGCTCTTTGGGGTGGATGGGGGAGGGGTGGAGGGGCAGTCACACCGACATTAAGATGGTGCTACCAAAGAACCGGGGTCTCTCTCACCCCCGCAAGTATCTGGACGAAGCCATGGAGAAGAGAGCGTAGCGGTGAGACGCTTGGCCCATGAGAAGATAATAAAGTTGGATTTCAAAGGTACGTCATTCAGACCAAGCCTTACATACGCACCTCCGCACTGAGTGTATGACTTTGCAGACGAATGACCTAAACAGCCGCTACCTCTGCAAGACAGAAGCCACCACCCCCGTTGTTTTGTTGCTCTATACTGCCATCTATGTGCCGACGCTGATGAGACCTCGGAACATCGTTTCCCTTTTTTAAATTTCATCATGAAACCAAACGTTTGGCTAAGTGTTCGGATT
This sequence comes from Brienomyrus brachyistius, assembly GCF_023856365.1. Taxonomy (NCBI): domain Eukaryota; kingdom Metazoa; phylum Chordata; class Actinopteri; order Osteoglossiformes; family Mormyridae; genus Brienomyrus; species Brienomyrus brachyistius. Next base: position 32,371,754 of record NC_064533.1, read on the forward strand.
CCACCAAAGCGTTCCCATAAAAAGGTCTCCGTCTTCATCTGCCTCCGTACTGCCCAGGTACCGGCATCCCACTGCGGTTCTGACCCACATTAGCTTCATGGGCACCGTCAGGCATATCAACAAGCCGGCCGAAGGCCCCGGCGGTCGGCTTTAAAGTTACTTATTTGTAAAGAGTTACTTTCTTTTACCCGCATTAACAGGCCGCAAGGAGGGAAGGAGGCCTCGTAAGGGCCGGGCCATTATTGGACGAGTGGAGATGGAAGTGGACTGAGAATCTGGATGAGAGGCTTATCAACATCTCACATCCACATCTGAGGGAATCCGCCCCCAGCTCACTGGGTATTCATCAGCCCCTGCCTCCCTTCCCGCTACCTTTTTATCTGCCTGCCCACAAGATGTGCAGCGTCGCTAATTGGTCCTGGGGGAGAGTGGCAGGCCCGATCCTCCACGGCGAGGCCTCTCTCTGTTGTGCACATGTGGGCATCTCTCCGGGGACACTCAAAGGCTTCCGGGTAGGAAGACAGGGCCATACACTCCACAAGTTGGAGAAGGATGCAACTTGGGCCAAGGTGTGTATGTGTACGTGTGTGTGTATGCATGGGGGGAAGGGGGGGTGCACCTTTCTCCCTCCACCTCATCAATTACCAAGCCCAACTTGTTAATTTCATTCCATCAAGCTTTTCTATTTTTTTTAAATAAAACATTAAAATGCCTTCACTACATTAATGCTGCTTAATGACTACGGAAACCACACTTTTTTTTTTTTTTTTTTAAATATTCAAACAAAGAGCCCCCACCTTCTGATGCCCGCCCCATCCCCCGTCTCCTCTGCAGACGACACAGAAGGGGTGGTCTCTTGGAGGGGATGAAAGGAATAGTTCATCACAGGCACCCACCTGGCACCAGCACCTTGCTCTTGCCGCCCGTCAGTAGCTTCTGAATGCGGCGCAGCTGCAGTTGGTTCTCGTGGCTGCGGGCGTTGTCCTGGATGCGCTGGGCCACCTCCGAGACCGCCTTCACCGCCCCTGGCACACATGCAATTAATGCATTAGCTCCAGATGGATGCACCAGCGCAGGGAGCCCATTCTCACGCAGTCAATTAGCAGCACTTTACCTACTTTGAGGCATTTAGCGGCTTCATGTGGCTGTTTTTTGGTCTGGTGCATTAAGGACTATCTTTTTTTTTTTTTTTTTGGTGGGGGAGGGGGGGGGGGGTGGTGGGGCATTCTGCATTACTGACTTTGGCCACCGATACACATTTATCTGTCTTTTGATCTACAAACAAAAAGGGACGTTTATTTTATTACTGCATTCCGTTGAACAAACACCATGTGCAATGTCAGCAGAGGACGACACAAATGCGAGCTGGTTCATACGCAGACAGACATTATGCTTCTGCACATAACAGGAATGCGTGTAGGTGTGAGACCTACACTGATCAAAGACGAGCCAATGAGATGCTGGGAGTGTCAGTGCGATGGACGTGTGAGCAGGTAGGCACGGCAGCTACACCCAAGGACAGTGGTGGGAAAAGAGCACAATTTTCATATTTCATACGTCGCCTATTTATGCTGAAAATGGTAACCCTAAGCCAGGTCACTGCAGACAGCGTTGGTGTACACACATGCACTCACAAACACTACTTAACACATGGCCTTACACCGCAATAAATGTGATGGCGAATTTCAGAATTTTTCAATACGGAAAGATTCCGTAATACAGCACCAGGAGAGAGAGAGCATTTTTTTTTACAGAACTGAGATCAATTTAAGGTGAAAACAAAAGCATCTATAACCCAACAGCTAAAGTACATTAACACTCACACAGTCATGACTGCTGATGATATTGTATCCCTTTCCTTTGACGATTATATCCACATTTGAAAGGTGCGTAGAATGCATGGAATTTGTCTTTCCTACTAACCTTTGGACTATTCAGAATTACAAGAAATTCTTCACATAGGCATTTGAAAATATCCACTGCAAATTATAAATAATCTGGGTTTGGGTTCAACAATTCATGTACGTAGTGAAACTTTTTTTTTCCCAAGTCGGCAGGTTTTGTGTTGTTAAAAAACTAAAACGCAACATCATTTGTTTGACAAGTGCATCATCAAGTCAACAACTGGATTATTTTCTTTTCACTGGAAGTTCTGTGATTAGCGTGCAGCCTGATTCAGGTGTGTTGTCTGCAGTAGCATTATGTTTTAACCGGGTGAGTAATGATGGTCATGCAGAATGTTTTGGAGTAAAAAGTCGTTATTTGGCTCAGAAATGTTTAAGTTGCAACAGCTTAACATACTAAAATAAAATACAAAAAAGGCACAGTAATGAGGCATTTGTACTTCATTACTTGCCCCTCTACCCAAGCGGTATACTTTCTTGAAGAAACTCTCCAAAATTGGTTGAAAAGTTGAAAGCGAACACTGACCTCGCGGGACCGAAATCTTCAGCTAAAAAAAAATGGTGGCATGTGGGAACACAAATCATATCTCCTGAAAAGCTAAGCAGAAGCAGAGACAGCCATGTGCGCATGTTTAAACAAAAGTCTAAAATGCCCTGAATTGTCAGTTATCAGCTACAACTAAAAATTGCTGAAAATGGAAAACTGGCTTGCCATTAATTTTATACTATCTCCAAGTAGAAGGTCCCTCTTCACCACTCAGGGAAAAAACACACAAAGGCCAATCCTCAGTTGGTTAAATACCTTCAGAATAAAGAAGTTTGTCCACATTCACAGCAATTAAAAGGTAGAGCAAAGAGAAAATAAGACCCCTCCTTTATTATCTTTGAATCACTGGAGTCTTTAAACAGTGATCTGATCCTGCTAGTAAATGTAATACCAAGCATGACTAGGCCACGATTAACTATTTATTTATTTTCCCTGCAAAAATTATTATTCATAGAACGGTTGGCGAGTACACCTAGAACGAGCTTCAAGTGTTTTATTAGTCCTGATGACAGGTAATATTTATTTACTTATTAACACGAAATACATTTCATGCTGAAAATGAATTATCTTAGAGATAATGTGCCTAAAGACCGTCACCCATATATTAATTATAAATAAAAACATTACTGCTATTCAGAAAAGCCTGTAAGATGTGCAACGTGAATTGGTGGTAAAATTCATTGCTTACTAACACATTTTAATATTCACCTTTTGTTAAGGGGATAAATAGACAATAAAATAGACAACATTAAGTTGCACCATTACTGTGGAAAACAAACATTCATTTTACGCCGACAGCTGTTGCCTCCTTCATTCTCGTGCAATCGACAGTTGGGATGACGTAATGCTGTAAGGCGCCCTGCAAATATAAGCCTGCTTATTTTCTATAAACAGCTGCCTTTTTCCCCCCAGTCATTCTCTTACCGTGATGATTCTAGGTCTGATACAACCACAACTTGCAACAAGTTGTAATATTTGACAGTGAACTGGTTTGTTATCACAAGGTACATGCAGACCTAATTGATATAGAATTTAGCACTAAAACTGTAAGCAACCAGTAACTTTACAAAACCATTAAACCACACATTTCTCAAAAATTCTCTCAAATAAACTGCTGCTATAATTATAATTATTATTATTTAAACATAGAAAAATCATCCTGCTTTTCTCCTTTCGACTAGCAAGAATAATGTGATTTGGAACGATACAGAACAGGGTACTAATTTTTTTTTTTTATCCTCCCTGTAGCGTTGTGTACAGAAAGGCTGGATGCGCCCTTGAGTGAATCTGTATAAGCAAACTCCAGCATCGCTATGGGGCACCATGCTAACTCAGCCGTCAGCATACCACTCCAAAAAGCGGCGCCACCTAGTGGCAATGTTAATAAGCGCGCATGCAGGGAACTGCAGGGCCCGGTGCAGCTCCCTGCAGTACCAGCCTGAGGATGTCGGTGCCCTTTTGTGCCCGCAAACCGCACTGGCTTTTCTTTCGGTCTTGCTAAACACAATCGGTTATGTGTTTTGTTAAAGTAATGACAAGCGATCAAATGATGCTATGTTGAGTCAAAAACATTCGCGAAACGTTTTGTCGATGAATACCGAGATTATATATATATATATATATATATATGAAACATGTTTTTTAAAACGCCTGCGCAGATCCAGGTGCGCTCCTGTGTTTCGTAACCAATCCCGACCCGGACCCCACAGCATCGGCTACCGCACCGATTCACACGGTAAAAGCTGCGGTCGGACACCGGCTTCTCATCACACCCATATCTGTGCTCAGGAGAAAATGGGGACTAAACAGGTTGCTTCACGTACTTTAACTCTGATGAAATAATAACTACAACTTAATTGGGTCACTTATCTATACAACAATTATCGGGGACGTCTTCCAGAAATTACTTTTCCATTTTACAACTTAGTAATTATTATTATTTTCCCCCTTACCTTTCTGAAATGTATTTTAGCGCTGCCTGTACAAACACATTAGCAACTTTTTTTCATTCACAGGGAAAAAAATCAAAGGCTTTATCTTTTAAATGCTAAATAGGAATTAGTCGTCGGAGCACTTTAATTGTAAGGTTTTTTAATTAACCTGCGCTACTGCAGTGCTGGGGACGCTTTGCGTGAAAAGCGCGCATTGACGGTGACACCGACAACGGAGCCCGGGACAGAGCCAAGGTGGGGGCACTTTCAGGGCTAGTCAGCCTAATCAGACACAGTGTTACGTTGAGAGCCCTTTTTAAATAATTCCTTTTAAATTAAGGCAGCGTTAAGTAAGAAATAAGGGAGTATATGCAGTAATGGAGAGAAAGCGAGCGATGGGGCCGCGAATCTGGATGGTTTCCTTCCTCAGAAAATGAATCGCCAGGCTGTTTTAATTTGTAAGCCGGAGCAGAGCACAACCGATGAGATTTTAATTAATACACATAAATAATTCTTTGTGTACATTTCTGCTTAAGAAGGATTTGCTGTTTATTTGACACTGGGATTAGAAATTAATCATTATCGGGCTTCTGTTGATTTAGAAATTTTATTTATTAATACATCTCACGCGCGCTATCCCCCTGGTCAGGTCCCAATTCATTATTTCAAAATCCATAAAGACAACAGGCTGGTCCCCCACTTTCCGACAATTTCAACAACCCCCCTCCCCCCCCCCCACATTAATAGCAAATAAACAACAACAAAGGCTGGAAGAACACTGTCCTTCACCGTCGCAGACAGGGAAGAGCCCCCCCCCCCCCCCCTTCGATTCCCACTGAGCTTTAATTCAATTAGCAGTGCAGCTGTCCTTCATTTTTAACCGTGCTGGATATTCGATTGTTTAGGAAACTGCGCTACAATTAACCCAAAAACGCGGACCTGCTGCGGCGGCCGCTCACCTGACAGCTGAGCGAACTCGGGGCTGTCCGGTTGCGTGTTCTCCGTCAGGTCCCGCAGGAAGTACTTGTATCTGAAAAGAGAAAACAGAGTCATTATCTCCCCGTTAGTTTAGAGATGTGAGTGACACTCAACAGAGAATATTCACAAACCAGAACATGGAAAAAAGTGCTCCCATCTACTGTAATTTTCAAATATACGGATCTGTTTGCTTTATTTAATAGCTGATGAAAGGGACGGTCTAAATCTTGTCAAGATGGCTCTAAGTGTCCCGGCTCCCCCATGTCAAATGAATGACTGCTGGTAAGACATTACGCATATGTCAACTGCTCTTCCAAAAAGGGTATAAAATGGCAGAGTGCACCACAACACCATTATTTAACCAAGGAGACCAACATTTAGAGGGCACTTACACTACTCAGAAACAGCAAAGTGTGGAATTAAGCCCCAATTCCTGGAAAATGGATATGAAGAGAAAACAGGTATCCAGCATCTATTGTGACTCGGGTCATGTGACCCAGGCCTAACCCTGAGAGAATGCTTATCTGCCATCCTCAATGCCATTAAGTCCCCCCCCCCCTCCCACCCCGAGCAGAGTGCAGCTGCAAGATGGCTTTGGAAGCTTCCAGAACATTAAGTGAGCCCACTTCTGCGATTCGCAAATAGCTGTCAATAGTTAGCGTTGTTTTTAGGCATTACTTCCATTAAGAAAATGGACGGGCTCGTAATTTCTCAAGGCAGGGGTTAAGATGCACTCAGGCAGCAAAACATACACTGGACATGATTCTTGGACTGATGAGTCATAATTCACGCGGCTGAATTAAAAAGAGTCACCGTGTCTGTCGCCATTAAGCCTGATGCAGATATACATGCTTCAAACGTTAACTGGCTTATGCCTGAGTTGTTTGTCAGCTGTACGCAGAGCTTACGCTGTGGCCTCCACAAGTAACCTATGCCGGTACACACAATCACAAACCAGGCTTTAGGAAATGGTACCAAGGCTACCATTGTGGGAAGACCCTAACCCTACCCCACAAACCCTACGATCCTCTAAGACCACTCTTATAGCAGGGCTTTTCAAATCTGGACCTCGATTCCAAATCCAGGCCTTGTTTTCAGTTCTCCCGGGTCGTTCCTCTATTAATTACTCATCTGATTGGCCACACCCAGCTCACATGTAAAGGAAGGCTGGAAAATCAGCAGGACTCGGACCTTGAGGGCCATGGTTTGAACGGCCCTGCCCTAAAATATCAGCCCTGCTGGTTGACATCAATACCCCGTGTGACATGGTTCCAATCCAAAAACGGTCACTGGCAGAGCATTAATGAAGCCAGTCAGCGAACAGCACAAACGAAATCACTGGGGAATCATCTATGGATGCTCCAGAATCTTCTAGAGAAAGCACAGATGTTTCCTCTAAAAGCACCGCATAGCCCAGAGATAAACCTTCAACCAGGAATTCAAATAAACCCAATATATACTGGCTTTTCCTTCCATTAATATTCATTTTCCATTATCACCTTTAAAATTGTTTAGACAGCACATTACAGGACAATCTGCTGTATATGCGTCTGCCTGCTGGATATATAGAATTAATATGGACGAGAGGTAATGGCCAAAACAATTAACATTTATACGCTTCATTAAATATTCACCAGTCAGGCTTTACTACCGTTTGAAGGGTCTTTACATACAGACTTCCTCAGCTTCTAAGCAAAGGATGATAATAATAATAATAATAAAAAAAAAAAGTTTATACACAACCACCCTTAAATCCCAGTGGACAAAAAAGTTGAGCAAAGGATTCTGTAGAAGTCTTCGGGCTCCCGGAGATTCCAGTCAAGCTCTGGGATGTGCATTTCATCACGGAGGGAGCAGTGGGGGAGGAAACAATGGCGGGCCGCGCATTTCCTGCAGCCATGTTCTGATATAAACACCTGTGACAGCGAGAGGATGTCACCCGGCGCCTGTGAAAACGACTGAAAGCGATAATATCCAGTAGAAAGGCGTCTCTCTCGCCGCCTCGCCTTTAAACTCCGCCGCTGACAGGCCTTTGTGGGTGAGGGAGGCGCGGGGCCGGGAGACGATCCTCTGCATGAGAAATCAGGCTCCAATTTACCCAGCTGCTGCCTCCCTCCCCTGCTGGGGAGCCTGGCTGACTTGCCACGCCGTTCCTCCAACTGCGGCGTGAAACGGGGGCCCACGGACCGCGCGTTAGCAGAGCGCTTGGCATCCGGGCTACGGCCCCTTTGACTGTGACGCCGTTTACCCCGAGTGGGGGGGGGGGGGGATACTAGAGTCTCGGAAAACCGTCTCATGGAAATCAGAGACGGTGCAGAGAGATCATTCACGGTTTATAGCGTCTTTCGGAGAAAAGCGAGGGCTCGGTGGGTTCGGGAGAGAAATTAAGATGAAGGAACAGCCGCCCCCCCGCCCCCGACAGACCGAATGTGGCCACAGCCCAGAGTTCACAGCTCTCCTCGTCCTGGTCAATAGAACCAGAGACGACGGGGGTGACCTTGGTGGCATCAATAGCCAACATTGATTCCCCCCCCCAGCCTGTCTCCCCAACTCAGCCTCTGTCTCGCAGTTTACAGACTGGCTCCGTGTTCCCCCAACCGACGCCATGGGCCACTGGAACAGGCCCAGTAGAGGTCACAGAGGAGAGCTGGGCAGGGGTCACGGCGCCATGCAGAGCGGCGTAACACCCAGTAAAGAGAAGTGATTGGCGATACGAGGCCAGCAGGGGGCGCACCTGAGTAAAAACCTACAGTTCGGCCTGAGAATGGGCAGCGGCCACCTGGTCGTCCACAAAAGGGTCGTGCCGAGAGAGAAAGATAAATAAAAAGAAATACAAAGGTGGAAGGAAATGACACAGCACTCAGATAGCAGAGAAAAACAAGCCGGGGGGGGCCGGGTTTAAAAAGGCGGCGAGTGAGGAGGGGGCGCTTGATAAAACACGCAAACAAAGCCACACTTCAAGAAGACCTACAGCAAAGAGCTGCGAGGCGAAAATGTTCAAAATTAAATTACATCAGAGTTCCATCTAATTTACACAGACGGATAACAGGCAAAATCATATTACTCGTTAGGAACTGGGGGTGAAATGAACAAGCTTGGAGTTAAATTAAGCCTCCTTCAATTAAGAAGCACTTGAAAGTGAAATAATTTCCTTTCTTTATTCCAGTTTTAGAACAAATGCATTACAGGCATTATCAGCACTGAATGTCCTGGTACTTATTAAGGGGGGGGGAGGGGGTGGAATCTAATTAAACCAAAGCATTTCCCTCTATTGAAAGAAGGGAGGGGTATTGTAATGAGAAATATTAAGGCGTATTCCGAATAATGTAAACGGAAGTCGTTCATTTGCGAGTCCTGCTCTACTCATTACCACAAAAGCAAAGAGGCGATAAGAAGACAGTAATGCAATCTGAATGATATCTATACCAATTAAGTTATTATAATGAAGACTGCCGGATTAGAAAGCGCCACTGTTCTACTTACAGGTGTGCCTCTTAGCTAGCGCATGCTAATTCCTCTGCTTTAAAAACAGCTCATTTCATCTGCATATTACAGACATGTTGGGTCATTCCGTACTAACACACTTGTCACTGGAAGAGAAGGTGGGGGTGGGGCGGGGGGGGGCTGTCCAATTATTTTACTTAATACACATGCATTAAGGATTCAAATTTCTAATTAAGAGACAACATGCGCTGTCAGGCATCGGTATGGCTTATTGAACACAGCGTAGACCGCCTTGTAATTACCCACGTTTAATAGCCGAAGGAGACGCGGGCAGCGTGCGTCTACTCCGGCCGGCACGGCAGGCGTCTTTCCAGGCGCCTGATTAAAAGCATGCCGCGGAAACGGAGCGAGCCGAGCTGGGAAAGAGAGGACGGCGGCGTGCCGAGATCACCCAGCGTCGTCATAAAACCCCACACTGGCTGCCACGGGAGGAGAGTCGGGCACCCTGGTCTTCTGCGTACATGCGGGAGGAATCTTCCGGCAGCCATCCTGGGGTCTTGATTTCAAAGAAAGAAAGATTACAAGAAAGACGACTCTGTCCCACTAGAGGGAATCTCAGAGGTTGTTAAAGCCAAGACAGCCCAAAAACACCCTCAAAACGTAAGCGCTCCGAATCTGGCTGGTGCCACTCGGTGACCGGGTGAAGGACCCGGGGCCTAACACACGCCGGGTAGGCGTGGGCCGCAGCATCGGGATTGAATCCCCCGCAAATCGAACACAAATACACCAGCGCACAAACGGCATCAGTGAGCCACTTTATCGGAGGACACAGACGTGTGTGCCGATAACAGGAAGGTTACCACGGGAACGCAGAGGCCTATCCCGGCACGCCAGATCATCAGCATAATTAGAATCTTTTTTATTAGAATCCTTTGTTCTGTGGAATATCAGACATTGGCTATTGGTACCTGCTTTCTGACGTTTCTGATTAGCTTTAAATCAGCTGACGGCACACTACGTTCTTGTATCGGTTTGGCTCTAGGTTTCCCAGGCAGGTTGCAGTTGGAAAACAGCTTCGGGGTCAGCAGGAAGACTTTTAGATAGGCCAGGGCGGAGTCGTGCCGTGCCAATCAGAGCAAACCAGACACCGTGTATACCTGAAAAAACTGAATCTGCATTTGATGATCTCGCATCTCACAGATTCATACTCACTATGCAGCCATTCAATTCAATGTCTCTAATATCCCTCCGTACAAACAAACCTACTACTGGCTTTTACAAGCTTTCCAATGAGGTGCCAGAATGACACAATTTATATAATTCACTGCTAATTCAGTGCGTGAACCATGCAGCAAGAGCTCTAAATGCAACCCCCACCCCCCCGAACATGGTAATGAATCCAGCCATCAAATAACTTTTAAAGGGTTGTCTGGATATATCAACAACAGGCCCTAATTAGCAAGTTTGTATCTGAGAAGACGCTCCTCTAACATGTTCTTGGCAGCATTAAGAGCAAGAAAGGAGAAGAAGAAAAACAGAGAACAGGTAACTTGCCGTATGGAGGGGGAGCGAGCGTGCAGGCGATATTCACGAGTCTGACGGACAAGCGTCTGCCGGAGAATTCGTGACATCTCCAAATGTTCCCCAATCTGGCTTCTGGCTTGACGCCCGAGGGGCCCTGGGACCTCCAGTGTAATAAATAAATAAGTGTAATGATGATAAATGAATGAGCGCCGCTCTGTGGAGGATGCTGCCCGCCTCCGCTCCAGGTGACACCGGGGATCCGGGGCCCAGTCCCGTCCACGCAGGGGCCCCGCCGCAGAGCCGTGTCAGGCGTGTGCAGGCGGGCAGCTGGGATGGGACGTGAGCTGGCAGCAGTTGGTGCGGGCATATGGCCGCCCGCATCTCCGGCAATGGGAGCCCCCCCCCCCCAGCCCCCATCAGGGCCGCCTTTGCTACCGACGGGTGTCAGAGACAGGCGGTCTGGGGGCCCGGGGGAGAGGCCGCGGCGGGACATGCTGACAGCCGGTTCATGGCGCTTACTGCAGGGAAGGGGGGCAGGGAGAACAGGGCTGCGTGGTACCGGGGTGGGGGAAATGCTCACGGTAATAAGGCACTGCATCTGTGTCCCACCCACCCACCCATCACAGTGACCCGCACTGCCCTGACTTGCGTCACTTAAATGGTCTCTTCCCACTTGCAACAACCCCAACAACCCCCCCATAACACAGTTCCTAGTTCCTTCCCCCCAAATTTTAACACTGTCCTGGACCTCCTACCCAGTCGCTACCTTAAATTCTTTCTGCAAATTTCAGCGTCTAAAGGGGCTTGGACAATGAAACAAACACTTGATTTCAGACCATAATACATTACAGCGTTTCCCAATCTGATCTCCGGGTACCGAAAGACAGGCCACATTTTCGTGCTCCTTTTGCGCCCAATACCGCATCATGTTGAGATCATCAGACGTTCAAATTCACTTTCATGTTGAGCAAACCACTCTGTCTTGCTGTGTGTATTGATTCATTATCATCCTGATACATGACACCACCTTCAGGGTACACTGTTGGAATCATTGGGTGAATATGGTCCTCCAGAATGGTTCAGTAGTCCTTGGCAGTGACACACCCATCTAGAACAAGTAGTGGACCCAGTGAATGCCATAATATCGCAGCCCAGACCATCACTGATCCACCCGCGTGCTGCACTCTGAGTAGACAACAGTTCAGGTGATGAGCCTCGTTGGGGCTCCTCCACACCGGAACTCTCCCAGATGCAGGAAAGACACTGAAGGTGGACTCATCAGAGAACAATACATGTCTCACATTGTCCACAACTCAAGATCTGTGCTACTGGTACCACTGAAACCAACGTTTGGCATTGGCATGAGTGACCAAAGGTTTGGCTATAGCAGCCCGACCATGAACAGTGACCCTGTGCAGCTCCCAACAAACAGCTTTGGTAGAAACGCGAGAGTCAAGGTGCGCATTTGCAGTGAGTTGGACTGCTGTGGTTTTGTTTTTCAATAAAACCTGGGTTAGTGCCCAGACATCCCTCTCAGACAGCTTCCCCTTGTGTCTGCAGTTACTCCGGTTAGACGCGGTCCGTCCTTCATGGTGGTATGCCGACATTATCCTGGATACCGTGGCTCACGATGCGACACAAGAGCTTGCTGTCCTGGTCACAAATGCACCAGCGAGACACAAACCAACAATTTGCCCTCTTTTGAACTATAATACATCTCCCATTATATATGCGGAGTGCAATATTTTATCCACAGCTGTGCTATTGCTTTGCTAATTCAACCTTCACACTCTGCTCTTACTGATGGAATGTGCAATCAGAAAGACTGGCCACCAGGCATGAAACCTCAAACACTATTGGTCAGTGTTTCAGTCTCATTGTTTAACTCCTGTATACTCGGTGTCACTATTTATTTGTATATTATTGGGAACCTGGTTCCAATCAGTAATGCTTTCATACTCAAATCTATGTGATTCCATTTATTTTATTTCTGCTTATTCTATTATGTTCTGTGTTCTGTGTACCAATACTGTCGAAACAAATCCCTAGTACATGCAGATGTACCTGGCCAATAATGCAACTTTAAAGTCCAACAAAGGGGACCCAACCTTCCAATCAGTGCCAACTATAAAGAACAGAGCCTGTGAATGTGTTGAGTAGCCGTAGGAAGCCATCAGTCAACACCCGCCTAAAAGACCTGGGCCTGCCTGCAGTCACCTTACACTACCCTGCCATAAAGAACATTTATCTTAAACTATCCATCCATCCATATTTGCTTGTCCTATGCAGGATTGTGAGGGTCAGCAGCCTATCCCAGAAGCCAACTCACTGGGGTGCCGACTCATTGCAGACACACTCACACATTCCCACCTAGTTTAGCGTAAACTCAAAGTTCCAGATGACGTGATGTTTTGACTCGTATAGCTGAAAGGCACAACAACCAACTGCGGCCTCACGTGGTGAGTAGGTGAGACAAGTGTGTGTGTGTGTGTGTGTGTGTGTGGTCCAGGTATACATTACATTGTGGTGACCAAATGGCCTCAGCAATGTGGTAAAATTAGTTACTTTTTAGCTTTTTCAGGTCCCCACAATATAAATCGCAATTTTATAAAAATCTGTGAATACAATAAAAAAACTAAAAATGCCTAAAGTATTCTGACACTTATGGTTAAGGTTGAGATGGGTAGGGCTTAAGGTTGTCATTGTTGGGATTAGAGTTTTGCCCTTAGAAATTAATGGACAGTCCCCACAAAGATATGAGGACAGGTCTGTGTGTGTATGTGTGTGTGTGTGTGTGTGCCACCTACAGTTTATCATGCCAATACTGAAGCGAGGAGGCTGTCTATCGAGGGCTTTACGCCTGGAGCGACATCCCTTCACCGCAGCACCTCTTAACAGCAATAATCTTCCTGTCATCGTTAAGGCTGGAAACACTGAACCATCTTCCTTGGAGAGGGACGCTAATCTGAATCCAACCCCCCCCCTTCCAGTAACAGATAAAGACAGCGGCTGATCTAACACTACCGCGACGCCCCCGCGTGTATCTGCGGCCCGTCCGCGCCTTAACAGTCCGAGGGATGTTATGCGGGAACATAAAACCACAGACGACGTTCCAGGGATGAATGGGCTCGTACTCCATCCTGGTGGCGGTCTCCGTAGTCGGCATATCACTAAACGCCGGGGGAGGGAAACGTCATTAAATAAACATAATACAAATTAAACCATAACACACACAATCAAATAATGCCTTGGAGCTGCAAACACAAGCGGCGTTCTTCAGCGGGAATCTCCTCAACGGTCTGCGGCCGGCTTCGTGTTCGAGTTTGGGCGAAGTGGGAGGGAGAATAATAAATAAATAAGAGTATAATTAAGACATCCGGCAGCGGCGCGGTAAGGGTGTCACGTTATTACTCCTGTTCATTACGAACCGTGTTTTGGCCCATTTTACTTCATGCTGTATTAATTTATGACAGGGGTGAAGACCGCATGAAATTACAGCCAACAAATTCTCGCAGTTAACAGGGAGTACGCTGACAGGTTTGGGATACGTTTAGCAGCAAAATGAGCTTCACCGTCATCTAATAATTCCTCCTTTTCTCCAGTGGGTTACAATTAAGGCTTCCCACAGAGAGACGTGTGACTAATGGAAACTTCCGGAAACAGAAGGGGGGGGGAGATTGGGGCGTGAAAAGCTGCGTTTACTCATGTATGCCAATGAAAGCTGATCTGGAAATTTCCACGCAGAGAAGGTTGGGGTGGAGGGGGAAGGATGAGCAGCAAATAACAGGAAACAGACAAGTAGTGCCCTGGGCTCTGATCATGGGGAGATGGGCTGCCACCAAAATCAGTGGCGGAAGGCTGACCGATGTCACCATGGTGGGGGCAGAGTCTCATCAGGACACAGGGACCCCCCGTGTCAGACGGCCATCATCAGAAGGCTGTCCCCTTCCATGGCTCTGTACAATGTTTTTGAGGACAAGTACCGGAAACGCGCGGTGTCACCTTGAATGCCCAGAAACGCGATGCCTGCACAGCAATATTTTTTGGGGTCTTTATTAGGATCTTAAAATGTCACAGAGCGGACAGGTTAAATCGGAACGGTGAATATATGCTGGTTTACAAGGGAAACCAAGCCCCCCAGTTTAGCCATCAACAAAACCAGTCATCTTCCCAGTGTGAACCAATGCATTTTATCACAACACCCAGATTCAGGCGTTTCCAGAAATTATAGGAAAATACCTGCATACAAATACATTGCATCACTTACAAATACGCTAATGAAACTGGCTCCCTCAATTCTTATTTTAACATAAAAATAATCAGAAGAATCTGCACATGCACGGATGGGCAGGGACACCCCCCCGGCCCATGCTGGCAGTTCGTCAGGTCAGCGGTGACCAGTAGGGGGCGGCGGTACTCACTGCTGAATGCGCTGCAGAGGCAGCGGGAGCAGATCCTCCAGAGTCGTGTTGCGGAACTCGGGCCTCGACTCCTGGAGCTTCTTGAAGCGGCGAAAAGCCTTGTTTTTTTTCAGCGTCATCTGTTTAGGGGGGGAGGGTCTTACACTGCTGATCAGGAAGTCATTAGTGCTACACACACGCACACAGACGTACAGGAACACGTGCAGGTGTGAAGCCTGCCGTCTGACATCACGCACCGGCTGCCGCTTCAAGCTCTTACTGGCGCTATTTACGGGCTGGTTCTGAGTCACCCGCTCCGGCGCCTCACTGAGCCAAGAGCAGGATAAAAGGCAGCCCAAAACCGACAGAAACTCGACGGACCCACACAACGTGACTGACATCCCTCCAAATCGTCGACCAATCGCTACATTATCTCTCAAAAACAACTGAAAGTTGCATCTCAGGCTAACCCTAACTTTCAGGCCCGGATGCTGCGGACCAGCACTTCCAGAAGCCTCCATTAATTGGGCGGCAGCGCATTATCATGCGAGGCGACAGAGGCGAAGGTTGAAAAGGACGGGGCGACTCCTCGCTGTCACATCGCCGCAATTATGCGGCGCCGTGTTCCGACAATTACGTTTATGTAGAGCCAGTGGTGAAATCGATGTAACTTGCGCAGCTAGTCCTTAATCAATGGGGTCGGTCAATTTGCTGCGACCACATCCTTCTTCTTAATTAAGACAGTGATATCGCGGAGGCCCAGGGGCTCAAATAGATAAAGCGGTACAGAGGTCACAGAGCCGACTCGCGGGTCATTCTGGACGTCCGGCTGACAGCTTCGTCTTATTTGGGCCATTCGGTGGGGTCCTGTCACGCAGGACCTGGGAGCGGAGCACGGCGGCCAGGAACACTAACGAGCGGCCCGATTCCCCAGCACGGGCAATCGGATCGGCATGGTCGCGAGGCTCCGTAATGAGATGCGGAAGTTGGACTCCAGTGAGACAGTTTAGCCTTTCTGGAGGCGTGAGCCCGGGCCATGATCAGACGCTTAGCCTTTCCGACGGAGGGACGGGCGGATGCACATCGCCAGACTGTCATAACCAAAATGGCACACAAGATGGAGAGGCCTGTTTGAGATGCGGCCGGCCCAGAACCAAATGGGAACGAATAGCCCGGCATCCAGAAAGGCCTGAACTTCACATTAGTGACTGAGAGAACAGCAGCACCAAAAAATAGTTACTATATATGAATAATCGATGGTGTCTGCTTTCTGAGTAAGACAGCATATCAGTGACCTAATGACCTGCAGTTTAGGGACATTAAACGCTACACACAGAGGGACCCACAGAAACGTGCAACAAATGATTAACGACGGGGATGGCGCTCCGGGCACGAGGTGCTTGGACTATGTTCCAGTAGTTTCCAAGGAAGATGGCAGAAGCTTCACCCGAAAAGGAGCAAACGGAAGCCGGGATTTCCGCTGCACTATCTGGAGGAAACCGCACCTGGAGAACTTTGTTGGCGTTATGGATGTTGTCGACGTAAATCGTGTAGTGATTCAAGTGCTGGCAGAATCTTTCGAAACCGGGGCCAAACATCCCGTCTTCCACGTAGGCCAGTAACGTCCTGCAGAAAGGCAGATGGGGTACAGGAACTCAGCCAACTTATCAACATCGGGGGAGGGGAAGAAATTAATAAACAAACAGCGCCTGCACGGTATCTATGGCGACTACAGTGGCATGTAGGGAGCATGTCATCTCGACAAATAAGTGGTGGTTCTGCACGGGGTCCATTATCTTTAATGGTGCTTCTTTCAATTAGACGCTTAAAAATAAGAGTCAGTCCTTTTTTGATTTTCACACGGAACCTCGCTCCGCGGCGTGGCACCCCAAAGCCAGGCGTTAGTGGGGGGGTGAGGCAGAAAAACTGAAAGAAACACAACAGCAGGCTGTTTTCTCCCAGCTGACATGTTTATCAAGCAGCAGACAGTGGGCACGGGAACTTTCCGGTGCAGGAGTGTTTGCCGAACCTGGGAACAAAGGCACATCAAAGGGGGGAGCGCCGCAGTCGATCCGCCTGTCAGCCACGTTACTCTAACATGGATAAATGGGGAATTCGTCGGGATGTTGACACTCGCAACGAGCTTATTATCTAAACTTGGAATCACATGCGCGCGCCAACCCACTTCCTAACAATGTTCCCTGGGACTTCAGATGTTTAGAGAAGGTGCACTTTTGCGGTGAAGTTGATTTAAATAGATTTTAATGAAGTTGCCCGCCACGGTAGCCTCCGTTCGTAATCAGGAGATGTCAGCGGAGCGGCGAGAGCGCTAACGAGGGCAAAGGGCAGGAGGAAAACTGCATTTCCGGGTTTTCCTGCAGCTGGAGGCTATTATGATAAAAATAAAAACACAAGTTATATATATATATTTTTTTTTTTTAAACTTTTTTAGGGCAATTAAATTCCTTGCCGTAAGGAAGGCTGTAAAAACAGCATTAATATTCCTTTAGCATCACGCTAATGCACATTAATTCTTTGTGGATGCAAAACCCGGAGGGGGTTCAGTCACTGACGGTATGGTTTGGGTCGGCCGGAACGCGAGGATGCCGATTATTGACGTCAGTGGCGGTGAACATGATCCGGGGAACAATCAGACACTGGGAGGTTTTATTAGGCCACGTAGCATTTAAACGGCTAACGATGCTAGTCAGCTCGTGTTTACAGGAGAAGGGAGGCCCTCTGGCAAGCCTCTTACCGTCACTGTCAGGGCGAGCGGCGGGTGGCAGCCACCACATCCTAGGGACGACCTGTAACTTTACCGCACCTGACACACGGGGTCACGGCACTTTGCTTAAAATGTCAGGATAAACATCATCGATTATGTCTCGTCTTGGAACACAAGATGACGCACACAGCGCAAACATTATAATTTACAAACAAAAGCAAAATCTTGGCTTGCTCTTAAGAAGGAGGCATTTTCATTAAAATAAGCAGCTAATAAATGTCTGTCATTTTAGTGCCATTTTCGTAAACATCAAAACATCTTTCAGTTTTCAGTTTTTTTTTCTCCTTATTTTTTCTCCTGCAAGTGGCCATATTTTTTTAAATAAAAAGCTGTGAGCAAGAAAGCTCATTTTACACATGAGAACTTGTACTCTGACCCGACATGATGCAACACGATGACCCTTAAACCGCTAAAAAAAACACACACAACACGAGCGGCACAAGAACCCAAGAGAACCGCGGAGCGCTGAACCGGAGCGGGTCTGGAACCAAATTAATTTTTTGTACCAGGCACCTTAAAGACACTCAATTACGCTGTAATTTTATTCAACATTTCTCATAGTGACAAGGATCGGCTTCTGACATGTGGGATAGTATTTGATCTATTTTCAAACCACATTTACTCTCATTAAGAAACCCCCAGACGCGTTCTTTCAGAATATTTATTTTTCAAATACTTTTTGAAATTGTGCTACTTACTTGATAAAATGACAACACTTTCAAGTTCTTTATTATAGTTTGCTATGGAGCAGCCACCCAATTATCGCCGCCTGCTATCGGGAGCTGTGTCCCCAAACTCCTCGAGCCGCCGTAATGATGATGTACAGCATCGCTGTATCAATACATTCAAATAAACATTTCATTAAGGCACCGCAGTACCGAAACCGCAATTCACTCGAGCCGCCCCGATCCCTGTCGCAATCACAAACCAGGATAAACGTAAACAGAAAAATAAAAACTGCAAATAAAAATCAAAGCCCTATCAAACTACAGGCCGTGGCCTCGTCTCCGGAGCGTTTTGCTTAAGCCTTCTGAACTCGGGTTTCTCTGACGGGGAGGGGACTTTTCTCCTCAGATTATTAGTATTATTTTTCGTGCCCCAACTCAGTGCATTACGAATCTCGCAGAAATGTTACGGCTCATTCCCCCCGATCATGCGTGCGATGTCACCGTGTTCGCCTACAAACAGGACTTAGTGGAAATTAATGGCGGGTGTGGTAGGGGAGTGGAATCTCAATTTAATTCCATGCGGCATGGCGAGACGGGAAAGATGAATGTCGATAGGGGACTTTATTCTTCGCGGGAGAACGGAGTGGTTTCTTATGTCGGCCAAGGATTTAAATACATATGCATATGCAGCCACCAGAGGAAAAAGGAATTGTATATTTGTTTTGAATGTTGTTTCATTCTTTATTTATGTTAGGAAAAAGTCAGCGAGGATTTTAAGAAACGGTCTATAATCAAGGAACAAACATCTAAGCTTGCCGACTTCTAAGCAGCTAGACGCGCAGATGTTTTAAACTGTCACAGGGCAAAGGGTCTCTCCTTAGAGCTGTGAGACCCCCCCGTAGAGACCCCCCCCCCCCCCCGTAGCTCGTGAATGAAGCTCACATTGTGCCAAGCAAGCAGCCAAAACCTTTTTGTTATTCCTGTTTTTCCTTATACGTGGAACGTGAGTATCGGAGCATGCCGATCGCCGGTTCATTTCCCCCGCTTTCACGGGCAGAACTGTCAGCCGCCGTCCGTCTCGCTCGGAAGGCTAGCGCCTCCCAATTTGTCATTTAAGCCACAAGCCAGGTGTGATTTGCACGTGAGCGGAGCGTGCCGTGGAGCTCGATCCTGCAAGAGGGACACACCTTACGTACAGACGCCACACAGAAGCCGGTTGTGTTTGATAACGTGGCAATTAACGGCCAGATAAGGGAATGAATGGCCAACATCACCCCAAGCTTTCGCTTCAAATGGCCGGGCCCAATCTTTAGTATCGACCGAGCGGCTCAATTTATGGGCCACTTTGAGGCAGTCAAATGGCGCTTATCGGCCTTGCTCGAACAAGGGGGGGGGGGGGGGTCTGCTTACCAGCGTCTCGGCGCAACACTTTGTTTCTGCATTTCTCCCAGCTTCCATGCAACAAAAGGTGCCAAACTCTCCCTCTAAACCAGGGGTCTCCAACTCCAGTCCTGGGGAGCCCCAGCCCTGCACATTTTGAGGTTTCCTCTCATGTAACACACCTGATTAAACTTCTCTACTAATTACCACCAATTTCTTGAGTTGAATCATGTGTGGTGGAACAGGGAGAGAGCTAAGCTCTGCAGGACAACAGTTAGAGACCCCTGCCCTAGACACAGGGCTGACTCAAAAATACACAAAATCTCCCTCTTTCCCAGTTAGCTAATCACTAAAAGTCAGTTTATGATAGCCAGAGATTCCCTATCCTCAGACGTCCACCACAGCACGACAAAGAGAAAGTAGGCGCTCATTCAATTACATATGGTTTGCAACTCAATCCCTAATCCATCGTAGTTCCTAAAATTAGGCAAATCTGTCCCCTGGTGACCAGCAACACATAACATCATGATGTAAGTGAAGAAGCGAACATGAGGCAGCCATAGAAAGAGTGTGCTCACGTAACTATGAACTAGAAGAACAAAAGCATAGCACTGGAAGAGATGGATTGACTGTAACCTTCGGGGCAGTGTGTGGCAAAGGTGATGTGCCTGTAATCAGAAGGTCGCCGGTTGAAACCCAGCCTGGGCACATCTGCGGATCCTTGACCGAGGCCCTTAACCCCCAGCTCCCTGGGCAGCACTACAGGTGGCTGCCCTTCGCGGACAGCTTACTCTACAAAGACCACGTTGAGGGAGGCGTAAAAGACAATTTAGTACCAATTATTAGTAGATCAATAAAGTATCAACTATTATTATGATCTACATCGTAATCGATTACATTATCAGGCGGAAGACGTGCATGTCACTGAAACTTCACATGGCTAAAGCGCTCCATCGCCCTAAACTATATCCCATAGTTTTTCTCTTTCTGGTCACCTCTAGCCATTTGTAGCTTCTTCAGAATCCACGACGACTCCTGACACTTCATGGAGCACATTTGCCCACTATTAGGTTGCACACAGGACATGCAGGTCTCCACACGTGTGCAGCAGAGGTACAGCTCAAACCAGAGATCTGAAGTTCACAACACCACCACAATAGTCGGCAGGAACAAACACAGCCCAAAAAAAAGCGGCAGTGAGTGTGCATGCACGGAAGCTTCCGGAGCAAATCAAGAGAAACCGTTATGTCCGGCAAATGCCGCACTTATCGATTTTTGTGTATCTTGTTTATGCAAACCATTAAAACGAACTAGCTAACCTGAAAGTTCATTCGCACTTCATTAATATGTAAGTCTCCAATTAATGTTTTTTTTGCCAACCCACCCCCCTCCTAAGAATAAATATTGTGTAAATTATTTAAAGGATACTTACTGGTTTAGTGAATGAATGGCTTTAATTGAGCTGAAGATGCTTTCTCTAATGTCCTGCCTCAGGGTTCCTTTGGCTTTCAGGATCTCGACAAAGTACTAAAAGAACGAAGGAGAGAGGAGGGGATAATTGAATGTCTTTGACGTTTTGCATACATCCCGCCATCTCCGAGGCCACCATCACACACGGGAGCTGCTGGAGGAAGCAGAAAGCGGAGGAAGGCGTCCATCAGCCGCGGTGCCTCAATTACTCTTAATGCTTTAATCTGTGATGCAAATTTAATGTAGGCTTACTAGAAGGGTGGGAAATAAAGCACTGAATACGAAATGGAAAGATTTCAAATCCCATTAATAATAAAGACAATGTTCCATGATGTATCCCCCTTATAATTCACTGCTCAGTTCAAATCATGCAACACCCGTGATAAAAACAGCAGTAGTGAGATCTAGGGCTCAAGCAGAATAAGGATTAATATTGAAGCAGAATAAGCTTCACAATAAACATGACGCCTCAGGTAAGGTCTGAGAAGGCTGTAGAAACACAGGAAAAAAGACAGGAAACTGCCAGGAGGGTCGTGAACTCTGAACTACGCCGGGTTTCTGTTGCATAAGAGGCTGTAACGTGTGTGATCTGGCAGTCACAGGGGGCCGTGTTGGGGGCGTCTATGACCATGCTGAAAATGTGTCAGCGGCTGGGAAGCAGGACTCTAAAAGGATTATGGGAAATGAGGGCAGGGAGGAGCGGCTCGAAGGGTAGGGGGGGTTGACCCCCAGGTGACGCTGACCGTATTGACTAGCTCCAGCTGGTGGCAGTAGCGCTGCTCGGTACGGACCAGTTCCCGGCCCGTGCGGGCCCGCTTCCTCTCCCAGCGCTCCTGCTGCTCCCGAACGCCGCTCGAGGGTGGCCCGGTGGGCGCCGGCGCCAGGCTCATGGCGAGATGACGAAGGGGACCTAGAAAATCTATGACAGATAGAAGAGGCACGCAAACCACGTCATATTAACGTCACCTTCTATGCTTTATACAGCTAGATATTTAATGAAAGTGAGAACTTTGCTCAACGGTACAACAGCCAAACCTGTCTGAAGATATGAACTGCCAAACCTCAGGTTTAAGTCCACATGCCAGCAAGCAAAGGCCAAATCCGGTACGCCCCAATATACACACTACAGTCTGGAAACTGTTTATTTCTAGTTTCTTATAACATATCTCTAAGCAAAGAAGAGCAATCATTTTAAAGCCTTTGCATGGCCATGTACGATACATATTAACGGCCTGTCCCATTAAAAGGGATGCTGTCATTAATTAATCACAGCATTCTGCACAGAGCCATACAGGAAAGAGTGACTCTCGGAGTCTGTACATCACAAATGAAGGGGCCAATGACGTCGCAGCTCGCGTGCCGCGAGGGACTGGGATCAAACACCTGACAGGAAGCATGTCGCGCCTCACTGACGATAACGAGTGGCGGACGAAGAGGAAGGCGGGAGAACAAAGCCACATTGCTAGTCTCAGCGCTCCCGCGAGTCGAGGAAAGTCTTTCAGCTCCAGGAATAGGAGGACGCCTTTACCATCATCATGCACTACATCTCTGGACACCTACAGAACTATCCTCATTCACCAAACTCACACCAGAGAGGCCGGGCGTGTGCACCACCAGCCGCACCCCTGTCCTCTCTGCCCCTCCCCTTATCATTAAGCAGAAGACTAAAGCACGAGCAGGACCAAGGGACCCCATCAGTAACGCCAACCTCACCCCGGTGCGGCCATGACTGAAGGCTGGATCACTGAGCCCGGAATGGATTAGAGACGGTTTTATGGGACAGAACAGTCAGGACGGCTGATACAGGCCCCCCATGTCAGGCCTGCCAGCCGCTGGGAGGAATATCTGCAAGCAATATTTCAACAAAGAACTGGGTTTACGTTTGTTTAAAAAAGATTAGCCTTTTTTTCTCTTTAATAACTGTTCTTGCACTGAAGCTAAAAGGCAGTATAAAGGATAAGAAATGCAAAGCCAGTCCCCCCCCCAAGGAAAAATACAGCGAGACCGCAGCACACCAGGTCGACCAGCAGGAGGCAGACTCGGGCCAGAGAGAATGTGCAAGAAAAGGAAAAAACAAAAACAATTCCCTGTCAGACGTCGACTCATTGCAGGATGCAATGAGTACAATGGATGGGTGTGACAATTACACAAGGGACAATTAAGAAGTGCTTCGAAAAATTACCAAAAAAAAAAAAATCCAAGACTTATTTGCGCATGAAAGGCTTGCAAATGTTAAACACGTCCACGTGGGTTTAGGGGGCGCCGGTGAGCGGGCAGGACGCTCCCTTACACATTACTCATTATGAGCGTAATGGGAAAACAAGATCTGAGATTTGTAGCTGTCTGAAGCAGGCGGTTGTGCGCAGGCCTGGATAATCCATCATGAAATATTAATGCGGGGGCCCAAAAAGGCACCTCAGTGGGCCTGGGGGGGGGGGAACGTGTGTGTTTGTGTGCGGATAACGCGGTTTAAAGGGCTCCGACACCCACTGGAGCGGGCTGCAGATACCGTGCTCCTGACTAGGCGGCGGGCCGGCGCATTCAGTCCGGGTACGGCATGGGGAACAAATTAGGGGTGTAATTAGCGCGCAAGATCCTTTGCGATAACATTAAATCAATCACACCCAACACCCAACCCTGAAACACAAACATGGAGGGGGGCTTTAAACAATTCATTAGCTTCGCAGGTGCTATAATGCATTCAGATTGGGTGCTAGCACAGGGGTGCCGAGCACACAGCTCTCTCAGGGGTACAGTACACCCCCTCCAGAGACATTTAGGTTAGCGGGTAATAAATAAACCGATTAATCAGATTTTTAAAAAGTGCTCACAGGTATTAGTGATTAAACCAACTGTGGTCCGGAGAGAGGCTGGGGCAGCTGGGTGAGAACCGGCCCACACTCATAGCTACGTGATTCACGGCCTCTTCATGCACCGCGCTCAGCAAGGAACCGACTGCCCGCCCGCACGGTGGAGCCTTCCAGACCATGCTTTCAACACATCCCTCTAACCTTGCTCACAAATTGTTTTACGGATGAAACACACTTTCGCCATTTACAATAAAAACTGCACACTTTTGTGCAAGCATCTCATATCCTACACAGTCAAACATTTAAAATTAGGTTAATCCGAAAAGGAAGGTACAAAAAACATGCATATTTATAATTTAATACATTTCTGCATTATGTGTTAAACTGATTTATAATCTATCAGCGGAATCACTTTGTTTTGGTCTGAACTGACATGATTCCATCATTATCTTGTAGCGGGTGGATTTAATGAAGGAGCTGGGGTTAGCCCTTAGCAACAAGCTAACGCTGCCAAGTTCCAGCCGCTCTGCTGGGTGGATGGATACGTGCAGACGCCGGGGGGGGGGGGGGGGATTTGCAGCGGGGCCTTGTTTATCGCTGCTAATTGGCACCACCCGGGCAGCACGGCAGCCCCTGCCTGGCCTCAATTAGCAGCAGGGAGACGCATCCCCAGGCAGGGCGTCAGCGCTGAGGGCCGGGGGCCCCCTCTGCAAGATGGCCGAAAAGGTTAACAGCCGACAGCCTCCTCAGAAAGGACGCCGCCCCCCCGCTTCCCAAAAAAACCCGCTGGAGCCGTTCCCTACAGCTACAGGGATCGAGCCGCCCCCACCTGTCCACAACCCACACTTCGGCAGTTTGGCCATTTTCTCCCCTGAAATTAAACAAATCAGACTTTCCTTTCCTATTAATGTAGTGCTGACAATCACACAGCAAATCTCATGTCTTACATTCACAGAGATTCAGTTTGATGGGGTTTACTTAGTCAGTCTGGGCTGAGGGTTACAGGCCGGGGAAGGGGGGGGCTTGAGTCGTGCTTTAGCACATTTACCTGCCTGAGCAGATGCCTCAGAACACTTAAGATAACCGTAGTTTAAGTGACCCCAGCCCTGAGCTCTGCTACCCCAGCAGCTGGGCCGTCCCACCCGGATCTTCCCCCAAAAACAGCATCCGCCACAAAGCACACAGTCAACAGCCTCCCCCTGCCCCTCGGCGCTAACGGCAACCACGCGGATGGCTATCCTGCTCTTGTGCGTTTTTGCGGGAAGCCACGTCTAATTACCGCCTTTATTGCCATACTGCCGATAAGTTGCCTCTAAATTAAGTGAACGCTTAGGAAGTTAAAACTACTCCCCCTCCCCCGCCAAGCTCGGTGCATTCATTTGTGTAAATAATAAGGGAGAATCTACTATTTGACAGAGTGTGTCCAATTAGCATTCGTTAGCCTGACCAATTAATACTGGACGAGCCCAAGTTGGTCGAGTTCCCCACTTCTCCGAATGCGACTCCAGCGTCCCCCCGGCAATTAATCTAAGCCGAGGGGGGGGGTCCCACTGACGGCAAACAGGTGTTAAGCTGCTACGTGGCAGAAGGGGAATAAACGCCAAGCACTAATCGAGCACTACAACAAGCCCAGCACGTGCCTGCAAAGCAATGTTTATGCCCCAAACATCTGGTTGGGTTGTAAAAATATATATAGCGTCATCCTCTTCTTCGGCAGAAACAGAAAAGTACAGGCCTAGAGCTAAGATGGAACCATCTGTATGCGCAGGAGCGAGCGCCCTTCAGCTCCACATCCCCCGCGCTCGCCAGTGAAAGGCCATCGCACGTAAAAAGTAATGGATAACAGGTGCTAAACTGGCGTGCAACTTCTCACAAGATCGTCACAGAGACTTTGTTAGAAGCAAGTTTGGTTTAAGAGAACAGCCTGCACTCTAACAAGATATCAAAAGGAATGGATTATGGTGGCTTTGTTCATCGGACACCTGTGAGTGCGCGCATCTCAAACGGGAAGTCATACAAACCGAAAAAGCAGCCTGCTCTACACTGGCAGTACCAATGAATGAACCGGACAGAACTGCATGGTTACGTGTGGGCATGAGTCAGGTGGTCAAGGCTTGTTACTGACCCCCCTAAATGTGGATGCGAAACTGCAGAACATAGGGAGCTTGAGCCCACAGGTGACGCTGTGTTCCCTGCGGTCTGGAGCCCTGGAACCCAAGACAGCGTCTCCCGAAGATAGCAAGCCATGACGTGTCTTCACACGCAAAATTATGCAACCTAGAACAGCATGTGATCTGTGCAGACTCAAACTGGTAGCCGGGGGGGGCTCCTTTCCAGGTCTGCTGAGGAAACCATCCGCCGCAGATCTTTACTCGCATTCTGCTTTCATTAGCGGGGAACGTAGGAAAGCTGGAAGGTGTCGTTCCGGGAGTCGGCCGCAGACGCATTCCGCTGTGACCTGCACGTCCTGCGCGTCAATTCCACAGCTGGAGCGACAGTTTTGGCCATGCACCTCCAGTTGGTTCTTCGTGTGGCTTTTCTCCAGTTACTACTGGACTGTGGGAGGAACTTTTCCCAGGGTGCAGCCTATAACACTAAACAGCCTCTCCGGACAAGCTCTACATCACCTGATCACCTCTGCTTCCTCATGATGAGCTTTACTTAGCTGCCATTTTGTCATATGGATCAAATCTCCACCCACACGCCCCACATGACACCCTGTGCAGGTGAATCAACTACATAGCCTGCTCATATATTCATTACAGCAACTAAAAAGATATAGAGTCCGATATAAAGCTAAGTACAGGTCATTCCTTTACTAAACACCATAAATCCCATAACTGCAGACGTTAGAGCCACTGACCACTTAACTCTCTGGAGAACATTTTAGTTGGAAGCTGGGTGAAGTCATGCTGACCTATAAACAGTTTTGCATTTTCCCCCCAAGAGAGAGTCACATTTTGGATTTTTGTGTAAATTAGCTGAGCACAGGGCAGCACCTTGGAAGCCATCAGTTGTCATTAACCACTCCAAAGTCACTGAGCATGTGCTGGTGAAGCCAGATACTGCATCTGATCCATCCAGAGGCACATGCCACCCCCTCCAGGTCCCGGTCGGCTGCATCCACGTCAGGACGCGGCACCGGCAACCTGATCGGGGGGTCATAAACAGCACGCTCATTGGACAGCACACACCGACATGTTACTGTCCGGTGTAATGAGCATAAGTGCACACGTGCAAGGATGGTGATGGGAGTGATGTCATCTTCTCACTTGTGCCGCTCACAAGAACAGGCATTTACCCTCCATGTCAGGGCTGCGCATTTGTGCACGTCAGGGAAAATCATACCTGGCCTGTGATCCACCTACTGGGAATCACCAATTACCTCACAGAGAACCAAAGTCTCAGTGGTTTATAATTCACCCAACAGTACAACAGTAATTTAAAAGAACAACAACTGTCAAACCCCTTTGGGAACTGTGACATTGTGTGGAACTTGTCACCCGAAGCATGCAAGATAAAACCTCGATATCTAATCTATGTGGGAGGAGAAAAGAGGCCGTTTGTGTTGAGTGTGACAAAGACGGTTTGCAAGGTGACATGGAAGGGGCATGTTTTGAACCAGATATTGATAAAATCATAAAGACTCCATGTGGGGCTCATTTAACCCATTACTGGTTGGTTCAACTCTGGTTCTGTGCCCACCTGTCGCAGGGAAAGGACAAAAGAGATCCCAATCAATCCCTAGGGGCAGTTGGGAGGAGTGGGGTGCGAATTTCTTTACATCACTGCATCCAAATGAAGTATTTCCTAATCCTGCATTGATGCAGGAAGCAGATAGATGAGCTGGGCGCCTTTGGGCCGCACATGTACCGCCAAGCAGGGCCAACAGGGCGGTAGCAGCTGCGTTAAAATAGCTCCCCACTAATTGATGCCTGGCACCGGGTGCGACTTCAAAAAGAGAGCAGCTGAGCGAGGAGCAGTTTCGGCTTTAATTATGTAGGCCACTTGCTCATCTTTCGGCTTTGTCTTTACGAGGCGCTTCTTTTCCATTTCAAAAGACGGTAGCACAAAAAAAGGTATGAGGCGACTGCCGGGGGAAGGAGACTATTTTGTCTGTGCGGATCGCCCGAGATCGTCAGCAATCACGAGCAGGATTGGGACAGAAACCCCATGGATAAAGGTCGCTTTCAGAATCAGGGATGTTTTTTCCTGCTATTGATTTCGTTTGCAACACGTTTCCCCCGCAATCAGCTCCGTAAGTCGAACATCTGCTCTTTGGAGGAGCCTCACTGCACTCACTGAAAGGCGATGGGTGTCTTTGAGATGTTTCATCGCCTTTTGCGGGTCATCTCAGTGCATATCACATGCACATTTACAAGAGTGCCCTTTCCGTGCAGGCATTCAAATAAAAATACGCAATTCAGCTTACTGCCATTGAATCCGGATACATTTATAAATCAACATCGGACGTGAGCTCTGTCAATCGTTAGGGTTGGTTCATTTTATAAATACTCCCATCAATGCAAGAAAAGACCCCGGAGGCAATTACTCCAGCGCTGCAATTTAGCGTCTACCTCCCATACACCAAACACACGTCTGCATCCGGCTGGATTGCAAAATAACACCCCTTATAGACAAGCCTTCTTTTCGGTTATTTTTATAAAGAAAAAGAGAGAGCCATGTGTAGTTTAGTGGTTTTAAAACTAGTGAAGAACCGTTAATTGGGAAATATCTCATGTGGCTCCGTCGGAATGTAAAAAGGCAGACCGCCAAACACCTTGTGGGTGCGGCATGTTTTAATTAAACATAAGCGTTACTAATGAGTTGCCAAATAATAATCCTTCTTAACGCTACGCTGCTATTGAGACGAGGGATATTCTGCCCCTTAAGTCATGTGCGATTTAAGAAATCTTTATTTAAAAACTTTTGCATAAAGTCACACATGACAGTAACTGCTTGAGTAATAGCAATCGCCCGTGACTTGTCGACTGCTCTACAATGTGCCGCCAGAGTAAGGATTAAATGCGAAGTTGTAACCAGGAGCGTGAACTCAGAGATACCGTTCGACCACCAGCGATACAAGGGCGAGGTAACATTAAAAATTTAAATATTTTAAAGCCCAAACAAGCTGACAAACAGTAGTAAAATCACGAACGCTATAACTAAAATTGTATACACGTTCTGCTTCAAAATACTTATTCGTTTCGTAAATCCGTTTGATATCCATCAGTATTATTGCCTTTTATCGTTATATTTATAAAATAATGCGACTGACCTTACTTGACTTGCAAACTTCGAATCCAGGCGCTCTTTTCACGTTCCGCAAACTTCCGGGTTAATCGACCCTTCCTATTGGTTGGTTTTGTATTACACGTGACACGGTATTGGGCCGCGAGTGCCTTAACGTCTGTATAAAAATTTCCAGCTCGGCTTTGTTGCTGCATTTATCTGTTCGTGCGTTTTACTGAAATTAAACGAAGACGATTATTTATGCAGGCTTTTGTTACTTGCCGTTTTGATTCATTTTAATATATATATATTATCTACAGGTTTGTGACTGTAGCAGGTGGCCGGCTAGGGTGGAGGGTGTTAATTTTCATTAAAATGTAAATATTTATTTTGAATATTTCTACTTAAAGGGAAACTAAGTGCAACTCACAATCAGAATTTTGTATTGCAAAAAATGGATTTATAAACTGGCGAACTAAATGATTCATCAGAATAGTAAAAGGAACTTAAAAATGAAAGCAAACTTTTACAGAATCTTGCATCAGTATGCGTAGGAAGGATAAAAGTAAATGCTACTATTCCGTGCTTTTACGAAAGAAAAATGTAGAACTGTTCGGGGCGTCCTCAAATCTGATATTGGCACATCGACTGCAATATGTTCTCATAGATGCAAGATGGGTTTTTTAACGTGTTTATTACTATCGTCAACTCGGTTCACTGTAGCGAGAATACTGACATCTAGTGTCACGATTGTGTTTCTCCGATGAACAATCCCAAACCAGCAAAAAACAATACAGGAGCTGTAGCTGTGGGTGAACGAGCAGTGGAATCGCGGAATGTATCAGTAAAATGTTCACACAGCATTAAGTCAGCAGGATGAAACACTGTTTGGATCACCTCATTCTGAAGCTGAGCATTATGGGTAGGAATCTGTTAATAGGCACTGCTGAGAAGCAGGCTGTGGCACTTCAGTTTTCCATGTAAACATTCAACATTTATAGCAATAACTGTAAACAATATAAAAGCCCAGGTAATCTTGACGTGCATCACAAAAAAGTGATATAGTTATTTTATCTTTATTTTTCAGCAGACTCCTGCAACGAGGCACAATAAAGGTTACATGATAGTGAGATATAGGGTAGAGATTATGTATTTCTCATTTCTGAACTATTAGCTTTAATGTAAATATTGATTTACAGGTTAGTGCAGTTAATATAGTGATTTGTTGCTATTAGTAAGGGAAATTTGTAACAACTTCTGGTAGGTGTATGAACCATTCTACCACAAACCCAGATTTTCATACTTATTTATTCATTTTTATGATGATTTTAAGATGATTTGGCCGTTTACGGCATTCCAGTGGTTTCATACAGGGTTTCTAAACGATACACTGATTGAGATGATTAGTTCAGACTGGGCCTTGACCACCTCAGGGTCATCTAAGTGGGCGCAAAGCTTGTTTACCTCCAGAGGTGCAGCCTTTTCTAAGAGAACTTTTATTGGGACTCAGAAAATATTTCACAGTGAATCTGAAGAGTAAAGAAGCTGTGCGTAGCAAAAGATAAATAGTGGACTTGGATCTAATTACCAGAGTGCTTGGCACAAACACAAGGAATGCTCGCAATGAAGTCTGATCTTTAGCAGTACCTGAGAAACAGCTGATGGCCTTGAAATCAATAAACTGTGAGAGAAAATTGAATTTGTAAATAGTCTGTTGTGATTGGTAGCAACACCTCTACTACTGTCAGTGACTAGAGGTCATCGGTGGCCAAAGCTGGTTTATGAATACCGGGGGGGTTGGTAAACAACATTGAATGCTCACCATTCCTCTTTTCAAAGAAATATCTTCCTTTAATTTGACTGCCATGTGCCCATTTCACAGCAGCTTACAGCTTGCATTTCCCATCTCCTGTCTTAATTACATTAAATCGCATTCAAAACAGTCAGATAAATGGTAAAAATAAAGGTTAATTATGCTCTTGTAATTCTGTCAAACAAAAGCTACTTTCTATTTGTACTTCGAATTTTTAAAAATACATTCAGCAAATCAAGATCGTGTTTTTTTTTTACTCCCAGCTTTGTGTGTGTGTGTGTGTGTGTGTGTGTGTGTGTGTGTGTGTGTGTACACATGATCTCACATTTGAGCGGCCTTCCTCTGTACTCTGGTTTCCATCCAAAGACATGCGGTTTAAGGTTATTTATGACTCTAAATTGCCCCCAGTGTGTGCCCTGCGATGGACAGGCCGTCGATCTGGGGCGTGCCCTGCGCTTCTAGGGACAGGTGCTAGGCTCACTGTGACTTGGTACTGCATCAACATTCATGTTAACTTTTAATTCACATCTGCTAACTGCACTTTCAGTCCTTTAGCTCCTGAAGCGTGTTTTTGTCAGATGAGCCATTTATATGTGTGTGGCATAATTTGATTGGTAGACACTCTTGTGGGCAGGCTGGACAGTTGAATGACAGTCACAACAACTGTTCTGCTCTTTAACTTAAATGAGTAAAACCATATACCTCCCAGGGTGTTTCTGTGGGTCTCCCTCTCTCACATGCAAATCAGACTTAGAACAGCTGTACAGTGGTATGCATGGCATGATGTAATTAACAAGTATGAACAGCATCTATGGTTACAGTAAAGCAGTGGTTCCCAAAGTCGGTCCTCGGAACCCACTGCCCTGCTTGTTTCCCAGCTATCCCTGCCCTACACACTGCTGATTACCTGGATCAGGTGTGTTCAGTCAATCAGAAGCTGAAAGACAGCTGGGACTTAGGTGTGGGGCAGGGATAGCTGGAAAACATGCAGGGCAGTGGGACCCGGGAACCGACTTTGAGAACCACTGCATTAAAGAGAGAATTTCTGCACAGTGTATACATAATAGTGTAAATATATGTTCCCTGCCCTGTGCTCACGGTTTCCAGGAGTCCCCTGCGACTCTGAATAGGGAAAGCAGGTATGTAAGATGGATGGATGGACTACAGGTAATATAAATAAGTGGAGGTGGGGCTATGCAGTCTGTAGTTATAGGCAGAACTGGGTTAAGATTAGCGGTAGTGTTCAGAATTCAGTTCGGCTAGTGAGCGAGTGGAGGCTTCACCTCCATCTGGACCAGAGTAGGCTAAATACCTGCGCCCTCCTGCATTCCCAATTCCTATTTATTAAGAAATGTTTTCTTTATCGATCATTGTAATACCTCGTAGTTGCACTCTCTTCACTAAGCGAGAGATTAAATAATCTCAGACAAGACTGTCAGTCAGGCAAGTCCCCAGCTAGTCAGATAATAATTCTACACCGACAGTACTTTGGGTCCCCCTGGGTGAGGAGTGTTTAAAGAGGTACGAAGAGCAAGAACACCATCTAAAAGAGCTGCCTAAAAGTGCGAAAGAGACCGGCGATCCTCCCCTTTCTTGTTTTTGATTTTGTGTGTTTTATGTTTAAAGAAAATTTGTTATTATAATAATTTGCCCCAACAGAGACTTGTGTAAATTAGGCTTATTTTGCCTAAGGGCTACCCAGACTTGAACAACAAGGAGTCATTTGAGAAATACCCATACAAAGGGTTCATTTTACCTGAGGAAAAAGATATTGCGCATAAACATCAATAATCCACACAAGTTAAGGAACTCTCCCTGGATTCCCCCCCCCTCCCCCCGATGGTGCATTATTCATGGACTGAGTTGCCAGAGGACACTTAAATATTTTGACCTTCTCACCTCGAGAAAACTTTGCGAGTTGAAAGAGTGTGATGTTTTGAAATTCAACTTTTGAGTCCCTTTACCCCAGTCCAATAGTATTGAGTTGTAGGTTATGAATTATTTAGATGTCAGTGACCTATTAGCTGCTGGTTGTCATTTAAAACTAGGTGCTAGAGCTTGTAAAAAAATATATATAATCAAAAGATTTAGATGATACATGACGCATCAGAAACTGATTTGGATATAGTCCAGCCGGCTACTTCATGTTATGAGTGGCAAAGTTTCAATACCAGATGTTTGGCAAGATCTCTTCAGTAGACCATAAATGTCATTCTGTTATATTCTAGTGCTGCAGGATGTCATCCTGAAGTGGCCCTAAGGCCTGCTGTAGCTATAGGCAGAATAGCTAGTAGCCTTCGCTGGCGATTCTCAACCCGTGACCCAAATTATGTCATGGAAAGTTCTGAAACGGTCGTGAGGCAGGGTTGGAAAATGTAACCATTTTAAATTCAGCAAGCTCCTATGCTGATCCATCATCAGATTTCACAGCCCCAATCCTAAAATTAACCTATATAAATGGGTCTTGGTTCTGTAAATGCTAAGTGCAAAACTAGTGAACGCTCAATCAACCCAAGGAATCAAACCACAGATGCTTAATTCAAAATTCACTGGCACATCCAGTCAGATTTGTGCGATAGGCATTGATTGGTGTAAATTGCAGAGTGCACTGTGTGCTTGATCATAGCGTTAATTTCAACATGTACTTGATGTAGGGTCGCGACTGAGCTGGCATGGTAAAGATTGGGTCGCGGTGTAAAAAAGGTTGAAAAACACTGGCCTTGGGCCTCTGAATTACCTGGCTAGCAGAGTATGTGAAAGAAGTAGCCCCCCCCCCTCCAAGAAAGCTTTGCCTAGGAGTCCTGCAAAGGTAGAGCCGATCCCGAGTGGTTCTCTTGAGATTCACGTTTCAGTCCAGTTCTGTACGCCCTATGCTTTTCCCTTTATCTGATACGCCCTATGCTTTTCCCTTTATCTGATACGCCCTATGCTTTCCCCCTTACCTGATACGCCCTATGCTGTTCCCCTTACCTGATACGCCATATGCTGTTCCCCTTACCTGATACGCCCTATGCTTTTCCCTTTACCTGATACGCCCTATGCTGTTCCCCTTACCTGATACGCCCTATGCTGTTCCCCTTACCTGATACGCCCTATGCTGTTCCCCTTACCTGATACGCCCTATGCTGTTCCCCTTACCTGATACGCCCTATGCTGTTCCCCTTACCTGATACGCCCTATGCTGTTCCCCTTACCTGATATGCCCTATGCTTTTCCCCTTTCCTGATACGCCCTATGCTGTTCCCCTTACCTGATACGCCCTATGCTGTTCCCCTTACCTGATACGCCCTATGCTGTTTCCCTTACCTGATACGCCCTATGCTTTTCCCCTTAAAAAAAGAGTCAGGAATGGTGACCACCCCAATGTGAAGTACACTCATGTTTTTTGGTCTATAATCACACGTAGCTTTCCTCCATCACTTAAAAGCCCCTTCCAGGAGGTATACTCTTAATTAAGTAGCCATAAAGGTGAAGCGCAAATAAAGTAATGGAACCAAACAGAATTCACAGGCAAGCGAGAACAAACAAGCAGAATGAGCCGGTACCCGCACTGCCAGCGATGAGGCAGAGGAGGGTTTTAAAAGCCATTTGCTATAATTGTCACACACTTATGTAAATTCCCCCCTTTGCACCTTCTGTGGGCCTGATAAAAGCATTCAATCAGCCCTCGTCACCTGGCACTCCACACTTGTCAGCTCTGTGAATGTTTTCAGCGACGAGCTCATTAAAGCAAAATGACCATTTGGTCTGGGGAATGGGGGGTGGGTGGGTGGAGGGGGGTGATCGCAGGGAAAAAAGAGGGGGGAAAAAAATCGAGGGACACATAAGTAGGAAGGGACCATCAAAACAAGAAGCATGCAAACATTGATGGTTTTTATGGATAATTAAAACTCTCGAGACCGCAATTACTAAAAGCACCGCCTGACGGGACTCTGCGCGTGTCAACGAGGCGCACTCCTGTATCGACAGCCGGGATTGGTGCTGGCTCTTCCGCACTACGCCTGTCACTCAGTTGTCCTCTGGCCAATGTGCCGGTATTGACTTTGTGTTACCGTAGACCCATGGCCCAGCCCGTTCGGGCCCCTGCGACTCCCGCCGTCATTCCGATTGTGGCAGCTGTATCTGAATTTACTTAGCGGCGAGGGACAAAAAAAAAAATCACAGTCGAGTAATTGGCTGTTCTGTCTACCATCCCTGCAGAACAAAGTCATAATTGGACCCCTATTGTTGTTGATTTTCCTTGACATGCTCAGTAGTACCAGTGGAGTATATGATCATATGCCACTTTGAAATAGTGAGTTAGCAGCACCAGGAAGCTAGTCCTGGCCTAGCCACAGTCTTTGCCTTCTGAGGCTGGTTTCTAGGACAGAATCTCTACATCTCCTCGAGGACCCCAGGCCACTAGCTACATTTATTATATTTCACCTCCAGCACACCTGACTGAACTAATCATAATCTCGAAGGTTGATTAGTTTAATAAGATTGACGCTAATGTAGCTTCCGCCCTCTGCTTTTGGCCTTCTGAGGCCTTCGTGTTAGACAAAGGCCAACAGTCATCATATTGAAACTGGAGGAGCGTGTCTTGTCTGCAGGGCTATCTCATTGTGACTCTTTTAATTCTCCGGGGCTCGTCCTGTCTTTGTTTCAAAGCAAATGGCTAAATCAAGAAGCTATTATGAGTGTTTCTGTGATAATTTAATTTGAATCCATTATTTGTTTTAATTGTTTCATTCAAGGGGCAGTAGGTCACATCCAAGCATGCATGAGACCTGTTGTGTAATGCTACGTCGCCGAATTCGGAACAGCCATCTGAAGCTAGTGCCAGACGCCATTTGAAGCAGCATTGATTCAAGTTTTAAAATCTCCTACGATTTGGGGTTCAATTGTTAACAGTGAGTTAAAAATAGCTGCCAGGCTGCCTTCACGTCCCCAGCCAAGTGGCTTCTGTACGAAACTAAACACAGCTAGGCTTCAACAAGAGTGTTTGTATGATAATTTAATTTGAATCCATTATTTGTTTTAACCGTTTCATTCGATATCTTTAGTACCAGAGGCAGAAGGTCCATATGCAAAGTTCCATCCAAGCATACGTGAGACTGACTTGCACAGATCAATTTTATGGAGGAAATGTCACGCAAATCAGTGTCATTTACATCAGAACGGCTCCAAAAAGGAAATCAAACTTAGGATAAAGAAAAAGGCCTCATACACAGACTCACAGATCTGTTACATTTAAAATTTAGAAATGTCATTATTCAATGTGGGCACTTTCAGATATTACACTCAGAGTTGGGTTGATCTTTCGGAATAGGGATGACTTTTCAATAAAAAAAGAAGACACCCGAATTGGATAAGGGATCCATGGTTACCGACAGCCTCGTACCTTGTAGTGGGTGACCCGGGCTCCAGAGGAAGTTCATGACTGATCAGGCCTGCTGTTTACCAGCTGCTAGCAGATCCACACGCAATCACAAAAAGTTACTCCACTCTCTCCTCTCTCTCTCTGCTTTGGTCTCTCTCCCCATACCCCCCCCCTCCCCCCACCACCTCCGCAAGGCTGGTCCCATGCATTATTCGTACGATATTATAATTACGGTGCCAATTAAAGGAACGTCTGGAGTGAAAGTGGTCCCCATTCACCTGTCTTAGCATTTCCTGCCTGGCTCTGCTTTGTAGATGGCGATTCCTTCAGCGTCGCCCCAGGACGTAAAGTGGATCCCTCTTCAGATGTAATGAAGCCGAAGGAGATGATTTCGACGGCGTTTGTGAACTTTCCCTGGCAGTAGACCGCCTCGTACATTAAACACCCCTGCACAGAAGTGGAAAGTTTACTAAGATCCTGGCGATTGCATTTTAATGCAAGCTCTCCGCTGTTATTTTGTTAATTGATTCTCATGAATATTCATGAGAGGCATTAGCCTGAACCCTGTCCCAGGCTTTGAATTGGAGAGATTTAATGGTCACCGTGGCCCAGCCGCCTGTCCTACACTGCAATGCGTCTCTGAGAAGCAGCTCCGATGACAACAATTAGCATTTTTGCGGTTATCCTCCAGCGTTGCTGATTTATTTGGATCGCGGGTGTCAGACTCAATTACTTTCGGGCTGTTTGTGTGGAGGTTTTTTCTCCGCTCTTCTCCATTAATTGCTTAATTTGCACGATTATTATTATTTTTATTTTTTTTTGACATTCTTACCACGATAAACTATATTTGATCATTTTGATGCAAATCTGGGAAACGCTGATGTCAGTGCTGTTTTGGGGAATGACGGTGGTATAAATACTTAACTACTTATTAGATTATTTCACCAATGGGACTGAACTCGAATTAAAAGCACCAGATAAATAGCCCAGGAACCCAGTTCACACTGCTTATTTAGACTGGCATCTGGTCGATCCATCACCCACAATCGAATGGGTCATAAACTTGACATGTTTGATCATATGGAGTAAAAAGAATTGACGATGTTTACGGGCACACAGGGTAAGTATGAATTGTACAGAGCCGTAAATAAATAAGGGTCTATAAATAGTGGATAGAAGGGCCACAGTTTGGATCCTGGCATGGGATACTGGTGCCTCTAGTCTCTCAGCTACATATAAAGTATACATTTACACAGTGGCTTGGTAAGAGGTTGGTAGGATCAGAGCAGGAAGCGGCTTGATCCCGGACTCCCAGTTCCAAAGAGGAAGCCCATCATGGCACCATGGCGGCATGGTCTACACAGCCGACCCTCAACGGGTCAGTCTGCCCTGAAATCTTTTCCTCCCAGATTTGGGATATTTATGAACAAAAGAGTTTGGACAACTAAAAATATTTCAGTGAAAATTCTGATTCCAAATGTTTGTATGGGAATAAATAAGTGTCCATCCAGTTTCTGTAACCCTTTATATCCTGTTATTATTATTATTGGCGGTCTGGAGTTTATGGGCGTAAGACAGGGAATAGTCAGGATGGGGGGCCAACCCATCGCAGAGCACACTAACACACCATGCACTCACACACCATACACTCACACACCATACACTAACACACCATACACTCACACACCATACACTAACACACCATACACTCACACACCATACACTAACACACCATTCACTCACACACCATGCAATAACACACCATACACTCACACACCATACACTAACACACCATACACTCACACACCATACACTAACACACCATACACTAACACAACATGCAATAACACACCATACACTCACACACCATACACTAACACAGCATGCACTAACACACCATGCAATAACACACCGTGCACTCACACACCATGCACTCACACACTATGCACTCACACACCATGCAATAACACACCGTGCACTCACACACCGTGCACTAACACACCATGTACTAACACACCATGCACTCACACACCATGCACTCACACACCATGCAATAACACACCATACACTCACACACCATACACTCACACACCATGCACTCACACACCATACACTCACACACCATGCAATAACACACCATGTACTAACACACCGTGCACTCACACACCATGCACTCACACACCATACACTAACACACCATACACTAACACACCATGCACTAACACACCATTCACTCACACACCGTTCACTCACACACCGTTCACTCACACACCATGCACTCACACACCATGCACTCACACACCATGCACTCACACACCATGCACTCACACACCATACACTCACACACCATTCACTCACACACCAAGCACTAACACACCATGCACTAACACACCATGCACTCACACACTATGCACTCACACACCATGCACTCACACACCATTCACTCACACAGCATGCACTAACACACCATGTACTAACACACACCATTCACTCACACACCATTCACACATGCACACCAATGGACTATTTGGTAACTCCATTTAATCTCAACATGTTTTTTGGACTGTGGAGGGTAAACCAGAGTACTCGAAGGAAAACCCATAAATGAAACAAAGAGAACATGCAAACTCCACACACAAGGAGGTAAGGCAGAGACTCAAACCGCAACAGTGCTAAGCACTGCATCATGATGTAGCCCTAAATAAACCCCATCATCTACTTTTCATTTTGGTTTCTCTATTACGGATAAGCAGTATTGGATGGATGGATGGATGATTGAATGATTGATTGATTTATTTAACTAATGTGAACCCTATGTCTGTTAACCGGTACCTTACAGCTTTGAGAATCAATTAAACCTTCCGTAGTTAAAGGCCTTTTAATGCCATTAAGACTTTCAAAGCATTTGTTCCCGTATGCCGTAATAACACAGTTAAGCAAGTTAATCGCTGATCATGACAGATTAATACCAGCTTTTGCGATAAAGGAGGACAGCAGGAGCATTACTGGGAAGTCAAAGATCTTCTTTACATACTAAGTAGAGGGTGTCAGCTGAAAGCCGTTAATTTAAGAGCAGCTACTCTGTGCTGTCGGAATTTCTTACAGTTGTTTTCAAGCTTCAACTAAGGTGACAAAAATTTCAACTTGAAAAGGACAAAACTGTCTGAACCAACTTATTTGAGAGTGGTATGTTTCTAAAAGTAAGACTCTTAATTGATTCAAAGCCTAAACCGCCTGATTTGTAACTGAAATTAAGTGAGGATCCGCTATACACATTACTCAATATAGTTTTCTGGACTTACATGATATCCCTTTGACCCTGTACTGGCAGCTGGATGGATGGATGGATGGATGGATGGATAGATATAATTATAAGTGAAATACATCTTGTTTCTACTTCAGATTCTCATGCAACGGCAGGAACAGTGGCCGTCCATTACGTTGCCGTCTCTTAGCGCTGGTGTCTTATCGCTGACTATTCCCCCAAATGATTTCCCCGCAAACTGAAACGGCAGCTTCCTAGCCGCGGAGACAGGTGGCACGCAGCCGCCTAAAGGGGGCCGGCGACTTTGAACGCGCGAGGAAAAGGGGAGACTTGTCTGGCGGCAGGGATGGGCGCGGAGCAGGTTTTTTCCGAACCCGGAAGAAAGGCTATGCGCATTGAGGAGGGTGACTGAAACTTCTTCAGTGCTGGAAGAGAAAGACGGGCAAAAAGATGAAAAAGGCGAGGGGGGGCTGGGGGGGTTGGGGCTCACAGGCTCATTAAAGAGCGGCGGGGATTTCCTCCTGGAGACAAGGCAGGGTCTGCAGGACCAGCTCCGCTGGGAGTCATTCCCTCACCCCTGAGAGCTTGCGGCTGCTACCCTCCCGCAGTTGAGCAGGATGGAGACGCCTGCTCCATCTTCTGCTCCATCCTGCAGGGCGGGGCTTCCTAATGAGAGACCCCACCCCGCCCCTCCCGATCGGCAGCACCGGACCCTCGTCATCCTGCGGCTCGGCTCTGATTGGCTGGCTACTAGGTGAGGCAGGTTGTGCGTAATGGGTCACGGATCGCGGCGCGAGCGACTGTAACAGGTCACTAAAAGGATGAGCCCACAGGTGTCACAGCAACTGAATAATATGTGGAATAGAGTCGTCACCCATCTATCCACCTACAGCCGCTTATGCGGTTGGTGCGGGGGTGATGTTAGCTTGCAGCCTATCCCAGGAAGCACAGGTCACAGGGTAGGGGAACGTCCCGAACGGGATGCTGAAGTCATCATGCTGTTGTTCATCATCTCTACCGCAAGACCCTTCACTGCATTAGCTTTGCCCATAAGTATAATACTGAAGTGATTATCATATCTGCACACTTCCATTTATTGATATTTCAATTCAGCTTTAAGATTGAGATGCCCTATTAAAACTGGATGGATGGATGGATGGATAGATGGTGACTTAGGGCCATACATTGTCCTGCTGCGGTGGAGTCGTCTTTGGCCCGGCTTCCCCCTACACCCCGTTCACCCACTGCTCACCGCAAGACAAACAGGCCTGAACGCCTCTTATTCCTCTCTTTAATATGCTTCTTTCTGGCAGCAGATTTAATTTTCATGTGGCCTTCTCTCCATTAAATTGCAAAAAGGAGAATTTCCTGAATACCGGTTGCCATTTACTGAGGGCCGTATATAAAAATCCCACGGAATGAAATGATTCAATGCCATTAA
Source organism: Brienomyrus brachyistius (assembly GCF_023856365.1). Classification (NCBI taxonomy): domain Eukaryota; kingdom Metazoa; phylum Chordata; class Actinopteri; order Osteoglossiformes; family Mormyridae; genus Brienomyrus; species Brienomyrus brachyistius. The sequence continues at coordinate 32,412,708 of NC_064533.1, forward strand.
CCTTTAAACAAGTATCACCTTTTCTGTAATTCACTCGAACGTACTTCTGATACCTGAAATGTGCCACAATGGCCTGATGGAGCCAGAAATGTATTTTTTTTTTTTCCTGGCTCGGTATTTTCAACTCGCATAGCTTTTCTATCCACTGACAAATATCTATTCTATCTCAGGGCTGCCACTTCAGTCTCCCTCTACTTTTCGGATTGTTTTATATCTGTCTGGGTCACAAAGTGTTCCGACCGATATAGTACAAATTGAAAGCCCTTTGAATGTATAAAATTTGACGTAAGTAATATTCTCAAAGTAATATCCACATCCAACTCAATAATGCGTTACCCTGAACTGCTAAAGTGCATTTTTCCCTCCCGTTTATTGTCCCCATATTGCATTGCATGGCCATTAAAGCTGGGTGGGGGGGGAGAAAAATAACAAGAGAAAGAATGAGAACGGAATAAAAGCGGATACTTTAGCGTTTGCATCACTAGCCTTGCTTTGACCACACTAACAGCACTTCAGTCTTAAATTATATATCTTGTAACCTGGCACCTCCTTACTTCAATAGCGTTGGACTTAAATTAATTGCCTTTCAGATTTCAGCCTCGTAAATGGCACTTAAATGGAGATCTGGAGTGGTCGGATGATGCTTTAATTGTAGCGTGCAGAATGTATTAGCAATGACCCGGAGGCCCCGGTGGCGGCTCCATTCAATATGTATGTATGTGCCGACAACTTAGGGTTTTAAAAGGTTAATTAACCTCTTGTGCTAGACCTTTCCTCAACACTTAACTTTGTCTGAATCCTGATAGTACCATTAACCCTGCGCTTTAACCCCTCACCTTGACTATCATTAGCCACATTCATCTCATTAAAACTTCGTCTTGATTTTTCCTGACTTGTGCTTCCTTTATTATTATTATTATTATTATTTGAATTTTTTTTCCCCCCCGAAACAAAAATTAGCAGTTTATCGCATATCGTCAGAGTGGATAGACAGGGTCTGGCTGCAGAGGCGGCATGCGGGGGGGGTGCATTCGAACCAGTGACAGGGCATTTAGGAGTGATTTTTCAGAGTGATTACTGCGAGCATTAAGCTACTTTAAGTGGCATCTAGTTTCAGTTAGTTACCAGGCGGCTCAGCCAGAGGCCATCGGGTCCTAAGCTCATGTAACCGCTCGCTGGTTTTGGTTGGCCCGCGTGATCGACGTGCAGCTACCCAGACTCCATGGCACCGTGGCACAGTGATGTACGGTGTATCATCCATCCTTGTGAGGCTCTGCGGGTTTGGCTCCTGCGCTTGTTCTCAGATGGTCACGGGTTTGAGCCTCGGCCGAATTGCAGCATCTCCATTGGGCCCTCGACCAAGGCACTGAATCCCCCAAAATGCCCCAGGTGTGTCGGACAAATGGCCTGACCTTGTGCTCAGATCCCAACCTTCGCTCTTAACTGTGTGTCACAAAGAAGGACAAAATGGAATGTATAAATCAGAAGCATGTCAATGTTCCTGCACTTGTGAAAAATGGAGAAATTCATTTCAAAAGGAAGAAACACACCCTCATTTGAATATCAGCTTTGGAGACCTACATGCTTCCACCATAGGCTGAATGACTAGTGCTCCCCCGTGCTACGTGGAAGGATCTTATTATCTTTAAAAACAATAATTTGTTATAATATATTATGATCTGAAGGATTAGTCAGCCATTAAGTTAAGTATCTTTTGTGTCATTTCTAATAAGGTCCATTAAATTAGCTGCGTTGGGTTGAACGGCATCAACTAGGGAAGGTGTAACAAGGTGGGTATGACAGGAACAGGAAGTGAATATTTGTGCCTGTTTTATTTGCTGTTTAAACCAAGGTCCTGGGTCATTTGTATATGGCTGATATAGTCACAGTTACCTCAGAATATTAGATGTATTTTTTACTCCCTTTTGCAAACCTTACAGGCGTCTATCTCACCTAAATAAAAGCAGCATTTTTTTTTCAAAAGCAAAACGGCTTATTTGCAGTTTTTTTTCGTCAGTCTGGGCAACGATAACAACATTTATTACCGTGTTCACATGGAGCCCTGAAGTTCGCAGCTAGCTTTGTAGATTCCTGCCAGTCTGCTGGGTGAAATTGGCTCCTGTGAAGGTTCAAACTAAAGACGCATATATGATTCCCCCCCCCCCCCCCCCCTCAAAAAAAAAAAAAAAAACCCAGCTGGAGAACATGGGGGATGTTTCCATAAGAAGAGAAGCAGCCCCCTTTACAGTAGTGATCCAGGTGCCGGCCCATTTCCCAGCATGCCTCAGTGACTGATCTACCTTCACTTCCTGTCTCTCCGCGATGAGGATTCAGCTGCCAGACCTTGAATTATCTGCATGTTTTCAGGAGAATTAAACACAAAGATGATTTCCATCCGTTCCACCACCTTCTAGAAATATCATCAATTGAAATCATGTCTTCGTATGCCTTATCGTTCATGGGTTTGGAGTAAATTTTGAATTCTGATTACGTTCAAGATATGGTCAGACCTAGATGATCTTCAAATACAGATACAAACACAAAAATACTTCTTGAGCGCAGACGTGTACTATTTTCCCAACCGTTGTTATGTTCTGTACCTAAAACACACAAAAACACCTAAATTAGTTTTCCAGTTTACAGAAATTACTATAAAAGCCCTTCGCAGGACTGTCAAAGGCTGGAATCGGCCCTTTAAATATCCAGTATTGGCATGAAAACCATTAAATACTCTCTAGCCTAAAGCATGTTGACCACAAAACTGATGACATTTTATCTCCGTTCCTGCTAACGAATTTTAGTAAAATCCTTAAGCTCCAGTGATTCAGTTGGCCCCACACCTTCTGTCTCATGGGTTTGACGTCTTGTTAGGGTTTGTCCTCCTGATACTCAGCATTTGTCTCTGCATCCATAGACAGATGTTGTCTCTAAGGTGTCCATTTTGAGCGCGTTGTCTGTACTGGTTTGGCATCCCCTTCCAGACTTGCCGCATTGGTCGGTCACACAAAAATAGACGGTTGTACGTATATCCTCACCAGCTGGGGATCCAACACATCATTCAAAGACTGCTGGTGCCTTGAGCGTGAGCCGTCTGGTTTGAAGTCCATGTGACTGTGAAGAGGAGTGCAGGTGTCAAATTATCCTCATTGTAAATAGAAATAATGCTTTCATCCATCCACCCAGTCTGGGATGCATCGGGCACGTGGTAGTAGGGCACCAAGGGAGCAGGATGCCAACCTGCTAAAGGCCATGAATCACAAAACGAGAATCTATCAATTCCAGCAGATTAATCTTAAAATGCCTTGTGTTTGCTGCACTGGGTAAGCAGATGGATGATGGATGGAAGAATAAAGATGCAGAGGACTGAAAGGTATTGATGATATTGACTGAATGACAGTGGACAACGGCAGTGTTATCATGATTACACGTCTGTATCTCAGTAATATATCAGCGACTGGGTGAATAAGGCCTGGCAGGATGGTTTGAATGCCTGCATTCAGTTTACCTGCATTCTCTGTACTTGTAACCATTTCTGTTATGCTATCTGATCTCTTTGATGCCCGTGCCTCTCCATCTTACCATAATGCAACAGTGCCGGAGGTCAGCGTACCAAGGTTAATACCACGTCGCAGATGCACCAAAATAAGCCGAATTGCGATAAGCCGTGTGGGAAAATGCACGCGCCTAACGGGGAAACAGCACCTTTTTATTGCTGCATGTCAGAGCTCAGCGAATGCGCACGCAGACCAGCACGGTGGTGGGGGGTGTCAATGGCAGAGCTTCTTTGCATCCCACCCTGGCCGCACTCTGTCTGCCTGAAACAATCAAGCGCAATTAACGGGCCATGCGCTGGGGCTGCTGTTTGTTCCGTAACCACGGCAACGACATAGATTAACACTTCAGCCGATGCCAAATTAATGAAGTAAAAGCTCTCGTAAGCAGAAAGTTAGCGCATCCGTGCATTAGCATTTCTGTGCAGGTGTGATCACACGGGCGTTCGCCGGCCCGGAGAGGATGGGGGCGCACGATGGAGGGTGGGGTTGGCGCACTGAATATCCCCTGACATTTAAGACACTAATATCTACAAAGCAAACCTTTAATTTGATCGCTTTTAGAGCTACTTAAATGAAATCTCCCAACTCAATCAGTGACTGTTTTTTTCAGAGCTGCTAAATTACCATGTCCCTCCCCCCCAGACTGGGGGCTCTCTGACTGAGAAGTCAAAATGGGGTTTGTTCATTTCTATTTTCATGTTCGTTGTTTCTTGTATTATTTTTATATAGATATCTTTTATATATCAGTTAGCCTTTTGATTTTGGGCTTTCTCAAGATTTTATTTGAGGCTAATGATCTATTTCTAGGGTCAGGTGCGATCCAGGTGCCCCCCTCCATTTTTGTTAGTGTTCCTGGGTAATCATCCCAGTGATGTGTCAGGGAAAGGCCACATCATCATCAACGGGCATAACTTAATGATCCCAGCTCGGGGGCGGGAATAGGGGGCATTTGAAATGGATTTGAAATGGATTTTGGACCAGAACAGCACGAGTACAAAGCCAGGCTGGTCTAGTAGCCATTTTGCACACAGGCCGCATTTTTAAATGCGACTTTGCCTTTGCAGAGGCGACCTGACTGTCGAGAGCCCCGGCATTGCCACAAAGGCCGTGTCGCTTATCATGGAGTCCCACACAGGTATTATCTACGAGGATCAGAGCCTGCGCTTCTGCCGAAACCCAAACATGGCGGCATAATGATCACAGGGATTTGCGATGGCAAAACAAGAGGAAGCTGACGTGGCTGTGGGGGGTGGCAGGGGGGGTAGTGCTCGCTTGGCGTGGCGGTGGAACCGATAAACCTCTTAAATTTACCCCCCTCTCCGAATCCCACCCCACGCCCCTTCCGTCATCTGCTTCTGGGAGCCCTTTGTCACCGGGGAGGGCCGGCCCTGGGGAGGGCAGAGTGTTGCTCTCACTAGTTGCTGGCAGAGGATGAATAAGCTATGGCTTTCACAGAGAGGCAGGGAGCTTCTCTCTCTCTAATATTTGATGACTGTCCCTTGATGTCTATTTACCCTTTACTATAACCAAAACCAACCCTTCACTATAACCAAGCGCTGCTTCAAATAAACCTCTTGAACCTCATCCATTTGAGTAAACTATAGAACATGAACCTCATCCATCTGAGTAAACTATAGCACATGAACCTCATCTTTGGCTTACGTTATATTTATTGAAATGACTTGCTAAATTATAACATAAAAATGGTGGTCAGTTTGACTTATTATAATGAAGATCTTGCTCATTTAAATGATTGGATTTCTTTGAGACTGTATTATGCACAGCGTGCAGTAAACCACTTTTAGGGCTACTGTAGTTGTGCAAGATTCTGGCAAATTTGTTAGTCGGTATGTTTAGCAGATACTGAGCAGGCAGAGAAATGCACACAGTGACTCAAGGGTTTTTGCTCATACAAAGAGCAAATATGGCAGCTGTTGGTCTTGAAGGGGTCCCATATTATTGTGAGTTAAGATCAAGGAATCTCTGGTCCAAGTAAATAAAATCCTAAGGGACGCAGATTACGTCAGTCCTCGGACCGCCATGTTAGAATAAAGACAACATTTGTTTAACAGAAAGGTAATGGAGTTCAGAGAGTTCCATCTCTTTGTCCTGGGAAATAGCGCTAAAATTCAGTTAAATCAGAACTAAACAGGATTTCCCCAACATATTCATTTTAGCAGTTCCCTGTATTATACTTAAATATTTTGTGCCCACTATCTTATGAAAAATAAAATGTTGGTTGTATTTATACGTTTTGATGCATTTTTGGATCTTAATTTAAAACATCCATCCATCCATCCAGCCATTTTCCAAACCGCTTATTCTATCCCGGGCACGAGGCAGGGAACAACCCTGGATGGGGGGCCAGCCCATCACAGGGCACACTCACACACCATTCACTCTCACATGCACACCTACGGGCAATTTAGCAACTCCAATTAGCCTCAGCATGTTTTTGGACTGTGGGGGGAAACTGGAGTACCCGGAGGAAACCCCACGACGACATGGGGAGAACATGCAAACTCCACACACATGTGACCCAGGCGGAGACGCGAACCCGGGTCCCAGAGGTGCGAGACAAGAGTGCTAACCACTGCACCACCATGCCACCCCATACAGTGCTAACCACTGCACCACCATGCCGCCCCATACAGTGCTAACCACTGCACCACCATGCCGCCCCATACAGTGCTAACCACTGCACCACCATGCCGCCCCATACAGTGCTAACCACTGCACCACCATGCCGCCCCATACAGTGCTAACCACTGCACCACCATGCCGCCCCATACAGTGCTAACCACTGCACCACCATGCCGCCCCATACAGTGCTAACCACTGCACGACCATGCCGCCCCTAATTTAAAACATTGAAAACAAAATCAAACAAAAAAAAATCAATGGAAACAAGCGCCACAGAAGTCTGTTTGGCCAAACGAAATTAGCAAAATTATTTCATGTGCACAGTATAATATGCATAGTTATGCTGTGCTGTAGATTATGGAATATTCTGCACATAAAAACATTTCGCTAATTTGTGCCAGTGAAGTGCACTGACAACGCTGCCCTCTGCTGGGCAGGTGGGGGGCCTGCATTTTGATACTGCACATATGAATGACATGGATCGTACCCCTGAAAAAGAATTGGTACTTTACCTTTTCTCTTCAGTTTGTGGGGTGGAGCCTTCAACTCTGCTACTTCTTTAAAATACACTGCGCATATAAGAACATAAGAAATCTAGAAATGAGAGAAGGCCGTTTGGTCCATCAAGCTCGTTTGAGAAGAATTGTAGTAGTAACTCAGAGTTGGTAAAATCTTATCTAGCTCTGACTTAGAGGAACCCAAGGTCTTAAATTGTATTGCACTAACTTCTGTTTGCACATGGCGAATTTCTCACATTAACATCATTAAAATTGTATTGTAAACATATATTTTATAGCAAAACATTTTAGGAATATATGAAAGCATCGAATGGAATTTCATGGAATGCTACATAAATTATTTCCCAATCTAGGAATCTCATGTGAATGTCTGTCAGTGAGATTAAAAATGGATCCCTGCTTGGCACGGTTGCCAGTGGGACAGTGACGGTCCTTTGCAGGTTCCTCTTGAAATCCTCCCGTGAATCTGCTGCGATGACCGCAGAAGCCAGTCAGCAAGGAGAGCCAGCTAAAATTGAGCCGAAAGGCATGGAAGAAAGGCGTTGGCATCGCCGGTGGGGAGGAGGCCTGCTTTTCGGCGGCTCGTTTAGCCGAGCAGATCCCAGGACCCCCGACGACGTGACAGGTGGGATGCCCTGCCAGACGACCGCCCCCCTAAAGTTGATTCTCATTAGACCCACTGAGTCCCGCGGCCCGTTTTCGGAGGCAGCCGAACGCTAATCGCATCTGTTTACTGCAGAGGGGCGGCTGCCGAGGAGAGTGGGCCAGGCGGGGGAGCGGGGGTGTTCACATAGGTTGGGGGGGGGGGTCTTGGGGGGGGGTGTGCACCCTTCCTTTTGTCAGCTTACATCCTTGACTCCTGCCCAAAAAAGCAGTGGGATAGCTTCCTCTTCCCCACCAAGTCCCAGGCCAAGCCACCTGCTGGGCTCGCCCTGATACACTTAGAGACATCCGCCATTTTCTCCTCCTAATTAAAAATCCGGGGAAGAGGAAGAAACAGGAATCGGAGGGAAAGGAGGCCTGGAGATGGGTGAACCAATTATTTTGAAGGGTATTAAGCCATCAGATTTACTTTTATCTTGATTGCATTGTGGAAATCGTGCATAATTAATGGAGGGGAGCTTATTAGGAAAAAATGATTAGGCAAATTACACAGGTGTCGAATGCATTTTTTATGATAAATTTGCTAGAACAATCCTGCATTTCCATCTGTTCTGCTCATATCAGAATGTCACCGCGGAGGAAATTAATGCGGCGGCACAATGCGAAGGGCTTCATCAGAACAAAGTAACGATTAAAAGGGGAGACTTTACGTGCCGATAAACAGAAACGTGCATTTATATTAAACTGTGGAGTTTGCAACATTTGAAACATGACACACAAATCTATGTTTACTGCTTTATGGACACAACGGCTCAACTTTTAAACCTACTTCGAACATGTAATGAATGCTAATTTATGTTTTAAACTACACATATTAAGTATTATTAATGGACATTTTTTTTCTGATTTTAGAGTGCAATATGAATTTGCTGTTGAGCTATCTTTGGTTTGGAGCGTAAGATGGGGTCATGGTACTGAGATAGCTTAGCTTGGAGTATCAGATGGGATGATACTATTGATCTATCTTAGGTTGAAGTATGAGATGGGGTGCTGCTATTGAGCTAGCTTAGGTTGGAGTGTTGGATGAGGTGATACTATTGAGCTATCTTGGGTTGGAGTATGAGATGGGGTGATATTATTGAGCTATCTTATGTTGGAGTATAGGAAGAGGAGATACTATTGAACTATCTTAGGTTGGAGTATGAGATGGGGTGATACTATTGAGCTATCCTAGGATGGAGTCTAGGCTAAGGAGATACTACTGAGCTATCTTAGGTAGGAGTATAAGATGGGATCATGCTACATGTTTCTTCGAGTGCTGGCAGAAGATCCCCACACTCGTCAGTGGGCAGCACGCAAGGTTTACGTTAAGAAGTGAAAACTGGGATCAATGATTCATGCAGCATGTGGCTTAGGAGCAATCAGGCGTGACAAGTGGCGGCACAAACATGGTTTTTCACCATTTACAAAGAAATAGTAATGCAGATTGATGACATGGTGATCGTTTTCTGTTATGATACAATTCCCACCACACGCCATGCCCAGTTACTCTCCATCTGTACCAGAAAGAGGTCGTGGCCACACCACACACACCCCTGCATACCATAGCTGAAACAAATGAAACAGCACTACATTTCAAGGGTGAGGAGGAGAGATTAGAAGTTTTAGCATAATGTTCACATATCTCACAAATAAAATGTGGGAACACTAGCAACCATGTGAAGGTGGATTTCCAAAATCTTTGAACTGACAGTGTCAGATGTTTTCAAAGCCACCAAACACTGATTTTTCTAGAAAAAAAAAAAACTGGAGCTGAATTGGAGAATCCTGCATCATTATCGTGGGACAGCCGTTGGTATGTCTTTTGTTTGGAGTACACTAGAAATGGGGCTTTAAAACATAACTGGCAGTATCATCACAGGAAGATCAATGAACAGCCCAACAGTTGTAACTGAGCTTAGCATTCTGGGTAATGACGTCAAAACCGGTCAATCGTTTTCCATAAACTTCTCATCCTCAACGCATAATCCAGCCGGACATAAACAAGTTCTGTCTTTATGATACTATAATAAAGTAGGAAAAAAGCAATTTATAAAAAGGTAGCAATATATGGCAGTTGTTCCCGTCTCTGCAGACGCCTGTTTCGTCTGCCTAAGTATCCCATATACGTTCCGTTTACACTTCTCCGCGTACATGTGAATGCTGTGTGGGTGTGTAATTTCTGACCATCTGCTCAGTGCTTGGAAGACCGGCGATGCGAGACACGTTACCGTGTGATTCTCTCTAATACGATCTCTCTCTTTTTCTCGCATTTATTTATTATTTCCTAAGTATCCGTCACCGCTAAAGTCACCTTAGATGTAGCTTCAGCGATAATGATAATAAACAGATCCGCCTGATGGGTGGGTAAATAGACAGGGAAGCAATTGCTTCTGGCTCCTGTCTTCTAGCTCAAAAGATTGGCAGCGAGCTTCATAAACACCCTGATGCAATTTCCATTTCATTTTTGCAAAGCATGAAATTAAAGCTATTTATATCTGGGGCGATAATTACATTATACTTATTCGATCCAGATTCATTTTCTTGCTATACAATGTCATGCTTTTAATTAAAATGCTTCTTACTCAGTCCTTATGGTCAGCGGGGCTATTTGTTTATTTGCTCACAATAACGGAATGCATAAATCGTGGTGGGTTACGCGGTGGCGTTAATTACGCAGTTCACTAGGGTGATTTGGCACGGACAGGTGTGTGCATCTCTGATCACTGGTGATTGTTTCAACTTCCAGACTAATTTTAGAGAAGCAGTTTAAACCTTTTAAACAAACTCAATGCATTAGAAGTTATATAAGAGTTGTCTATGTTGTATGATGATTACAGATGTATCTTACGTCAACATTACTACTATGTACTGTGTCATCATTACTGTGTGTTGTAGGAGCTCTGCTATACTGTGTAATGAGTAGAGCTACATGAGCATTTCTGGTTTTGGTAGTATAATGATCAATATACACTCCCCCCCATGCAGTTCCAGGTAGGACCCCCTTTGTCCCCAAACCACTTCTACAGTTGATGAGTTGTACATTCAGAGATGCCTTTCTGCACACCGCTGCTGGACTGAGCTGTTATTTCTGCACTTGTTCTCCCCATTAGCTTTAACGAGCCTGACCAGTTTCCTCTGACCTCTCTTATTAACAAGGTGTTTGTGACAACAGAACTGCCACTGACTGGATGTTTTCTTGTTCATCACACCATTCTCTGGGAACTCAAGACACTGTATAGTGTGTGAAAATCCCATGGCAGTGGCAGTTTGAGATACTGGAACCGTCACATTTGGCTTCAGCAATCATACCGTGTTTAAAATCACTGTGACTAGGAGTCGTAGCGGTTCTAATGCTCAGCTGACCAGTAAGGGAGCCTCCTGACCTTGTTGGCATGCTGCATGTATTCTGTTGGAGCAACGTGATTGGCTGTTTACAGGAGCAGGTTGTTTGCATTAGCAATTAGCTGTACCTAATTAACTGGCCACTAAGTTGTGTTAGAGATTTAACATATACATCCCCATACCACTGAGCCTGTGTGTGACTTAATAACTGCAGAGTTCCAAACTTCCTCTGACGTTAACTCCAGCACAAAAACTGTGCACCGGGACCTTCAAGGAATGGGCTTCCATGGCCGGACAGCTGTATGCAAGCCTGACAGTACTAAGCACGATGCCAAGCGTTGGATTGAGTGGTGTACAGCACGCCCCCACTCGACTCTGGAGCAGTAGAAATGTGTTCTCTGCAGTGACAAATTATGCTTCTCTGTGTGGCCATCTGATGGATGAGTCAGGGTTTGGCGGATCCCAGGAGAATATTACCTGCCTCACTGCCAACTGTAAAGTTTGTTGGAGGAGGGATAATGGTATGTGGTTGTTTTTCAGGGGTTGGGCTAGACCCCTTAGTTCCAGTGAAGGGAACGCTAAATGCTCCAGCATACCAAGGCCAATTCTGGACAATTGTATGCTTTCAACTTTGTGGTAAGAGTTTTTGAGGAAGGCCTATTGTCCCACTGCACAAAGCAAGATCCATAAAGACATGGTTGGGTGACTTTGTTGTGGAAGAACTTGACTGGTCCACGCAGAGTCCTGACCTCAACCCCACTGAACACATTTGGAATGAACTAGAATGGAGATTGCAAGCCAGGCTTTCACGTCCAACATCAGTGACTCACCTCTGGATGAATGGGAAAAATTTCACAGTGACACACTCCAAAATCTTGCGGAAAGCCTTCCCAGGAGAGTGGGAACTGTTAAAGCTGCAAAGGGAGGACCAACTCCATATTGATGCCTATAGATTTAGACTGAGATGTCATAAAAGTTCCTGTAGGTATAATGTCCAAGTGTCCCAGTACCTTTGTCCATATAGTGTACTTGGAGTCTGAGATGTAATATCCTGCCTACCCCACTGCTTACGACACACCTACCACCTGTAACATCCTTCCAGCCTGTACGTCCTTCTGCCTCTGACATCTCTCTTGCCTGCCCTACTGCTATACCACTGTTCGTCCTGTCATCAGCAGCAGCACCATCACCTGCCTGCCCTCTGCATTTAGACTCATCTTAAAATTTGGATGGTGTAAATTAGGACTTTGCCATCTTGTTCATTTGACTTCCTCTGCTGCCCCCTAGAGGATGGGCTCTCCTTTTGCGTCTGGTGCCACTCAAGGTTTCTTTGTTCTAAGGAGTTTTTCCTTGCTACTGGTGCATCTGGATTGCTCTCTGGGGGGGTTTGGCAGGGATATTGTAAAGTGCTTTGAGACAAAATGCGCTATAAAAATAAATATTGAATTGAATAACATATGTTATGAACAAGAACTATGTTATGGATATGGTTGAACAGAATGGCTGTCTGTTGGGTAGATCAAGCATGCATCTTACTGGTTCATGCACAGAGCAGCATGATTTGCAGACCTGGGAGTTAGGAAACCTCTGGGCACTTGTGTGGGGGAGCCTGTCCTTGGGTATGGAGGTGGGGTTCATGGTCAGGCTTTCTCAGACTTGCTCCCGTTGAGTCCTCATTGGGGAATTGTATAGTGTGCCAGTCCCTAGTATCTGGGTCTTTCTCGGCATGAGTCTGCAGGATCCGGGGAGCATCCAGTGACCTGCTGTCTGTTGCCATAATGCATTTACGCAGGGTGACTGAAGCTAAGCGGGTGGTTCTGGGCCTTCATGGCTCATTGACATTTGATCGCCTTGTGATGGACTGGTGAGACATCCAGCGTAAACCTCTCCTTACAGTCTAAGATCCAAGCCAAATGACCTCCTTCTCAGAGGCTGGAATGTTGACATTTGCAAGGATGTTGAACTTTATGTGTCATGTTATATTTCACTGAGTCTCATACCATAGTTAATGTATATTGGATAATATGGTAACCCAATGGGCAGCACTGCCGCCTCGCACTCCCTGAGCTGGGGGGCTGTGATCCCCCCACCCCACATGTGGTTCCATGTTCTCCCCATCCAGAGTGTCCCCTGCATTGTGCTCTGTGCAGCCCAGTACTGGATAAACAGCTATGGAGGCTACAGAGATGGATGATATACTGTGCAGTTATGTATGGTTATTTTCAGAAATGGACAGTTACAATTCTTCCCCATATTTGTCTATTTGATTTATCAACCTGCTGGAATGGGCTAGATAGTATGGGCTATATGACATAGACAGTATGGACTCAACGGTATGGGCTAGATCAGTGTTTCCCAACCCAGTCCTCGGCGAACCACAGACAGTCCACGTTTTTGCTCACTCCCAGCTCCCAGCCAATCAGGAACACCGAATACCTGGTACTAGTACCTGGTACAAGTTAGTTGTTAATAACTTGATGTTATGGGTTAGATGTCAATGACTCAGTGATATGGGTTAGATGGTAATGACTGGATGGTATGGGTTAGATGCTATGGACTCAGTGGTATGGATCTGATGTATGGACTAGACCATATGGGCTTGATACTGTTTGTGACATCACTTGGCAGTCAGGAAAAATGTCCAGTTCTCCAATGATGTGTGCCAGAAATCCGCTCAGTCCTTACTCCTGAGGTATGGTACCTGTCACACATGCGTCAGGTGAGTGATCAGGGTTTGTAGGAGGACTGCACTTATCCTCATCATTTTTCACGTCACTCCACATCGACTGCTTTGCAGAAACATAACCAGAGTGACCGCTGATGGTGCCCCCATAACAGCACACAGGCCTTTGCTCTGCTCTGCTCTAAAACCTCCTTCTGCCCTCAGAGACCCTGCTCTTCTGTTTTCAGCTGGTCATCTGCCCTTTCCTCCATTAAACCAAAATGTTGACGCTCAAATGTTCAAGCCGAGAATCTGCAGTCTTCTATAAAGACATATATTTTGGTCAAAGTGAAAATTTGACTACGTCTAGAAACAAACAAACAATGTTTCTTACGTAAAATTCTTACATAAACCCTTTAAAAGCATTGTATGTTTTGAATCATGGCAATTTTCTACAAGACTGTTTCTCTCATATCATCTGTGTCCCTGTGCTAATATATGTTTTTGAAATTTTTCATGATATTGTTCTACAAGGTTATGTGTCTATTGCATCCAGCATATCCTCCTCATTATGAAGTCTATGGTCTTCATTGCAGAAATTATTCCGGACATGTTTAAAAAGCCCTGTCCTCTATATATTTAATATAATGGATCAAATGTTTTTTTGTTTGTGTGAAGTTTGAATGGACTAGGGAGGTCTACTATCTCAAAGCTCAGCTCTATTTGCAAAAGTCCTCAGTGCCATTCGATAAAACAGTTTTAGTCATACAGAAATGACCGATTGACCACACTGACCTTGTGCCAAAACCCAGAAAATAATCCCCAGCTTGACAGACGCTTGCAATAATGCCAACCGTAGCATCTTATCAATAATTCACCTCTTAATGTTTATCGAGCGGGACCGCAGTACTGGTATATCGGTTATCCAAATGCCATCAAGCCAGATTGATAAAAACGAGCACGACTTATAAACTGGTCAGCAGACATATGGGTATATAGATATGATTACATTTATACATAGAGTGTCAGTGTTAGGTTGAAAGACAGAGTATTGTCGGTACTTGGATAGAGCACAATAACGCTTCGAAAGGGACTTGGCTGATATAACTTCAGGGATCTTACCACCTGACAATAATTATGGAAATCTGTAAATTGGGAAACACTTGAATGTTACGTAAGAGATGAATTAAAAGCTTTTGTGTATGACTGACTTTAGTCTCTGTTTGACATTGCGTTGACTTATGCTGTGGGTTTATACAGTGATGCCCCCCAGAATCCTGACCCAAAAAGCAAATGCCAGTCATTGGAGAGAGTCCATTCCCCAATGTCATTTTCCATCCATCTATCTTTCAACCGTTTATGCAGTATGGGGTGGCCTGGAGCCCATCCCAGGCAGCACAGGGCACTGATATACTCTCTCTGACACACACGCACACACACCTAGGAGAACATGCAAACCCCACAATCACAGGTGAAGGGTGGGATTCAACCGTCCCGACCTGGAGGAGTGAGTTAGCCATGCTAATCATTGAGCTACATGCTGACAGTTTATTTGTGATGCCCCTAATATACTGAGTTGTGCGCCTCCTTTACTTGGTACGTTTCTGGGAAGCCTGTTGTTCTAAGATGCCTTTCCATTGCGAATAGCTCACCCTATCCATGCTTTCCTGCCTTTTGGCTCCGCCCCCTATCACCTGCCATAGTCCAACGACCCCGAAGACCTTCACGTCAAAGAGCAGCAACAAAGAAATGCACAGGTGATCAGTGCTGCAAACGCCTGGGGGGGGCCGACCGCGGGCTAAACCGCGGCATCGGAAAACAACCGGTGGCATTTAACCGCGAGGTAAAGCACGTGATGCTTTTTACCGTTGGGGCACCAGGGGCTGCGTCCCCCAACCCCCACTGGCAGGGCCTTTCGTTTCCCTGACAAGCCCTGAAGGGCCTGACACAGCAGCGGAGCCAAAGCACTGCCCAAGGTCTCACAATAGGTGCGATTGACCTTTTCCCCATTCCGGGGGTCGCGTACACAATTCCGAGCCTGCCGGCATCGTCTTGAATGTGCCGGAGGTCCACTGTGGTCAAATTTAGACCATGTCCGTGTTTATCCAGGCTCCAAGGAATGTCAGGGGGGTCAATTAAAAAAAATCACGTGGCTGATTTTCAAACGGGTTTGGTTTAAATCCCGAAGAAGCCTCTCATGGGCTGATAGCCTAGCCTGTATCTCACACTGCTGTCAGGTTCTTTCTTGCAGCATTGTTTTTAAAGAGAGGAATATGTAAATTATATTTTCTATTTACTTACGAAGGTAAATAACCTTTAGATTTCTTTTTTCCAGGAGAAACACTATTTAAAAATGCCTTATTGCATGTGTTTGTTGGCAAATGAGTTGACATTCCACAGTAATGTTGACTGTCGGACCAGCATGTAGGTGTGGATGACCTTTAGCACCGTGGGGGGCGGGGAGGGGGGCTCAGGGAACTGACCGGGAGCTCTCAATGACATGGTGTCCACAGCAGCTTCTCCAAGAGCAGCCTCCGAAGCACCTGGATCGGCCGAGCGCCAATGTTTTGAAGACAGCATGCCATTGCTTGCAAATCAGGGCTCACTTGTCACCCGACAAGCCTGAGCAGCACCCCCACCCTTTCCCCCGCCACCCCCCCACTAGTTAACGCGGCCTGCTCCAGCTGCTGGCCCCTCCCAGTGCGTCCCCACATATGCCAGCCCCCCCCCCCCATCTCCGATCAGCACAGGTGCCCCCCCTCCCACTCCCTGCCTGGAGCTGCTGGGATTAAAGTCCTTCCTTAATGACGCACCCCCCCTCTCGCCTCCTGATTTCAAACCAAACTGTCCATAAACTGTTTGATCTGCGAGACGTGGGGGCTCTTGGGTGGGGGGGGGGGGGGGGGGATTGCAGGATTGGGCCCCAGCCAATTTCAGTGCCGGGGCAACAGTGGAGTTTGAGGCAACCCCATCAATGTCATCCATTGCACACATTGAGCTCAATGATGGACCCAGCGATTTGTGGGGAAGAGCAGGGTCTGGGCTTTGTTAATGATTGAAGGGGAAATATTTTTGTAGCACCGTGTTTACAGTAGATCACTGCCGAGGCTGCGAGGTACCGCACGTACTTTGACACTGATCTCTTTAACAATACAGGTTTTAGGCTTATTTCAAATCTTGAACTGGAAAAGTGATGGATGAATAGATTTTTTTGCAAGAAAATATCAACTACAATTCTTAAACATATGGGCCAGGTATCAGTGTGGATGTAGTTAGGACCAGCTCCAATCGTCCGGCTCCATTGTGTTAATTAGTAAGGAAAGATCTTTGCTGTCTTTCTTCATTCTGCTCGTCTCCCCCTGCAGACTTGAGCTCACCTCATTATCAAAGCTGGGATTATATCTTATTCCGGTTTGCAGTATGTACCACCCCTGGGGACTGGGGGGGAATTTGAAGGGAAACTAAACAAAGAATTGTTTCATTTGAATTTAGTTTTAATAAATGAAAATGTGTGAAATGTATAGAGTAACATAAAATAAACGATAAAATATATAATATTAATTGCAAAATAAAATAGATAAGAACACTATGGATCTTTCCAGATTATGTTATATAAAGATTTGCTTTTGGTGGAGGTGTGACTTAGAGGTGTCAGGTGACTGAGACTGCAGACCTCCCACTGGCAGAAGACCCCCATCTTTAGTATCTGTGATTCCACCTGACATGTCTACAACAGCCCACTGTATTTAAACCAGATTTATAAACTCAAACATAGAGTAAAATCACGTCTCTTTCTTCCCCATTGTCAGCAAATGTCTCTCTCTAGTTGGCTCCCTGCTCTACTGTAATTAATTATTAACGGCAGGTCAAAGATTTGATTTAATCTCGTGATTAATCTGGCAATTAATTTAATGAGGTTCCGCTATAGCATTCGCCACATTTTCTCGCCACAAGCTCACGTAAATGTGTTTTATTGTACGGTCGGTCCACCTTGCTTCAAACAGACATGCTTTGCTTTTGAGTCTAAAGCCTAACACAGTTAAATGGGCCATTGTTTGTGCATAAATAATTTTATATGATTTTTTAATACGACATTTCTCGCCTGGCCTTCTGTGCTGTGAATTTCACTTTAAGGCCCAACCTTCTCTCATGTTGACACACATAGTAAGTTTCAGCACAACGGCCCCAAAGAAAATGTACTGTGCTAAAGTTACCTTCCTGCCCTTTTCTGCCCCATTGTGTGGTTGTCCCTTTTGCAGGGGGGGGGGGGGGCTGTCACGGGCACCTGGCCAGAAAGGTCAGGTGTTTCCTGTCAATAGCAGCCTGATGCTGAGCCAATACCGAGTGCTGCAGGGTGGCTGAAGAGGCCGCGCCCCCGACGACCCTGTGATATTGACCCCGTGCTGACCTTTGCCGACTTGTCACTGAAGATCACCGTACAGCACATGACCTGTCATAATAAAGGTCAAGCTGGGAGCTGATGTCAAGGTGGTAAGCAAAGACCCTATTGGTCCAAAGGCTGGAGGAGGGGCATTTCTTCAGTGCCCTTGTAAGAAGCATAGCACATCACAGTCCCATCTATTGGTATTGCTTACAATAAAGTACACTGTCCGCTCACAATGCTGAGTATTTGCTGAAGTCGATTAAATGCAGTAGTCTGTGGTACCATAAGTTATATATCTGGAATATAACCCATCAGCTCACTCGTCACAAATTTGAGTTCTTAATCTTTACAACACCTGATTTGTATGTGAAAAAAAATCAATATTACATTTCCTTGAGAAATCTGTAGAGCTGTCAATGGGCGATATTGAGACACAACAAACTCAATGAAACAGAAAAATGAAATCCTCAGAGAAGCACAGATTTAAGAAGCAAAGCTTGTACTTAGTTCCTGCTAGAGAGGGATTGCTGCCAAGTGAACGGCTTTGGTGTCCTAATGCGAGAAAAACAATCAAAATGACATACATTTAACATAACGGGGATTCGCAGCTCGGCTAGGCTCCCTGCTTCTGTGGATGAATTCATTTGAAACGACTAGACACTAGTAGTTAGCCGTCGTTTCATTTAATTGTCGTTTCATCTCTCACCATAGTTGGAAAAAAAAAATAACGTGCATTGTTGGTCGCACTGTTGCCTCACACCTCCAGGATGGGCGGGTCGAATGCTGTCCCACATCTACGTTTGTGAAGTTTGCATGTTCTCCTGTATCTATGCAGGTTTCCTCCAGCTAGTCCTGCACATCAAAAACATGCATTTAGGTGGACTGTTTTGTCTACATTGGAACTGGTTTTGTGTGGGTCCTTAGGGATAAGCTGGCATCTCCTCCGGAATGTTCCCCAGCCTGGTACCCCGTGCTGCCTGGGATAAGCTCCAGGCTTCACAAGGCTCTGTACTGGAAAAGTGGTTACGGAAGGTGGATTGATCTAAAACAACGAAAAAACATAAAGCAGGTTGTACCTGCCAGAGGTTCAGTTCCAGGATAGGAGTCCTGTGACTTCCTGTTAGACGACAGCACAGAAACTTTCTCTGTAAAGTCACTTTTACCTAAAATAGGCAAAGGGACTGCATGACCATTTGCGTCCCTCTTGATTTTAGGACAAGGAGAAAATAATAATTTATTTTTGGAGCACATAGTTAAAAACAGACCAAAGGCAAGGTTTACATAATTTATTGGAGAGTTTATTCAGGAACTGCTTTATTCATAAATAAGTATTTAGCATTTTTTTTATATGGATTTCCACCCACATCTTATTCTTGCCTGGTAATCCATTCACATGTTGGTTAGCAGGAAAACAGCGACAATGGTGTGGTTTTATACATTCTTTGAGCTAATGTACATCTATCATCGTAGGGTATTGGCTTAACTCTACGAGGGACACAATGTGTTAAATCTTTGCGTTTCAAGATCCTGACATCAAGCAAAGCAATCCAGATATAAAAATAGATCTTCTGACAGACTAAGACACTCTCTTCTCTTGGAGACTGCATTGGTACCTGGCCAAATGTCAAACGATATTTAAATAGCTTTTAATTTCAATTGTGTTTGTGGGAAAATGTCAGTCCCGGATCTGATCCCATTCCTGTAATTAAATTTCTCATTTGAGAAAGTGTCAGTATTACGTATTTGCACGGTAAATTCTGTATTGTACCAACATTGTTCTGTAATTTATTCATTAGTGCCAAGAGCTTGTTTTAATTACAGTATGGATTCACTGTTTGTAATCCATATGTATAATCTATGGCACTTAATGCCAAAAGACTGCATCATGATTGACAAGTGCCCTTGAATCTACATTACTATTATATTTTTTAAAGCATTTTAAATTAATAAATTAATTGATTTATTTATTTTACAAATTCATGCAAATTCCAGAAAACATTACAATTATGGATCAAATGACTAATGAAAAGTATCAATAAAAATATACAAATATTATCCCTTTCAATTCTTCAGGAACTATACATTTGTAATTGTTATCTTCTAAGAATTATATTCTATTGCTGAATAGCACTCAGTGTTGCATCAATGTGTTATATATATTTCTGTGTGTGTGTGTACAGGGGTGTGTGTGCATGTGTGTGTGCATGTGTGTATGTGTATATATGTGTGTATACAGGGGTTTGCATGTGTGTGTACAGGCGTGTGTGTGTGTGTGTACAGGGGTGTGTGTGCATGGGTGTGTATACAGGTGTGTGTGCATGTGTGTGTGCATGTGTGTATGTGTATATATGTGTGTGTATATGTGTTTGCATGTGTGTGTACAGGCGTGTGTGTGTGTATAGAGGTGTGTGTGCACATGGGTGTGTATACAGGTGTGTGTGCATCTGTGAGTGTGTGTGTGTGTGGTTACAGGGGTGTGTGTTTGTGTATGTGTGTGTATAGGGGAGTGTGTTCCTATTGACGAAGTCCTCTAAGATGTGGCCACTAAAGTGGAGGCATGGTGCTGATGGCAAGGTTAAAGAAACGGCAGCTGGAAGCGATGAGGGAAGGAGTGACTAAGTATTGAAAATTGGGAAATGCGATCGCGGCCGAGGGGGAGGCAGACAGGTCGCCGTCCTGCCCGCTTAGCGCCATACCGCCATCCCCTCGCCACTGCCCCCCCCAAAAAAAAAAGCTGCCTGCCTTGTGGAGACGGTCGTCCTGCGTTACCGGCATTTGGCTGACATTCCCGGGGGCTGCTGATAAGACGGCCAGGCAGGGGGAACGGTCCGCCCCAGCTCCATCGCACCCCACACTACTGGGGCTGGAGTCAGGCTGTCTATCCATATCTAGCTCAGAATAAGACACCCTGAACCCAATCTGAAAAGGAGGGGTGTGGGTAGAGGAACCGGCTTGGAGATGGCCTTAGTGGTATATCGTATTAACCTTCTGATAATGCGTTCCTACTTAGCGCGAGACATGGGAAGGTGGCATCACACCCAGACTGATCAATGGCACTTATGTATTGGGTCGAGCAGTGTGTAGCAGATGTATGGCTCGACTTGTCTGCTCGCAATTAAAGGGGAAATAGATTGCCGAAGCATTGTGCAGTAAGATGAACCTGCGGCCGCCCACTCCCTGCAGACTCATTTGTCTTGTACAGTTGAGTGTGGAGAGACGGACCCGTGTTTCAAAGGTGAAGGGAGCACAGGTGGAGCAACACGCTGACCCCCACTTACCCATCACATTGCGGGGCAGCAGCTGTGGAAATAAAGAGAGTAGTAATATAAAGAAGAGACCTAATTTTGGGCGGGAATATGCCGGACATTTTGATAGCTGTTGTGGAAGGGCTGTTCCTATAATTGGTCATGCCATTTGGACTCTATGGGGCCACCGGTGGCGTAATTGCAGTAGATCTGATAAGGGTTAACTGTCCACGGTGGGTGCAGAAACACTCTTTGCAGCCGTCGCTTTTGATGTCCAACACGGCTCCCTCTCCACACTACCTGCCTGAATGTCAAGCAGTGGAGATGGCGTGGGGCTTGACATTATATCTACGGGTTATCATTATATTTTTTTTCCCCCCCCTGATCGATAGACTCTCCACCACAATGGTGCTTCTGGGGCAACTGTCACTGCTGGTTAGCGATTGACCATTGGGTATCATTAGGAGAGTCTGCAAGCAATAGTGTGTGTGTATGGGGGGTGGGGGGGGGAAGCCAAGTCTTTCTTTTTTAGCCTTCTGGACTTAGTTGACCTTTCACTTAGAAAGCAGCTGGAGCACCAAGATATTTAATTGAATGGAGTCTTCAGATGTATTTTGGAGAAGTGAAGAGAGAGTACTGGAGGTACGGGTAGCTGAAGGAAGGGGGAAGAAGGGAGACTGGGGCAGAGGGAGGGAGAGGGGGAAAAAAACCTAGCTTGACCTTCAAAGCCTAATTGATAGGCTTTTCATAGACCTTGTTTGAGATGTGCTTGGTCCCTGTTGTTCGGCAGACCCTTAGAACTCCTGTAGAAGCACAAAGTCAGCTGTAGAAAGGGAGTCCCCAGTGACCCGGCGCAATCAATAGCAGCCGACGCAGTTAACGAGAGCTGTGGTCCCTCTCTAACTTTCACAGGCTCCATTAACTAGCGGGGCTCTTCCCTAATTTCACTGCCATGACTTATTAATCTAAGCAAATGCGGCACAACCGCAGGCAGGGGCGGTATGGGGGGGCGGTGATGGAGGGAGTACCGAAGGTGGGGTTCGGCGTTAAAAATAAGGTGGCTCTCATAACAAGGAATCAAAGTTATCAAATGAGGGAGGTTCGAAATCGAGGATACCTTTGCCTGCCTTGGCCCCCAACCCACCCCAAGGTTTACATCTCTAAGCATATGATCGAGTTTGGTCAACACCTTAACTTGGGTCTTCCATTTATGATAAACAGTTTAGCAGTGACATCATAGGCCACAATGCCTTTTGGCCAGCAGGGGGCCCGAGGCTCACCTTTTGGCTGGACAGGGGGCCCGAGAGTCGACTTTTGGCCGAACAGGGGGCACGAGACTCGCCTTATCCGTCTGTCACGGGAGGGTGCAGGATAAGACGACCCGGGCCTTCGTCGAGAGCTATTTAAACAGCCCGATTCCCCCCGCGAATCGAGACGGAGGCAGGCTGTCTCGCTCTTCTGAAGGCTGCGGCCTTGGACACACAGAAAGGATTTTTAAAGGATCATGTAAGGAGATCAACAGATAAGCAGCTAATTTTGTGTACTTAGGGAGCAAATGATTGAGTACCCTCCCCGCGGAATTCCGCCAACTGAAAGGATGAAAGCGGGCAAGGGAGAAAAGATCTTAAAGTATTTCGGCATTAATGCTGATCGCTAAAATTAAAGATTTATACCGCTTGATTGGGCTCGCCAGCAGCTGCTTGAGCAGGGTACAAAAAAAACCTTCTCTTAAAGCTCAAGATGTTAGGGGAAAGAAAATCATCAGGATTTGCTCTCCTGCTAATTGGAGTCTGAGGATAGGAAACCTCATTTTTGGCCAAAATCAATTTTCTCCAAATGTCATTTAATTCAGGAAATATGACTGATCTGCCCGATTCTTTGATAGGAGATTAAATTAGCTGTTGTCCTTCAGGATATCATATACCTGAAATGTAGGGAGGGCTAATGGTATTTGATAGAGGTGTCCTACTTCAGTAGCAGAAGTCCATCAGCCCAGAGGGAGAGGTTTAAGACTCCATTTTTTTGTCTCAAATCTGCCGCCTCGGACCATTGCCGGTGATAGATTTCTACCCTTTTCATTGTGGAAATAACAGACTGGAAATTGATATCAATCAGTATGTGGTTTATAAAGGGAGGGAAGTCGCAGCAAGGTCACGGTGCTCTTCCAGTGACGAGGTCAGTCTGACAACACGCCCCCCTCAGAACGCTTATCACTCGGCTAAATTGCGCCTCTCCTTGGTGGTGCCAGGCGATGCACGTTCGAGTCCGTAGACAAACATCTGTAATACTAATGTGCACCATCAGAAAGTAGGAGTGGGGAAAAGGGAGGAAAATTTTAACTACTCATTCCATATTCTGTTTCATTTTGATTTCATGGCTTTTTTTTACTCTACAAAGAAATCTAGTGATCCATCCATCCATCCATCCATCCAACTGTTTTGTTCATCCATTCAGCTAGTGTGATGGTGATAATTATAATAATTATATTTGTCATTTTTGTTATTTACAATGTAAAAATGTGCCAGAAAATGACTCTCTTAATACTGTGATACATATTAGCAGAATATGTACCACAGTATTGATAAACCAACAAAGCTGGGATTCAGGTCAATTTAATTGTTGAAAGCTCTTGTTCCTTTACACTGTACAACGTCAGTCTATATCTTGTCAAAATATAATTTTTATATGTCTGTTCATCCTGATTATCCTTATTTTCAAATACCTAAACTATATTTAATGTCTGCATTAATATCAACCTGTGTTTTATGTCTATACATGGTAAAAATATAAAATTTTGCCTTTTATCTAGGGTAAAAAGCCTACATGTTGTCCTGAACCAGACTGTGCAGCTTTCTCAACAGTGCCAGCATTCTGCCAGACTGTTCCCAGGTCAGAACGAAAGTGAATGTTTTATTGTTGACATCAATGACTTCCCCTCCTTACGGGAAACATTTGGACTGATGTATGTTTAGAAAGCTGGCTATTTGGACTTTTGGACACGGGCTTTGGGTTTTTGGTTCACATCCTGAGTGGCGTGCCGCTGCCACTCCCTTGACCGATGAAAATAAAAGCCATTGCTTTCTCTGAATTATTGTTTGTTTGTTCCGAATGTTCCTCCTGGGATTTGTACAGTGTGAAAATGTCCTGATTTTTCTAGAATATGCATCATGGTCCTGATTTACAGGGAACTTGAGGGCTCTGTGGCGTCGGTACTTTGTGAAACTTTGTGATGGATTGTCCCACAATGTGGTCTATCAGGGGAAGACAGAATAGGAATTTATTTTATTTTAATGAATTTATGCATTCTAATTTTTCTCTCCAAATCCCAAATGGAGTTCTCTCATCTGTTTGTTGAAATTTAGCTTCACAGACAAATTGATATAAAAATGCACACATAAAATTTGAATGATATCTTTTTACTTACAGATTATTTCACTGTCATTTCATGCCTCTGTCCTGGATTTGAGTGGGGGAAAATCCCTTTTTTAGTTATTTTAGTAAAACATACATTTTAATCCTAATCAGGTGCCTGTTAGTCCAGTCGAGTCAAATGACCTTTACTGTCATGTCAACCATGTATTCAGTGCCAGGAGAACAGAGTTCCCCAAAGACCATGGTGTGACACGCAACACCATACTGCAATGCCAAACACGAAACAGTCCAATGTGAGTATATTGAATTCACACAAAAAAATCATTGGTATAAATCAGTAATTTAAGTAGCAGAATTTAGAATAATGGGTGGCTCAGTGGACAGCACTGTTGTCTCATAAAAGAAGATTAAAAAATGGTCCTGCGTCCACTGCTACCCAGTCCGGCATAAGCACCTGGAAGACGGATATTATGTATAATATTTAGAGAAACAGCTGACATGTGGCATATGACAGTAATTTAACTGCATTGTTTATGTAAAATACTTCTCTTTGCAGGCTTTTCTTTCTGTTGTTTGTAGTCATGCATTTTTCAAAGTAAATGTTCCTCGTTGTCTAATAGCTGCAGCTTTATTGCGTTTCTGATCATCAACACCAAAAAAGCAATTATGATATGATGATAGTGAAGGAAAAGCGTAGTCTTATAGCAAAGGAAGCTTTGCCATTTAGCCTGTGGAAGAACACATTTGTAAATGACATTTGTTTCTGAAGAATATGTTGGGAGACACGCACTGCAGAATACTTTTAATATTCTTCTAACCTTAGACATTTGGCACTTCAGTCCTGGGTTATAAAACATCCCGTGACAGATGAATATTGTCTACATTGTTTATTTTGATTCATATCAAGCAGCGGTACTAAACGCTGCTTGTCACTTATCAGCTCAAAGTAGGATGAGTTTTGATAAATCACTCGGTTACTCTGTGCCCTGTAAATTTCACCCGCCTACGCTGCTGTTTACCAGTGACGTTTTCACAGCTGTTCATTTCAGTTCAGGAGCTGAAGCACGAGGTACAGCCTGCATTCCTTGGTTAAATCTGAATTTGATGGTCTATAGCCAGAGCTGGACATCAGGTAGGAGCTGAAGGGAGATGAATGATAACGGTGGACTTTTAGGTAGGCCTGCAGAGAGGCAGTGTAGTTCACAGGCATGCCTCACAGTCCATTGGTCCTTCAATGTTTAATCAAAGTGCAGATCTGGCATTTTTAAAAAAAAAAAAAAACACGTTTTATCTCTTCGCTGAGATCAAAGCTTGGAAATACAGTAATCTTTTGCCAAATGTGAGACCGATTTCAAAATTAGTTGGCTCAATAAATGTATCTTTGGTTGTTAAATAAATAATCCATTAAGCAATTAAGATGTGATCTTTAATTGCAGGTGGAAAGCATGTTTTTTAAAGTTAAAGAAATCTCTCCATGTCTATTTGTTATATCCTTTGTGCTGCTTGTCAGCATAACAGATCAGATCACATTAAATCAACTAACAGAATGAATTGATGTTGCGGAAGAACAGCTCTTAAGAAGTGGAAGAGCTAAAAGGAGAGCTGCAAAGCGAATGTTTATTTGTCCAGCGGTCTAACACCTCCAAATAACCACGGGAGTGAAATATTTACTGCAGATATTTATTTACAGTGAGAAATACAGTGAGAAACATTGTGACTTAACGCAGCGTTCTGTTACAATGGACAATTCTTTTCAGAACAAAATGTCCTTGCATAAAATATAGTATCGCAACTAGAGTTGCCCAGCATTGTCCTGGTCCTCATCCCAGCTGTCCTTGGCATAATCTTTTCAGTTTCTTCTAAGTTTCTTCTCTGCAACCCAGCTTCCTCTTTATCATGCTGTCTCTCACTCAGTCAGAGGACCCATTGTATTTCTGTGTTCTACTTTCCACATTACTATTTAACCCTATGCACTCACACTAAACAACACAGTATTTTGACTCTTTAATGTTCAGCATCCCTACAATGTATTGGCGGCCGGCCAGGCTTGGTTCCTGCCTGCGCCCACTGTTCCCGGGATAGGCTCCGGTCCCCCCCCCCCCGTGACCCAGTTGGGGTTAAGCGGTTTCAGAAAATGGATGGATGGATGGATGTTCAGCATGTAAAATGATCGGTAAGGTTTTACAATAAATGCACCTTCATAGTGCATTCATAGAACATTCATAAGCAGCATGCAAGTACACCTTAACATCCTAACATCCTTTGACAGCTTTAATATACATTAATAACAAACATTACATGATTTTACAATTATAATGTTTGTTATTATTATATAATGTTTGTTATTAATGTATATTACAGCTAGTAAGGGATGTTAGGATGTTAAGGTGTACTTGCATGCTGCTTCTATGAATACATTATGAAGGTGCACTGAATGTTCTATGAATGCATTATGAAGGTGCACTGAATGTTCTATGAATGCACTATGAAGATGCACTGAATGTTCTATGAATGCATTATGAAGGTGCACTGAATGTTCTATGAATGCACTATGAAGGTGCACTGAATGTTCTATGAATGCACTATGAAGATGCACTGAATGTTCTATGAATGCATTATGAAGGTGCACTGAATGTTCTATGAATGCACTATGAAGGTGCACTGAATGTTCTATGAATACATTATGAAGGTGCAGTTAATGTAAAGCGTTACCAAATGATCCTTCCATCGTCTGGCCTCTTATCCAATAGAGGGTCCCCAGGACCTATACCAGGAATCACAGGGCACAAAGCAAGCCACTCCCTAGACAGAATGCCAGTCCATTGCAATGCCATTCAAAAATGTATATATTATACAATGTGTATTTATTAATTATTGATCTTGTGATCAGCTTAAATGGTGCATGACTTTATGGTAATTATGTGGGAGAGCACGGCAACATTTTATTAAAATTAATGAGTGATTTAGCAAACTATAATAGATTATTAATTTGACAATTTAGACGATTAATAATTCATCTATTAATTTGTTGACTGATCGATTGATTAATTGATCTCTGCACTCTGTCTCACATCCTGTGCTTCCTGGGATGGACCCTGAGATCACCATGACCCCATATCGTGATTCTGGAATCACAGTGACACTGTCACGTTTTGGTGTGCTGAGGGCTTATGCTACAGGATGAAGAACCTTAAGGGGCTGAGGAGATGACAGGGGTTCTAAACGGGATAAACGAAGCTATGCATTATTGCTGCCTAATTGCAGGAGTTATTTTAGAGCCCTGTAATTCATTTCAATTGCTTTTTGACATTTGCTAAATTGTTCCCGTAATCACTCAGCTCGGGTGCTATATCGAGTAATTATTCAATTAAAAAACAAATTGACAGTGTGGTCTTTTATTAGTTGATTTATTGGATAATTGCACTGCCACTAAAAGGTACTTCATTCTTTACTTTGTACTGGAGACTAGTTTAGGCTTTAAGGCACTTCAGTTGGAAGTTGAAAGAGTTTAATGGAACTGTGACTTTTTTCCCCCAATCATGACCAGAATATTCTGCTGTCGCTTATGCGGCAATAACCGTCTGCTGTTCAGAGTAATAAATGTGATCGTTCACAGCGTGTGTGTATATAAATGTGACTTAAAAGGACAAAAATGTATAGAATAACAATAAATCATAAGCGAGAAGATTAGTGTTTTGTTTTAGACAATGGTGATGTAACTTACATGCATCTGCCGTCCCACTCGATGCTTCATCAATGTCCTTGTACGAATCGCTGTGGTTCTTATGATAAGACCTTGGTGAAGACTACACTTTTGTATAAAAAAACCATATCTGAGCAACTTCCTCTATATACCTTGTTACACATATCATACATATCTTCCTGGGGACGTAGTCCATATCCTCACACACTCTCCTCTCTGTTCCTGAGTAAAGTCAGGATTAGGAAAAATGTTCCATGATGTGGGCGAAACGTGGATATTACCCTGACATTATAAAATTTCATATCAGTGTCTGCCTTTAAAGCTTGCTTGATTGACGTGGGCAGCCTTCGTAGTTAATGATGGCAGGGAGAGGCTTTGTGGCAGCAAAGTACTCCAGCAAAAAGAATTACAAGACTTTTTGTGTGCGCTAATTGACATTTGAAACAGCATTTGCATACAATAATTCAATATAGCCTTGGGATATACTGAAAGGAGGGAAAACAGTGATTAGCCAAATGTATCTCTCAATGTTCCAATAACAATGATTTTTTTTTCCCTCTCTCTCAAATGAAGCACGTAGCATTAAATAACTAACATTACCATGAATATTGTGAGTCATTGTATAAGTTCTTACTATAGCAATTTGGGTAAATTGACATTGCTCAAGGGTAAAAAAAGGTCAAATCAGGTTTGAAATCACCCACCTGATCTTCCAAATTAGTGGATGAGCTTGATTGATTACTCTGTTATGATCAGCTATTGACTTTTGTTGACTTATTGTTATTAGCGATTTTATCATTGTACTTCTTATTTTTTTATTTTTCCCATATATTAAATGTTGTGGTAATTTGGATTGCACACTGCTACAGCTAACCTTTGCTATACAGTATCCGAATAGTATCCACAATGCTATAGCTAACCCATGGCATTTGGTATCCACACTATTACAGCAAAGTCATGCCACATAGTAACTAAAATGCTAAAGCATTGTAAGCAACATGGCATTCACAATTCTACAGCTAACCTATGCTACCTGGTCTCTGATTACCCACACCTGATCTCAGGCAGATATCAACTCATCAGGTAGGATAGAAAACTTGCTGGATGCAGGCCCTCCTGGATCAGGGATGCCTACCCCTGGCATACAGAATGCTACAACTATCCCATGTATAACAATGTTACTGCTGTTTTGTTACGATGTGGTCAATAATACAGCTAACCCATGCTGATTGGCCTGCTCCATGCTACAAACCCATGCTGATTGGCCTGCTCCATGCTACAAACCCATGCTGATTGGCCTGCTCCATGCTACAAACCCATGCTGATTGGCCCGCTCCATGCTACAGCTAACCCATGCCCCACAATGTGACACAGAGGTTGAGTATAGAAAGGTTGCTGGCTTCATATTTAATTGCATTTGTCAAAGTTACTTATTTGATTATATTTATGCAAATTATGCCCCAGTTGCGCTAGCTGAACAAAAACAAGCTCTTTACCATTTTGAATGTGAATCATTTTGAATGAGTACCGCTCAGTCTAATTGCAAAATGTGCTTTTTAACTTTCAACATTTTTTTCCATTGTTTATGCAGTACAAACATCAATCATGGACAAAAAAAGGTGTGCTGTCCTGGAGACCCTTGGTTCGAGTGTCTTGTGTATTTGTTTACCTCTGTATTTGATGGAGAGGGCACTTCATCGAGCAAAGATCTATATTACCCATTAAGGTCATGAGACCATAGCATCACCGCTAAAATGGAGCACCACAGCTACAGGAGAACAAACAAATTTAGAATAATTAACACATAGCTTTTTTTCCATTCTTTTATGCACTTATCTGTGAGTTGGTAATGATTTTTTATTTTTTTTGGATTATTAAAGGCAAAATTACGAGTGCTAATTCAGTAGATGTCTAATGCACGCATCTTGCTTTTCTCAAATTTGGTGCTTTTTTTAATTTGAGAAAATAATTACTTAATTATATTTTTACAGGTGTCTCTAATTATCATATTGTTGCCCATTACATTCTTTAATAGTTTATCTTTTCTGGATGCGATTGAAAAGCACGTAACTGTCATATGTTTATCATCGTTATTATTGTAATTACCGCCAGTCATCACGGCATCGTGTTAATCTCAGTAGGACTCGGTAAACTCTTTGAGAGGCTTGGCTGTTACTGTCCCTCTCTCGTTGTCGAGAGGCTTGTTCCATAACAGACTATTTTAGACTAACTTTCAGGCAGAGTTGTATATATATATTCCGTGCATGAATTCCTCCTCCGTGTTTGTCGGCCTGGGCATGAGGTGCCGGTGTTTCACTATCAAAAGCCCATGGCTGTGGAAGCCGGGCGTCACTTAAGCTGCATCCAAACACAGGTCGATGTCACTGTGAGCCGACCGCTCACCCGGCCTTATGGCCGATGGGCATCTGAGGAACTCTAGATAACAGCAGCAATGCTGGACCGGGGCCAGGTGTCAGTGTCAGGGAGCGCAAGGGGGGGGCAAAGTCACGGGCTGCACACACCTGAGCGGTCAGCAGCTCCAGGGAGATACTTCGCCGGGCTGTGACCCGGTGTCCTTGCTGCCGATTGGTAGAATAACAATGATCATTATTCATTCGGTTCGTCGCAGAGTGTTCTGTCAAAACCCCGTTCCGTGGCGGAAGCTATAAACAGCGTTCTGCGATTGTTTGGGTGTGTTTGTGTGTTGCATACGAAAATGGTGTTCGTGATAGGTAAGCGAATTCATGAATGTCATGCAGTGTAACAGAGAATGTTGTGAGCGTTATACAGTTGGTCATATATCTGGTCGTACATTTTAACCCCTCCAAAAATGCTCACACACAAATCAGTCACGTGCAGAACAATCACCACACATTCTCGAGAGTGTAGTTTTGGTTTCAACATTGGTAGGGACCAAATCAGCCCCCAAAGCCCGTCACACACATGGTATTTCCCCAATATTGGTGGGGACGTACCTTCATACTCAGATCTATGCCCCTGCACACTCTGCACTCTCCATGTCACCTGCTGCTACTTCTCATCCTGCCAACGTGTTCTAGACTTGGCTCTTACTCATGGATACAATCAACTTCATCTTCCATTGTTATCTCCATGATCCACTTCACAGAACCAAAAACCAATCCTCATTAGGCATTTCCCAGTTAAGCATCTACATTTGTGTTATGAAACAGAACACATTAATCGAACTGAACCTACGTGCAATGACGCAAAATGTGCACTCTGAACAGACAAGGTGACAATGTTCACAGAGTGGAAACGAAGCCACCAATCTACTAGAAAAGGGCAATAAAACGATTTATCCCACCTGGGATAAATATATTTACTTTCCGGGGGAATTTATCTTCTGCGCACCCAGTGTTTCTTTTTGAATTTTTAATTTCTGACCACCACGTTCTTCTACCAATGTGGATCTCACTGGTCTGACTCTATACAGACACCATTCGCACACGTACAGTAGCTTTCTTCTGTTCCTTCTGTTTTCATTCCTTTTCAGTTCAATGGCAGCCCAAGCGATGAAAAAGGCATTTTGATAAGCGGCCTCTTTAATATTATTTATATCCTAGATAGGATCCTCTCCGGGAGGGTGGCCGTTCCGTAAACGGCGCCCTATTTCAGCTCTTTAAAGTTAAAGATTCACTTGATTTAAGATAATTCTCAGTGTTCTCCTTCGGCCTAAGACTCAGTGATGTTTCCCCTCCAGAGTCAATGAAGTGTCTTTTCTTCCAGACAAATCAGAAATATCAATGTGTGAGGTAATGTATAGATGAGGTTTAATCGATGGCTCATCTCCTGGTAATTAAGCTGGTTTTACATTATTGACAAGCAGGGCAGCAGTGGAATTAGGAAGGAGAAGATCCGTACTCATGCATTGGGGTCTGGGGTCATCTTCGCTTCTGCGGGGAGTTTGTTTAAAGTGATAAGTGTGCGACTCTATACATGCGGATCCGTCACGGAAACACTCGCTGTGGTTAGCAGGACTGCTGACAGGAGCACTTGACTCACAGGACGTAGAGCGAAATGCAGTACAGTTTGGGGCAATCCGAATATCAAATCCTCACACGTGAACCAGGAAAAGATGCTGAAGAGATTGTTTTTCTCTAAACCTCCATTGTGAAGTGCTTAATCTCTCCGGTTTTTTAATCTGCCCTCCCTACCCCCTACCTCACCTCATCATGTGGGGGGTTCAGTGTGGTGTCTTGGTGGGGGGGGGCTGGTGATCATTTGCACACACCTGCCCAGAGCGTCATGCGACACCTGTGACTCAGTGTGTTGCTCCACAGGGTGAGCTCATTACCCTCGCATCCCCCCTCCTCACCACTCCCCGGCCCCCGGGGAAGATGACGCTCATCACTGCCCCCTCCTGGGGGGAGAGGAGGGCACTCACGTATCGCCTTGCCTGCCACCAAAAGACTTCAGATGAGCGGCCTGATTTATGTGTGTGCGTTAACAGCATGGGCATTGCCAAGGCTTTGTGCCACAGAAACACCATTTACCCCCCCCCCCCCCCCCGCCCCACCACCACACACATGCGGACACACACCCTCACGCTCAGGCACCGGCACACACAAAAACAGGCCCTTCCTCAACCACACAGAGGCCTGGGAAAAAAAAAATCTCACTTAAACACATTAGATTTCCCATTTCACCCAGATAGAGAGGCAATTATCCTGCTTCGCTCTAAAAAAAAATCCATCCAGGGGTAATTGGTGTGGAGGGGGAAAAAATTACCCAGAGTTCAATGCCTGCTAGGGCTAAGGGAACCAATCCAGTGAAAGATAAGTCAAGCAGAAAAAAAAAATCCTGGACTTATTTGATTCTAATCTCGCCACTTTGCAAGCATTTAAATTGCCTTCATCATACCCCTGGCTTTGCAGCTTTGGTACTAACCTGTTATCAAAGTTGAAACTAAATTTTTTAAATGTCAGTGTGGGCTTGGGAGTGAAGTATAGTAACAGGTGCTCCGCTCTTCCTGAACCGTAGTAATCTCCACATTATTGGTTTCGTATAAAGCTGTTACATGTAGCATTATTGCATCTCTATGCTGGCTATTCTCCCGGATAAGCAAAGCACCGTTATTTGTATGAAAACAGCCAAGGCACCTAATGGTGTTTTCTTAGCACAAAAAAAAAATCTGATTGGTTCAATCTATTGTGTGTGTGTGTGTGTTTGTGTGTGTGTGTTGGCGTACGTGTGTACATATGTGTGCGTGAAATAACCTTGATAAATTCTATTGAATTTGGCTCAGGTAAGATTAACAAGTGGTAATTGTACAAAGAAGAGGTTTGGTTCTATACAAAAGAAAGAAATAGAGGACCGGAAAATGCACCCCCCCCCCCCCCACCCCCAACAAAAAAAGGCAAGAGAAAAATGTAATCTCGTATGTTTTCGCTTGCCACCGAAAGATGGGTGTATGTCCTGATTATCATATGGTATTCCAAGTCCTTTAATTTTGCTGAGATGGATTTTAAACAAGATCAACATTTTTAAACCCCAACAGACTTAATTAAGGGTGGGACATAGCACGGGTGGAGAGAGAGAATGGAGAGAGCGAAGAGGGAGGGGGGGCGGAGACATGGAAGGAGAGACAGAATGAAAGAAAAGGAGCGTGGGTGGGCAAGCCAGCGAGGAGGTGATGGGTGTCCTGCCTGATCGCAGGTGCCCGCCGCCTACCTGGTGTGCCTGACCCTCACTATCACACCCCAGTGCTGTGCCTCCCACCAAAATTAAACAATGTTCTGCTGTTGGGTGAGTGGGGGGGGGGGTGGAGGGAGGTATGTTTTGTGATGTAGTTAAATACCCCAGTCTCATTTCCATAAAGCTCTACATGGTTCCAAAAGATATTCATAATTACGTGGTTTGTGCAGAATTGCTGAATGCACGGGGAGGGTGCTGGTAGGGAAGGGAGGGGGGCATGCGCAGTGTCTGCTGCTATCCAGTTGAATAGGTTCCCTTCTGCTTACTGTTTGAACAATTAAAAGCCGACGTGCCCTTCTTGGAGAACAGCTCACTCATTATCACTTCTCCTTTGCTGGAGTATAGCTGCTTAAAAGCAGCGACATAGCTCCTTGGCAATGAACCCCCCCCCCCCTCACCCCCCCAACTCCGTTCTGTTTCATTACATCTGTTTTCCGGGAATGTGGCCCTGCTGCAGAAGACGGAGGGGGAATGTAAACAAGATGTATTCCGCTAAACACGTCCCGTGGAAGCGTGTCGTTAGCAATTAAAGACCTTCTTATGAGGTTTTTCTTTGGGGGGGGGGGGGGGGGGGTGACTCGTCGCGCCGTGTGGAATCACAGAGCCTCTTAAGTTCGTCTGTCACTGAGCTGAAACCACCCTATAATTCCGACAAACGGGAAGAGAGAAGCTGGGAAATGTGGGCTGTGTTCCTGAAGACCTCACGCTCAGGATCCTCAAACCTGCTCTGACCTTTACGGAAATGAGGAATCCTGCAGGTCAGAACTTCCTGACAAGAGACATTCAGCTGCCACCAGCCACACTTTTATTATCATTTTTTTTTGTGTTGGCAGGCTTCCTGCTCATGACTGAGACTTGGATCTGCCTGCAGGAGAAGGAACCAATCGAGATCATTCTGTTCTGTGGCTCAAAACGTCGGATTGGCTTAAAACAGAAAGTGTGAGGGATGGTACATCACTGTCAGGGAGCGTTAGAAAATAACTAGTCATTTGTTCAAGATGTTCATATTTTCTTCTTTGAGAAAAGGGATACAGGTTACATAACTACTACTAAGAGCTAACCTAAATACCATAAATGGAAACATCTTTCAAAGGGATTTTAAACCATTAACTCTATTATCTCAACCTTGGGTTTAAAGTGTGTTCTTTGCTCACATGTTGGTTACGGTGCCTAATACTCATTATGACAGCTAGGCCCAGGACAGAGAGTGTGGTTAGGGTGTCTGTCAGGTTGCCTGTTTTCACTAAAATAAAGGGACTGTATGTTATAACCTTGTCAGCGTGCTTTACCGAGTGCTAATGCGCCCTGGCATCTGGTGTTAAAAAGAAGAGGGCTGCAATGGTGTTTTTTTTTTTGTCCTATGTTTGAGTCTTTCATCTCATTAACTGAAAAACAGAATTAGCTTGTTTTTCATGAATATTGAGTAGCTTTGTTTTTCCTTTTGGTTTCCATCAATATCGGCAAAGGGAGTCACTCAACAATATCTTGAATCCATGTAGAACTGGACGAGGGAGGAAAAAAAACTTATTTTTGACACTTTTGTTTTTGGGGGGGTTAGGAAATATGGACACAGTTATTCCGAGTTCAGGCACACAGAGGCGGCTCCCTGCCTCTGCTGACCAGTACAAATCCGGGCTCTCTAATGTTTATAAAATACAGCTATTATTGGTAGATATTGAATCAAAATGCAAGCACTGCAGGTTGTAACAGATAAGGACCTGATGAAATCTGTCTTTGCATTATCCGTGCCAAACCAGGCTCTGTATTGGTTCAAGGCGAGAGTCACACGGATGATACAAAACGGACAGCGCTGTACCGGGGAAATTCACCTTGCAATCTACATACATTCTTCTCAGGTCGGTCCGAACGAGATTGCATTTTACTTAGAGAGAGCTCTTTTTTATTTTTTTAAAGCAGCAGATTGCAGTCAGAGTCTAATAAAGTCAAGAGATTTACACTCGAGCCGATTGTTGGCCATACACACGGAGCTCTACAAAGGACCGTCAGGGTCCTTCAGAAATGAAAATGTGATTAAAATTGACCGTCTGGTCACGCCGGAAGGGGAGAAGCGGGAATTTGGCTGTGATGAAACTGCTGATGGTGTAGCCGTTATCCGCGGAAATACTGTGTACCGCCAATGGTGGGGCATGTGGGGGTGCGGGGGGGGGTTGTTAGTGAAAGGACCCACAGCTGAGGAATGGATGGCTTCAACAATAAATCAGGTCAACTCCAGCCATCACACAAAAAGTGAAAGAAAGTCGTAGCGCTAGCAGAAGCTACGGTGAGTCACTGTTAGGCCTTCATACTTCATATTATTAAACTAGTACACTATACTCCATATTATTAAACCACTATACTCCATACTATTAAACCACTATACTCCATATTATTAAACTACTAACTATACTCCATATTATTAAACTACTACACTATACTCCATATTATTAAATCACTATACTCCACTAAACTTAAACTACTATACTTCATATTATTAGACTACTACACTATACTCCATAATGTTAAACTACTACACTATACTCAGTATTGTTAAACTACTACACTGTACTCTCAGGTGTGTCAGAGAGTTTCATATTGGGGTGGGGGGGGGCACAACTTAATATTTAAATGTAAAGTCCTATATTTTTGTAGGGACTAATGAAGCCAAATGAAATATTGTGAGGTAGTATTTGAATTTGTTTGAAAATGTTTTATTCATGTTTCAGGGAAACTGGGTTGCTCTGATAAATTCAGCTCCTCCAATCAGAAACGACTGTTGGAGAAACAGGTGGCCATTTTGTGTGTGGCGCCCCAGACGTGTGTCGGTAATCATGCGCGCTGTCCTTGCAAGGTAAACACAATGGCTAAAGTGGTAGCTGAGTGCAGCGCCGTAACAAACAGAGTAAGAGGCAGAAGCGTGGCCACACGCGCAGCGAGGGCTTACTGGTTTTAAATATGTTTGTAGTGCAGCTAATCAGGCTACATGAAGCAGAGGTTAGCGGTATTATTATAAGTAGCATGGATGAATACCAAATAGAGGCTTTTTCAAGTCCATAGAGCAGTAGTGGTTTAGGAGGTGCTTTTGTATCTTAACATTTAGTATCTGAACCTGAGGAAACAACTATATTATCATTATGGTGGCGAGAGAGTTGTTTTACAGCTCGTCACAGATGGTAGCATCCTCCAGTTTTAATGACTGCTGGAACTATCATCTAGACTGGAAAAGGCTTCAACAAATGCCTTTTTTTCTGGTGAGGCTTCAGTTACACACCATTAGAGCTCTCAGATTAAATTGATGATCATACAAGCTGGTCAGTTCCCGATTCCCCCTTGGTTAGAGCAGACAATGCCAGATTTGAATTTCTGTTTACTTTTAATGATCACCAGCAATTAATTCAAGGTAGGCGATATCGGCAAGATATCCAAGAAATATGCCCTGGAAAGTGAATGTAATTTGTTTTTCGGAGCAGCTGTGGGGCTAATGGTGACCTCCGACCCCCCAGTCTCCCTCTGATCCCACGAGAGGCCGTTCTTCATTAATTTTTAAAGGGAGAGTCTGGAAGTCCTGCAAAATGAAAAATAATAAGCCCTCTGATTACCGCGCCGAGCACACGTGTGCCCGCACGCACACACACCCGCCGCGCACAGGCGGCGCGCAGGTAGCTGGTGACTCCGCTGAGATCTGCATGCCGAGGGGTGCGAACAGAGTAACGCCGACCGCGTCTGACGAGCCCAGTGAAGGCGCCCGTCGGCCCCCCCATTATTGTTCGAGAAGCCCCCCCACCCGGGTCTCCCGGGATGCCTGGGGAGCTCATCAGCTGCATGCTCAGCTGACGCTCCCTTACTGTGCCGCCAGTGTCCGCGCTTCGCAAAACGAGCTGCATGGGGACCCCCCCCCCCCCCCCCCCCCCCCACCCGCTTCACGTATTAACCTGGACGCCCCACTTTTTAGCCGCGTCTCCTGGCATGTGTGTACGTCCGCCTCCCTGCCGCAAGCCCTGTGTCACGTTCATCACACTGCACGGGGCGGCTCTCATTTTCTCTGCTACCCCCAGCGATGGATAATCATGACCTCCGACCCCACTGACCTCACAGTCACCTGCTCAAGTAAAGGCACGACTCTAACACTTGGATGATGATATCCTAGCAGAGAGGACGTCCTGCGTCGTGTGCTACAGGCTGAGTGTTATGGCACAGTGACCGCCGTCCGTGTCGCAGTATCGCACCATACGCATGGTGACCCGTGTCCGGACGGCAAGTCCAAACAGCCGCCACATTGCACGAATTTCAAATCCGGGACTGGAGTGTTGCGATCCCAAGGACGGCTTGTCGAGACCTTCTTTCCCTGCGTTTCCTGCCCTCAGCTGACAGTCCAAGGAGGGCTTTCCAGGAGAAGCAAGTGCTAAACACATGATCATAACTATCATAGCTATCATCTCCTAATACGGTCATCCCCATTCTCATTTACACCCCAATATGTAACCTTTAGTCTATTTGCTTTTTTTTCAGTATATAAAGTTCCGCTATATACTCAGTGCTGCCTCCAGTGGTGGGGGAGGGAAGTGGCACGGTGCTGCAGGACCGCTGTCCCACACAGGCCCTGTAACAGTTTGGACCTGCCGCCCCACAGCTCGGTGCTCGCGGCAAATGGAGCCTCACCTGTCGGGGGCGTGATAGTTATATGCTCATTTGACCTGGGATACAGCAGCAGACAGATCCGCCGTTATATCATCTGTGACGTCACCTGCTAAGCGCTGTGCAGACGTGTGGTTTGTCTTCCTTGCCATGAAGGCCGTACTTGATTTACGGGCAGGTGGTTCAGGAACCTTGTGGGGGGCAAGGGGAGATATGCTGTGAGGGTGGGACCGACAAGGGCATCCCGCCCGTCAGTGTCTGGCACTTTCTGGGGGGGGCGGGGCTGGCTAATCCGTCCCCAGCCATCAGTGTCTGGTGCTTTTTCAGTGGGCAGGTGCTAGGGCACCACTAATGTCAGCGTCTGGCAGTTTCTGGGGGGGGGGGGGGGCAACCGCTGGCTCGGGGCACCATGTCCATCAGTGTCCAGTGCTTTCCGGGGGGAGAGGCTGACTCATCAGTGTCCAGTGCCCCCCAAGAAAAAAAAAGCCTGGTGAGAAGGCTCCTTCTAGACCCACCAAGGACAGATTATTGTCTGCCACATCCGGGCTGCTTACGGAAACGGCCTGAGCCATTTATTTTTCTGTTAACCTTCTGCCACAAGGGCCGATAACATCAGCGGGAATATTCTGTAACAGCCATTTGTACGGCTTTCCTCTTCATCTCCCTGGCCCCTATCTCATTTTATATACCTATTTAACTCTGTGCTGTCAATTAAGGACGGAAAGGGTAAAGGAGAGGGGAAAAAAGGAGGGAAAAAAAGGGGTGAGTGAGAGAGAGCGAGAGCACAAGCGAGAGAGAGAAAGTAGGAGACAGCAAGAAGCACAGAACTAATTAGGCAACTGTGTAATTTTAATTAGCTGTTTTGATAATTAAACTAATTAGTTCCCCTGTGTTTCCACAATATGCAGCGGACTGGTTTTTGATATCGCGGCTACAGAGCCGCACTCCGTTAGTTAATTAGTCACTTTTGCATTAGAAAGCTTTATTAATTGCCTTAATTTGCAGTTGAAATGAGAAATCTGCTGTCAATAATTTGGATAATTGCCTACTGTTTGATTTTAAAGAACAAAAGTAGGGGCTCACTCAAACTTGGTGTGAATCCCATGAGCGTCTTCACTGCTGCGCCGTTGCCTTGATCTACATATCAGCCCCCCCCCCCCCCCCCCCACAACCCACGCGGTCCTGACACTTTTAACTAGAAGGGAATTCAGCTTAATAAGAAAATAGTTGACCCACCCCATATGCCCCCCCCCCCCAAAATCCTAGCTACCCCCCCCCCCACTCACAGTGTGCATGCCGGTGCCTGCAGTTGCAGGAGAAAAAAAGATACGGCTTGCTTTGTAGCTAATTAGTGTCCTTGGAATTAAATGAGCAGTTCGGTGAACACCCCCCAGCTCTCGGCGTCCATGTTTGTGAATTGAATAATTGATTCTCCCCCCACTAATCAGATAGCGACATAATGAGCCAGTTTAATTAAATGGGGATCTAACCTGGCGAACACTGGGAAAATATTTGCTCGTTTACTACTAATCAGGACAGAGAGAGAGAGCGAGAGAGTGAGGGAGAGATGGAGGGAGAGGGAGAAGGAGTGACTTCCTGAGGACCGGAAGGTTCTGGCACAGAGAGGTGGGCCCGGAGAAGAACGGCAGAAATCCAATGGAAGTAAAACAAACAAGGTGAGCCCCCCCCCAGGTACATTTTCCTCCCCAACGACCCCCCCCCAGCCCCCTTCGGCACTTTAACCTTTCCTTATCGGCGCGCCGGCTGAAGCAGGCAGCTAACACGGGGCGCCCCCCGGTTGCCCCCGTGGGGGTGCAGATAGCATGGCGGCTCAGGAGCGCACAGAAGCGGCAGCCCGGCGCCCCCTTCAGGGAGTCGGCTCCCTCCCAACCTCGGCGGCAGACCTCCGGCACGGCGGTCTGTTAAAGAGCTTTTCTCATCTGCCGGCTCCTGGCCTGGGCTCGATAACGGCACAGCGGCTCCTCGCTAATTGTGGCTGCAGACTGCCAAGAGTGGCTCACCCTGCCACCGGCCAGAGCTCCATCATGTCCAAATGGGATGCTAAAACGAACATGACCCCTAGTGGTTGGATGGATGGATGGATGGATGGATGGATGGATGGATGGATGGATGGATGGATGGTCCCCAGACCATGATCTTCTTCCGCATTCCTTCTTTGCAGGTGCAACAGCACCATCTTTTATCCTACCTCCATCCTCCACTTTCAGAATGGTGGTCTCTAAACCACAGACGTAATCAATCTTTCATCATGTTTACTTAGTTCTGACCTTAGTTAAATACCCCTTTCTCTGGTTCATAAACCCACAAACCGCCATAAAGCTTTCCACTGTTGATTTTTTTATGCTCTTGAACCTGCCACACAAGAAGCTTCATGCCTGTATGTGATGTTGACCGTTGATGGATGGAAGGTCCCAACACATGCAGTTTT
This sequence comes from Brienomyrus brachyistius, assembly GCF_023856365.1. Classification (NCBI taxonomy): domain Eukaryota; kingdom Metazoa; phylum Chordata; class Actinopteri; order Osteoglossiformes; family Mormyridae; genus Brienomyrus; species Brienomyrus brachyistius. The sequence goes on from NC_064533.1 coordinate 32,453,572, forward strand.
GATATTAGCACTAGCACTACCCAACTGATTATGTTGCCGCAAACTCAAAACAGACCCGTCGAGTTTATAGGGCAGCCTTTAAGAAAGGTAGACAGGTTTGTATCAGGGGAGGTGAATGGTAATCAGCACGGAAAACAGCAACGGGTCGCACCTCCACCTCATACGCTAACGATCGAGTGCTTTGTCTTGTAACTTCTGTGGATTCGAGCTCACACGTCGTGTTTCTCTTAACCTCACAGCAGAAATCCCCTATTGCTACCTGGCCATCTTCAATTAGAAAAGTGAATGACAGAGGATCATTGCAGGTGCAACATTTTTTTTAATATACGAATTGTGGAATTGAAATTCCACACTGGAGTGTACAGTGGGGCTGGCTGGCTGGTGGGGGGGAGGAGGAGGGTTTGTGGGGGGGAAAAAAGGAGCTTTGAACCAGTGGCCTGTCAGTCGTTTTGTGCCGCATTGTGAGGAGATGTGTGAAACTTCCACGTTGCAGCCTCCATCCCGCTCTGCATTCTGTGGGTCTGCTGTACTTCGCTCCCAGGAGTACCAGCCAACTGCCGGCTTGGGTTTGAAAAGTTGGCTCGTGGATTTGAAAAAGAAAACAAAAAAAGAAGGACTGGGGGGGGAGAGAAAACACATGATTGGTTTTGAACTTTCAAAGCAGGAAACACACCCTCACCCCCGCTTCTCGACAGCATCCAGGAAGAAAGAGATAGGCTGAAGGTAAGCATAAAGGAAACAATGTGGCCAGTGAAGACAACAAAGAGCTTCTCTCATTCCGTTTGTAGACCTGAAGAAAAAACGTCACCGAAATTATTTCGATTGAAGTCTTTTCATTATTACGCACCAACATACTCAATTTCCCCCTAGTTTTTAACCTTAATGGTTATGCATTTTGCCTGACGGACAGCTTTCCATTCGTCGTGGCTTATTTTTTTATTAATATTTTATGCTGTTGTGGAGTTGAATGCTTGCTGACACCCCTCAGGGTGAAATACCAGTTGCCCTCTTGGGATTTGAACCGGCTACTTCATGACCATGGGTGCGCAGCAGCGCCACCTGGATGTTGGAGGTCTTCAGGACCTGGACACGAGTTTATTTGGGCGCGTGTGCGGAAACAGAACTGTTTCACTGTAAATGAGAAGAAACCTGAACCTTGTTAAAATCAGCCTTACTTTAGTGGGAATTACACAAGTGCAGCAATGGGTAAGTCAGTTACAGTACGACGTATTTGTGGGACAAAATGCGTTGTTCTGTTCTGTCAGCCACACATATTCGCCCATCTGCAGCAGCCCAGCTCAGATGCCAAATCCTCATGTGAGAACAAATACTGAAGCATCATTTTGCCAAACAATGAAATTTACAGCAGTGCAGTGTAGTACTGTCAAGATAATCTCATCTGTAGCGTCCAAATGCCTACCAGCAGGCAAATGCCTACCAGCAGGAAAAATCAAAAATAACAAATATGACAATGCACAAATTCCAGAGATATTTCACATTAGCTTTACTGAAACAAGCCTAAGTAGCCAGTTCTATAATTTTATAGAAAATCTACTTATAGACCTGTAATGGAGGAATAATAGTTGTAGACAGCAAATATGAAACAGTTTTAATCTTGGACTAGCAACTCTAGGATTTTTTCCTGTGGAAAGATCTCAAGCAATCAAATTGTTGGAATGTTTGCAAAAATTCTATTATTGTGTTTAAAAAGCATTTATTAATAAATGCTTTAACAAATTGTATTCTGAAAAGCAGTCTATGGACTTCCTTTAATTCTACAGCGTTTCACCAATCCTGGTTTGCGGCAAGGCTGAGACAGTTGTGTGTTGTCACGGTTTATCAAGGTCGGTGATACAAAAGACCGTAATGGGAAAAGGCCATTTTTGGTACCTTGTAGTCTGCTCCACAATGGGGAAACAACAATTGTTGGTACCTTCATTCCTAATCCCTAATATTTATCCCTCAATTGCCAGTCACATCCATGATTTTAGCCTGAAGGTGCTGAAACGGCGTAAAACCTCAGTAGCTATGGATATTTATGAAATTCGAAATGAATTTGGAATTAAGCAAAACACTGAGATTGTTTTAAGACTGCGTGGGTGGATTATGATGTTCTGTTGTCATTGCAGATTCCCTGGGTGAGAAGGCAGTACAGGGGGAGCAGCAGAAAGAGACAAAGTAAATGAGTGTCTCTCCTCTCTAACAAATGCCAAGTGCTGGAAGAGTAGCAGCAGTAAAAATGGCTCAGTAAAAGCCCCGTAAGTCTTTTAAGCTGCTCGGAGCCGGGTCTGACCAAACTGAAGACTTTCCTCATATTTCCGCGTGCAGTGGATGGGGAATGGGGAGGGGAAGGGGGCTTTTCAGAGGCCCTGGCTTCAGAAACACCCCTCTGGGAGGATTCCCCGATAACGTGTCGGCGTCAGGGTGTCCGCTGGTGATTACTGCCCCTACGGAAGAAATTGCCGAGCTTGATCTCCTGGTGTTTACAAACGGGGCCAACGCATGGCATTAAAGCAGTATGGCAGAAGGGCATTTTAGGGACATCACCTCAGCTGACGTCAGCTAGCTGGAAGGTCGGTGAAAACAGGAAGTGTGAGAGAGGAAGGAAGTAGGGAGGGCTGTAAACAGAGAGAGGGCACCTTGACTACAGTTCATAAGAAATCCATCCATCCATCCATTTTCCAAAACCGCTTATCCTACTGGGTCGCGGGGGGTCCGGAGTCTATCCCGGAAGCAATGGGCACGAGGCAGGAAACAACCCAGGATGGGGGCCAGCCCATCGCAGGGCACACTCACACACCATTCACTCACACAGGCACACCTATGGGCAATTTAGTAACTCCAATTAGCTTCAGCATGTTCCTTGGACTGTGGGGGAAACGGAGTACCCGGAGGAAACCCCACGACGACATGGGGAGAACATGCAAACTCCACACACATGTGACCCAGGCGGAGACTCGAACCCAGGTCCCAGAGGTGGGAGGCAGCAGTGCTAACCTCATAAGAAATCCTCTTACTCTAATTTCTATCCATCTATGTACCATTTTAAGTGATTATCCAAGCATAAGGTGACAACGAGCCTACAGCTTTCCCCAGGAAGCTCAGAACACAAATCAGAGGACACCCTGGATGGGATGTCAGTCCGTCATTGGACACAAAGCAGGGGACACCCTGGAGGGGATGTCAGTCCATCATTGGACACAAAGCAGGGGACACCCTGGACGGGATGCCAGTCCATCACAAGACACAAAGCAGGGACACCCTGGAGGGGATGTCAGTCCGTCATTGGACACAAAGCAGGGGACACCCTGGACGGGATGCCAGTCCATCACAGGACACAAAGCAGGGGACACCCTGGAGGGGATGTCAGTCCATCATTGGACACAAAGCAGGGGACACCCTGGACGGGATGCCAGTCCATCACAGGACACAAAGCAGGGGACACCCTGGACGGGATGTCAGTCCATCACAGGACACAAAGCAGGGGACACCCTGGACGGGATGCCAGTCCATCATCGGACACAAAGCAGGGGACACCCTAGATGGGATGCCAGTCTACCACAGGACACAAAGCAGGGGACACCCTGGAGGGGATGTCAGTCCATCATTGGACACAAAGCAGGGGACACCCCTGGACGGGATGCCAGTCCATCACAGGACACAAAGCAGGGGACACCCTAGATGGGATGCCAGTCCATCACAGGACGCAAAGCAGGAGACACCCTGGATGGGATGTCAGTCCATCACAGGACACAAAGCAGGGGACACCCTAGATGGGATGCCAGTCCATCACAAGACACAAAGCAGGGGACACCCTGGATGGGATGTCAGTCCATCACAGGACACAAAGCAGGGGACACCGTGACGGGATGCCAGTCCATCACAGGGCACAAAGCAGGGGACACCTTGGATGGGATGCCTGTCCGTCACCTGATGCATGATCACAGCAATTGAAAGGCATTGTTTCATTGTTTGCATGCTTTTGAATTATGGGAGGAAATATACATAACGATGGGGAGGACATGCAAGATATGGGATTTGAACCTTGAACTCTCTGAGGCGTTTTAACTCTCTCTTTTAAATATATAACAAAGAACATCTCCTCAAAGAAAGCTCTAATAATACTGTACATTTATATTTCAGCCAACCCATCTTAGTACTGCATTAGTATCATTTTTCTTAACAGGAATACAATTTAACCATTATGTTACTGGTTTAGATTCCACTTCCCTGTTTGTTAAATTGCTGTAATTATACAGCATTCCATAGTTTTTGTTCTGAAAGATCGTTGCAGGTATCTGCATTTGTACATAAAACGCTAGCAGATCACATTGCCTGGTTACCTAACGAAGGCTCTGCAGTTTCCAGCTGACATTTATTCACTTTCCTTTCATCTGCATTGCTTGTTTATTTTACTTATGTATTAATTAGACATAACGCTGAATCTTCAGTAGCGCTAATAGGCCGCGAATCGTTACATTAGGCTCTTCCCACATCGGGTTGCCACGACTCTGAGGCCCCTCCCCAGTTAATGATGAACTCGCAGTGACATTCCAGGCCATTGCCTGAGCCGGGGGTGGGGGTGGGGGGGGGGGGGGTGAAAATGTGAGGGAAGAAAATTAAAGGAAAAGCCACGTTTCCTGATGACAGTTTTCATTTGGCGAGGGAAACTCTGACAGTAATCACTCTGTTGTCACAAGGAGCGTTGTAATTATTCAAACTCGGGTGCGAAAGCCATGCCGCGAATTGCACAGCCCCGAAAAGGAAGCGCTCGGCTTCTTTAGCATACGCCCGTCGCCTTCTTTTGAAGACCAGCCATTACTAATCGCTAAGAAATTTCCCCGGCCGTCTACCTGCGGGCATGTCAGCTTGTAAATGAAATGGAATTAAGCACAAATCCATACATTTCACTCTCCCCCTCTCCCCACTGCCGTCTGTAGCCGGAGTACTGTATATCATTAGGGGAGCAAATTAAACATTAGCATTTCAGCTGCTGGTAGTTTGGGCTAATTGCTAATCAGCAATAAAGTTGCCTGGCACCGAATATTGCTTACCATAATCTAAAGGTAATTTGCTTCTTCAAATGAACTGGACCACTCATCTGCTGCTGTCCGGAGTCCATACCTAATTACTGCCGAGGGGGGGATGGCAATTACTCAAGGAAAATTAACGCGGAGAGGAATTGGAAATACACCATAATGCTGTAATACTTCTGCCTCCCCCACCCCCCCTTACCGCTCCCATTGTTTGTTTATTATTGGAATTAGGGTATTTTTAGTTAATTCGCTGATAAAGAGGTAACAGCCTGCCATGGAATGTCAGGCCAAGGGATGTAAGCCCTGCTTCAATCTGTGCTTCCCTACCTCATTTGTACACTGTTAGGGGGTGGGGGGTACAAGGGTGGGGTGAGGTGGAGTGGGGGGTGGAGGAGGGGTGGGACATGCAGCCTTTTCTGCTGATGACTCACATTCTTTGTGGTATTTTTCATACACAGCTAGGGACAGTGTCCTGCACTGTGAAATATTATTACTCAGGAGAATGTAGATGTGTCTGAATTGTTTGGAAAATGTTTATTTGATTATACTTGACTTCCCTCCTGAACAAAACCTGAAAAGATGATAATTCTATGGGCCTACGGCCCCCCTTGAACCCTAATCCGCTGCAGTATAGTTTTCACTTTGTCTCATGACTTCCTTTCCGCCTGTTACTCACTTGGACGACTGTTCAGGGTCTCCTTTCAGGGGCCCGCAATCAGGTCAGGGATCCGGGCATGCTGCCATCCTGGGGACAGTCCTGGGTTTGGGGGTTCCAGGTATTCCCGGGTGTCTGTGTCACCATTCCAGCTGGCCCGGTGTCTGGCTGCCCCGCTTCTGTGTTTGCAGCCTGGGTAATGAAACAGGGGCCTTTGTCTAACCTCAAAAAGCGTAAGGTCCCGCGTTAGCAGCCAGGGCCTGGCCATGCCCCCGGTCCGGCGTGATCGATATGCTGTTATAGATCTTAATCGCAGGCCTCATGGAGGCCCTATCAATTATAAAATGACGGCTGGACCCACAAATCCCGGCCTCCAGCTACCTTCCTCCTCGGATTATGATCGGTTTGGATCATGGGGAATGGGAGGATGATGGGGACTCAGGGGAGATGGGAGCCAGAGAAGAGGGGAAATCGGACAGACAGGCTTGGTGGATAAAAAAAATACAAAAAAACCATAAATATACATAAAATATACATGTAATTTCCCAATATCTGGAAGGGTTTGGAACTTTATGTACCATGCTGGCAATGTAATGGAAGCCTTACTGAGGTCTCTGAGAAGCAAAAACATTCTGAGCCCCAAAGCTTAAGCAAGTTATAAAACATGCTGTATTTTAATAGTGGTCAGGAAGTGGACGGGGCTTCACTGAGGGTGGTGTGAATATGGCTACCTGTGGTTGGTTGGGACACTATCATTAGTGGGGGCTGTAAGATCTGAAATGGGTGTGATGTACATGCACAGCAAGCAAGCAGGTCATTAAAATGAATTTAAAACTGGCATCATGGATATGAAGTTCAAGTGTAACATTGCAGGTGTATGTGATAGAGACGCTCTTCGGTACCAGAAAAGGTGGGAGGTGGATACTGGTATAGATTCCAGCTGGTGGAGAAACTCTACAGCAGATAGTTTCACCTAATCGAGGTGATGGGAAGTCACGTGAAGTATCTAGTGGCCAGGATAATAAAAACCACACCCTGCATGGTGAGCAGGACACTAAAGACCACACCCTGCATGGTGAGCAGGACACTAAAGACCACACCCTGCATGGTGAGCGGGACACTAAAGACCACACCCTGCATGGTAAGCAAGACAATAAAAACCACACCCTGCATGGTGAGCAGGACACTAGAGACCACACCCTGCATGGTGAGCAGGACACTAGAGACCACACCTTGCATGGTGACCAGAACACTAGAGACCACACCCTGCATGGTGAGCAGGACACTAGAGACCACACCCCTGCATGGTGAGCAGGACACTAAAAACCACACCCTGCATGGTGAGCAGGACACTAAAAACCACACCCTGCATGGTGAGCAGGACACTAAAAACCACACCCTGCATGGTGAGCAGGACACTAGAGACCACACCCTGCATGGTGAGCGGGACACTAAAGACCACACCCTGCATGGTGAGCGGGACACTAGAGACCACACCCTGCATGGTGAGCGGGACACTAAAGACCACACCCTGCATGGTGAGCAAGACACTAAAGACCACACCCTGCATGGTGAGCAGAACACTAAAGACCACACCCTGCATGGTGACCAGAACACTAAAGACCACACCCTGCATGGTGAGCAGGACATTAAAGATCACACCCTGCATGGTGAGCAAGACACTAAAGACCACACCCTGCATGTTGAGCATGACACTAAAGACCACACCCTGCATACTGAGCAGGACAATAAAAACCGCACCCTGCATGGTGAGCAGGAGCCCTGAAGTCTTGCTGTGTGGCTTTAGGCTGGGACCCTGAACCCGCGTTTAACTCCGGGGTGAAGTGAGGATCCCTGTAAATTGGACTGAGCCTTGGGAACTGAAAATGGTGCTGAGTAATAAGAGAGCTTTTAATCAGGCCCACATTGATTGGTCCCTGGTAAAATGTTTCATGGGCTGCTGCAGTGACCCAGTGGGCAGCACTGATGCTCCACACCCACGGTGGTGCAGATTCAAGGCTGGGCCCCTCCCTGTGTCCTGGTGACTCCCTCCAGGCAGCCTATGCTGTCTAGGGACGTGCTCTTGAGGCAAAATGGTGGAGCTTCAGTGCTCCTTATGGACTAACGTGAGTGGGCTGGGTTTCTCAGCTCTGGATCACCATAAGGAAACCAAAGCCACTTAGCAAGTCTTTATTAAGATAAAGGCGTATGACTTAGAGTAAATAAATAAGCCAGGCTTCTGTCAAAGTTACGTTTATTTATAAAGCACATTTAAAAGCAACATTTATTTACCAAAGTGCTGTACAGGGTCACCAGAAAGAAAAAAGAAAAGAAAAAATGAAAAATGAGTATGGGAGAAGATAAAATTATGATATAAACACAGAAAACAAAGAAACGCAAGATTTTAGGAGTTGGGATGACACTGTGGCTTATGCCTCAAGGGGCGTGGGCTTGAATCCCAGTTCTACTGTGTGACGTGTGCATGTTCTCCCCGTGTCATGTGGGTTTCCTGTCGCTAATCTCGCTTCTCTATGCACTGAGGCTAACTGGCATTTCTACACTGCCCACAGAGTGTGCCTGTGAGCATTTATACGCGTCCTGTGCTGTGGTGCATGGATAGGTTCCTGACCCCTTGTGGTCAGAAGATGGATGGATTCCTCCAGGATGTCCCGTCTTCAAGCTTCCTCCATGTTAACTGTTGTGGTTAGTTCATCCAGCTCATTGATGGTCTTCCTTCCATGTCTGTGAGCATTTTGGTCTTTTCCTATGCCTTCCAAGGCCTTCCCATAACATTCCCAAAATAAGATCTACAATAGTATTTAATATTAGCATACTTGTGCCCATAGCTTCTGAGCTCAGGACCCCTGCAACCCAGCGTAGGACAAGCAGGTATAGAAAATGGATGGATGGATAATATTAGCATACATGCGCAAAATTCACCCATAGATTTTTATCTATTACAGGGATGTGGTGCCTCTTATATTTTGTTTTAAAAGATATTTATTAAAATACAAACACGAAAAATGTAAAGTTCATGAATCCTGGCACCCTTGAAAATGATGTTGAAAGAAAGGCATTTTAAAAAATATATATATATAAAGAGTGAAAAAGTTTAAAATCATCTTTGATGGAAAATGTGTTTATGTTTTGCTCAGGACACATGAGAAGGGGAGGAGCCAGAAACAAGACAGACCCCCGACCGCACGCCCCCCCCCGCTCTCACGTCCGTGTCTGTAGACCACTCCCGTCTGTCCTCCCTGATGCCGCGTTGCCGCGGGCGATGCAGTTATGGCCAGCAAGGCGTGGGACACCAGCCAGCATCACAAACCCGGGATCTCGAATCGGTGTCGCCGTTTAAGGTCCCTGGCCACAAAAGCACCCCCCCTTTTTAAATCTGCCGTCACAGCCGTTCCTCATTCACATGCTGCTTATTAAAAGCGAGACACTGCTGCAGAAATAATCACACTATTTATAAATGTGTTTTTGTGATTCAGTGCAATTTATCTTCACCCCTTTCTAGTATCCTACCCCTCCCAAAAAAAAAACATATTTCCTCAACACCTTCCAACTCACTATTTAAATTCCAGAGTCCTAAGAGGATTTTCTCAATTTAGTCATACTTTTAATCTACAGCGAAATGAGTGATGACTTCTTATAATAAAAACCTTGACAGGCTTACAGCTCGCACCGGAGGATTAGTGTCCCTTGGAGATGAGGTTCTCCTTTGTGCCGCCGTGTGTCTGTTTGATGGAGGTTTAACAGGAAGCGTTTTGGCAGAAATTGGATGCAGCAGGGATCATCAGTAGATGGCTGCTGTTCGATATTAACTGCTCGCAGTAACTTTCTCTCTGTCGTGTGCCCCCTCCCCTTCAGCTCTCCTGCATCCAATCCCAAACCCCAGTGACAGAGGCTGCCGTGCCCAACTCCCCAGGAATACATACCACTGTGCCAACACCCTTAGTATCTATATGCACCTGAGTCTGACTCCCGTCACGGGGGCTATTTAAGCAGTGCATTCTGGGAAATATGGTTCAGTGGGACTTGAGGGGGAGGGGGGCATCCCCCTACATGTCTGTAAATCATGACTTGATGACAAGCTTGGGTACACAGGCAATTACCTCACCGCTAATAATCAATCCCATAAGGCCCGGATAAGAGACATAAAACTGCTGGGGACCTACAGATAAGGGTGTCCGCTGTACTGCCTGTAAAAAAAAAAAAAAAAAAAAATGCCGCACTTTAGAATGTATATCAAACTCAATTCCACAAGGCCACATGTGGTCCTTCTTTGTTGTCGATGTGTCTGGTGGATGCTTTGGCCCGGTTTCCGAAGGCCGCGTCTCGCAATTCACCCCAGCACTAAGCAGTCGGGGTCTTCAGATGTGGCCACGTGCATTTTTTCACTCCTTTTGACGTGCGCTTTATATCTCCTCGCATGATCCAACCACCTTATGGAGGATATTCCCTTACCACGCTCCTCTGGTTATAGCTCACGTCGTGAAGAAAACTGAAAGAGAGAAAAGAAGCAAAAAGATAATACCAGAGGCTAAAACGTTCATATATTTCTCTGCGCAAAAAAAAAAAAGATTAAGTCCAGGGGTGACTTAGTTTGAACTTTCCGTTTGTTACATCCAATTTATTAAGGTCTTTCCATGTATAAAGCGTGTCACATAGCCCGAGACATCCAGAGAACCTTCTCCTCGCTATATAGAAATTTAGTCCGAGTAACCTGTTTTCATCAGGCAAATTGCTGTCGAGGTGGATGCCCATTGAACTGCACTGGCAGCCTCGAACTGGAGCGATGACATGGTGTTGGAGTGAATGCCTGCTCAGAATTTCTGATAGACTTATTATAAGACTTTTTTTGGATTGCAGCTCCCAAGGCTTGACCTACTTTTCTTTAATGGGGATGCTGTATAAAAAGGAGCTATTTATCCCTTGATGAATAGCGTAATGACATAACTTATTTATTGGCAGGCACCGAGCCGGGCTTGACCCACTGAGGTGAAACAGCTGGTAATCCCGGCGACTCGGCTGCGATAATAACGCGGATTGTTTTTAATACAGAAAAATAAACGCCATCGCAAGTTTCTCAGGCTGAAGGAAGAGCGCAGCAGCCGGCTGCTTGTTGTGGTCGCATCTGCTCCTCGATGTTAAAAAATATGCGATGCCAAAACGTTGAGAATTTTAAGATTTTTTTTTTCTTTTAGATTTTCCGTTGCCTTCTCACAGTAAAGGAAGCGAACAGGTATACATGCAGAACGATTAAAACTTTATAAAAACATGCGCCTGTTTCACCGCCGTTTTTCGTGCGCCGTGCCGTGTCTCTTTATGAAACACCCGCCATTGTAAAAGCTGGTATCCCGCATTAAGTACTGCCACTGCCTTCCACGGGCCTTTTCAAATCTTTCATCTTGCCTTCCACCGCAATTCCCTGCACCTCCTCCCCTTCAGATCAAAGTTTTTTTCCACTGGAAAAGCGTCACCTGACGCATAGAGGCTGAGGATCTGCAACACCAACTAATAAGAGGGAAATGCGGCCTTCCCTCAATCCGCGGTGTTTTGAAAGGATGCGGTGCAGGAGACAGAAGCAATTCCCTGTTTACCATTATATTTAAATATATTTTGTGTAGCTGAATCTTCCGAGATTTAAATCATAAGTTTATGGCCTTTGTGAGGTCAGCTGCCATCGAACCCCAGCACCCTACGGCACACAGGTACCTCGTGTTGTAATCAGAAGGGTGGGGTCTTTCGGTGGGCAGGACTTTTACGCCACACCTTCAGAGATGTGGGACACCATCCTCCTCGCCTCTCTCTTCGTTCTCTCTGTGCTTTTTCCTTCCACAGCACAAAGACAGAGAGTTAGATGTCGCTTGCTGTCTCTTAACTGCCTATAGTGTGTCTGCCTTGCGATAGGGGAATGCGGCTTGGTGGGTTAGGACCTTGTGTTTGTGATCAGAAAGTTACTAGTTAAAATTCCATTGCTAGGGTTTGAAAAATTATGGCTGTGGTCTGAAAAGACCTACCCTCCATATAATGGGACTTAGGAACATATACATGCATAAACACCAGTCCAAGACTGAAAACAGCTTCTTTCGCAAACTGATTTGGACCATTTTAGCTACGGGAAAGTTAGTCGAGTTCTTTCCTATCAAAATGGGTTTTTGTCTCTCTGTATTTTTTTGTTTGAAATTGTGCACGGTGACTGCAGCAAATGGTGTAATGAAAGAAAAATGCCTTCTTGTCAAATAAAATTTCTATCTGCTCGTCGTAATACTGTCAATTTGATATATGAACTACTTACCAGAAAAACACATGAAGTTCATGCTGTTTCTTTAAGAGATCATGTAGGAGTGTGTACTCTCTTGTACTCTACACTTTAACAGTATACAGCAGGTTACTTACCGTGGGAATTCAGGTTATGTGATCAGAGTAAATATATAACAGCAGGTCACTGCTTAGAACACAGATATGCAACCTTCCTCTGTTTGCTCGTCCCTTGTGACAATGATACATAACATTTGTGGCAATATACCTGGTTAGGATTCTGGGACTGACTGAGCCGTATTCATTTTAGTTCCCAAAAAAAGACTCTTTCAGATTACACTTTGAAATGGGTCTTCCTGGATTTACGGGAGCATTAAAGCGAGGCGATTTGGATTGTGCGTTTCTTTGAGAAGGATAATTGCAGTGTGTAGGTAAACACACACAGGTTTAAGTGCTTTTTTTCTGCATCATAACATGCGAAAGGCTTACAGTCTGGCCATAGGGGTCTGCATTATACTGATTACATGTTTGTTTTTGCGTGGTCTTCCTGAAAGTATTCCAGGATTCTCCTGCAATCTAAAAACATGTAGCTAGCTAACTGATGTTTTTAAAATATCCTTGTACGCCATGTGTGTATGTGTGTGTGTGTGTGTGCCCTGCAATGAACTGGCGTCCCGTCCAGGGTGACCTGTGCCTCCTGGGACAGACTGCAGGCTCACCGTGACAATCTGCAGGAGAACCAGTTGTGGGAGACAGATGATTAAATGAATGATTTGAAATGAACAAAAAAGTACCTAAAATATCATTTTAAATGGTAGAATACCCACAATTCATTGTGTGCCCTTAATTACTGTTACGTGTTAATGGGATTTTTAGGTTGCACTCCAAGAAGGGCTTTTACAATCGAAAACACTTGTCTTGGTCAGCGTGTAGCACTACACTGTTTTAAGGAAGAGCCAATTATTTTTTACCTTGCTAGAAAAGGTGGACATGCAGGACAGTTTGAGACCTTAGCATTTTTGGGTCAGACTCAGAGAGCACGGATGATATAGGCCAGTGCATTTCAATGTAGGGAGAACGGACTGTGTGCTGTGAGACAGCAATTAAAACGCGGACCAACTTAGAGGTACATGGGCGTTCAAAGGGAATGATTCATGGCCCTTCTTTATTTGATTACGATCATAATTTTGACCAACGTGACCCCGGACTCTGTAGTATCTGACCGCGGGGCACCTGACCAATTAGCTCAATCACCTGCATGTCACTGATATGTTGTCAGAGTCTCAGGGCAGAGTCTCGTGTTTCCAGCCGACGGCTGCATGTGCATTAGCAAATTATTTACCGTGAGGTGTTAATATTTCATATCTGTGCCTTACAGTGGATTATCGGTCATTTCAACCTCAAGGTGTAAATGCAGGGATTTTTAAAAAAATACGAATGTTTGATATAAATATTTCAAGTCTGAGCGCCTCTTGCTCACTCTTTTCTACTGGTTTGAGGCACTATTAGTATTTTGGAGCTGCGGAAAAAGTGCCCTCATTGGAATGCACCGGAAGACCTTGCAGAAAAGGCAAACTCCTCTAACGGGCTCAAATTTTCGAGCCGAATGCCATTCAGAGATTAAAGCCAATAGAAAGTCTCCTCTGGGTTTTCCTCTTTGAAAGGAAACCCCATGGTGTCTTTCAGACGTATAAAAAAATAGTGCTTGTTTTAAAATATTAATATTTTATATCCTCATTACAGAAAGCAATAAGAGTTGATCGGAATTTGTCAAGCGGTCTGCGCAAGAATTCGACCCAAAGTAACACCTTAACGGAAATGAGGGTTCCCAGCGGAACTGGTTTCGTTATATTTAAAAATATGTATTATTTAAAACCTGATTTTCCTCCTGAAACTACCAGTATATGTTTATGTGTGTATATATGTAACTGAATTTGTTCATGTATGGAAACAATTTGGGGAAAAGAGCCACTTTCCATTTCCTGCGTTCGTCTATAAATTAATAATTTTCTTTGGGAAATCAAAGTTTTTCATTTTCCTTCGTTTTTTTCCCGAAGTGCAAACAAAGTTTCCCGTTGAAGAAAGTGCAGAGCTTGTAGTCTGCCTCTAAGCCCGCGGAGAGGAGGGAGAGCAAGCAAGGCACGTGAGCCCCTTCGCTGAGAGGGCGGAATACACGACGGGCGTGCTTCTGGAAGCTTCCACTTAAGCTGCAAACCCAACGCTCTTTTGAGAAACGTCAGCCGTCTGGCATACCAATGCGCATGTCTTACGCACCTCTCCAGAGCCCCTGGGAGGTTTAACTTCTTCAGAGTCTCCTTCTGAGCTGCGTTCCTACCTCTTCTTCTCCGGGTGCCCAACAGTCCTGCACAACGGCTTCTGATTCTCCCCCAAAACATCTTTCCTTAGCCCCCCCCCCTCCCCACCCTTCTCCACTCCCAGCCCGCCCAGGCCCCGATCGACAGCAGTCATTGCAGATTCCCTCTCATGTTCCAGGTTAGCAGTGTGCTTACAGTCCGCTGCGGTCCTTTGGCGGCGTCATATCCTGTCAAACGGAAACGCGCGGCCTCGTCGATGGGGAGCCGCATCTGACGGCGCCACAGTAAAAATCACACGGCCGAGCCTTTGTGCACCAACAGTAGTGGGATTGTTGATGCTGGGCTATTATTCACACTCTTTTTTTTTTTTTACAAGTCGTGAGCCATCAGGTACTGGGGCTTTTTTCACTATGATCACTGCTTCCATTACTATTGCGTCTAATGAGCCTCTACCAGAGGATATTAGGCAGAGTTGCCATTATAACATCCAGTGAAGCTAATAACATCCTATTAGACGTCATTATCATTATCGTCAAATACAAAAGGATACCCCGTCGGCCGGCGTGTTGAGGGATGGAGAGTCGAGTTGAGCGATTTCGCGAAAATGAAATTCTCCGTTGAATGGACTAATCCGTGTGTATAAACACAGATGAACCATCTAAGCACTTATCTGCTAGGAGTTATGTAACCTATTTAGATGCTCAACAACAAAGGCACATATGAATCCACTGAGCAAGATTTAACTTTTATCTTGTGCTATAAATTAACTGAGATTTGAGCTTTGATGTATTTCATATTTGCTTGACAAGTCATTGGATATGGTGTTTTGTACATTTTCTAACGGCATAATGCATTGTAGGTCTTGATTAACTTAAACAGCAATGGAGTCTGACAACAAAAGGCAAACCGTGAATGTAACCATTGGGTGCTGGGATGCTCCATTGTCATGTTATCTTAATAACAGGCTGGGGTCATTAACGGTACGGGCTCCCAGCACCTACGATGGCTGTCATCAAGGACAAGTGATAGGGGGCCTAAAAAATCTGGAACATATTGGGTTGGGGGCCCAATACGATGTCCTTTCACAGGGCCCAAAATGTCTAGCTTCACCTCTGACCGCCATAACCCGTCGTGACCTTTTGGGACGTTCTGTGGCGGTATATCCCTGACACCACTGTTAAGATAAGTAGTTCAAGGGTAAGCAAAAAGTTTGTCTTTTTTTTTTCCTTCGGAAAAGCGTACAACAAAGTGGAATTATATCTTCTGGCTGCTTTTTCTGCTTGGAGCGCATTTTGGAGGATTTAAGCAGGCCTACGTGAAAGAGAGAAAAAAAAATCAATGCTAAACTAAACAAAGGAGGCAAGGCATGTAAGAATTAGAGATGAGAGCTCAGCCTGTGATTTTCACTGTCACGTATAATGGGGTAGAAATAATTAAAAACATCACTGCAGGCCTAATTAGGAGCGGACATCTGGTCTCCCTTTACGGGAACGAATTGCGGCGGAATGCAAATAGTACCTGCGCGTCAAATCAGGAGAAGTCGTACATCTCACCGATCGTCAATCAGCAAGGGAGATATAAAGCCCTCTCATCATTAGCGAGCTAATGCTTTGTTTTCATTTGGAAGACATTTCGGCGGTATTCGAATAGACGCCGATACATCCTCTTGTCAAGCGCCGACTGCTATTTCCTGCCGCTATCGAGCCTTTAGCATGCAGCTAAACTTCTCCGGTCGCATCAGTCAGGCGCTGTAAGTTACCGAAGCTTTGACCTGACCCGAAGTTCTGAGCTAGCAGGACCGAGGAGAGTGGGAACAAAAGCAACGTGAGCTTGGGGACGGCCAAACGGTTATTTTTACACTGCAGTTAGGGCGGCTTGGACACATTGTGAGATCCTGAAGAGCCCTAAGCCTTATGACTCTCCTGTGGTTTTTGCTGCAGTACTTTCACACAGATAACTGTACCCGACGTGACAAACCTATAATTCCAACCTAGCTTCCAATATGTCATTTTAAGCTACGTTGACACTGTCATCGTCATTATAGCCTGGTGGTTCAGTAGGTAACACTGGTGCCTTCAGGGTTAGGAATTCAAATCTCATTCCTGCCCCATTGTGATCGTGCAGTTTGCACTACCCAAGTCCGAAGACCAGAATTCAGGCAAAGTGACATCTTTAAACTGCCCCTGTTTTGTGTGCAATGGACTGCCATCATATCAATAGTGTCCCCAGCTTAGTGTCCTATGCTACTTGGAAGAGGCTTCAGGTCTGACCATGTACTGGATACATGGTTGGATGGCGGGTGTATGATGTTCGTATGTTATGTGTTCTTCATGAATCCACCTGCTCTACGGTGATGCATCACTGAGCGCACTATATAATTTCACACAATGTCACTCTACAGACACTCCGGGTTACTATGGTCCGTCTTACGATATTTTGACTTTACGATGGGCATTCCAATTCCATTACATGAAATATTCAACACTTTATTATAAATTAGACTTTGTGTTAATCATTTTGCCCAACTGTGGGCTAATGTAAGTGTTCTGAGCATGTTTAAGGTTGGCTAGCCTAGGCTATGGCATTTGTTAGGTTAGGTGTACTGTATTAAAATGCATTTTCGCCTTGCTATATTTGCGCCTTACGATAGTTTTATCAGAACACAACCTCATCATAATCCGGGGAGTGTCTGTAATTCACTTTTTGTCGTTAAATATGTTCTGAAATTTCATTCCAATTGATACAACGCATCAAAAAAAGATGTTTCCGTCATTGTTAACAATGGAGGAAACATTTAACCAGTTAAACCCATATTAAAGAAAAAAACTATTTCCGCGAAGATGCTATTTCTAATATGTTTACCATCTTCCGGCTGCTCTGAGATTGTTACTGTCTCGTTAGATACTGTTGATTCATCCTGTGTGGATTCTTCTGTCCATTTACACCCCTAATGAAGTGGCAGTCACCCTTCGAGGACGTCCAGGACGGAGCTTCCCCTGTCGAAGCCGCTCCGTAAGCTGCTGTGCTCATTGGTATGACACTCCGCAAGACTCCACTCTGCAATAAACCCCGCACAGTTTTTCAGAAAGCCACGGGGGGGGGGGGAGGGGGGGGGGGGTACTGGTCGCTGGTCCAGGTCATTATTCCTGTCCACCAGACAGGTTAGTAGAAAAGGAATTACACTGAGCGTTAATGTTGGGAGCTGGGGGAACATGAAATAAACCAGCGTCAAATGTGATTTAATTAAAAAGCTTCAGGAGGAAGTTGGTATCCGAAGGATGTCTTTTGATCATGCAGTTTTATGGATACATTAGGGGCAGTGGCGTGCTGAGGGCTCGCTATAGGTGGAAATGCAGTTTGCACTAACAAGATGGAAGGATGGGGCAGCCATCGTGTGGACTTAAAAGCAATTAAGGGGACAGGGGCTGAGAGGAGGAGTATGTTCTTAGCAGAGATGACAGAGCGCGTCAGAAGCTTCAGCAGGTAGAAACATTGGGAAAATGCGGCCCAATGCGTGGGCCTGCTGAAGAAACCACATGTTTATGGGTGGTCGGTAGTGTCTGTATGCAACTAATGTGAAGTGCAAGAAGATAATGGTGCTCGGCAAGCGATAGAACCCATCAGTGATGTTCATTTGGGTGCTTAGTCTTCATTATGGACGAGAAAACGAAGTCTGCAGACAATCTGGCTTCAGAATAGTAATTTATGATTTTGATGATATCACTGCCAAAAACCATCCCTATAAACCAAAGGGTGAACAAGCCCTTTGTAATCGGCGTTTTGCAGAAAGTCCGTCAGCAGAGCTGAGTCCTTCACGTTTAGCACGAATGAGCTTGGTGGGCAGATTCCTGTAAACACAGGCCACGTGCAGAAATCCCTCGCAGCATGAATGGGGAAGGACTGGGGAAGGGTAAAAACATCCCTATTCAAGTCAGAAACATGCAGACTCATTAATATTTTATTTCAGACACCCCCAACAGCAAGGCAAACTCCAAGAACACAACGATCAGCCTTAAACAATGATGATCTGTTGTCAGGGTCCACCTGCGTAACTACATAATAAAAATAATAATAAAAACTTTGGACATAACATGGTTTTGTGAGCTTCCTGCATGTACGGGGGGCATCTGTAGCGAGCTCATCGCTCCCAAGCCCCCCATGATGATAAGCACAGGAGAGCACAGTCCACCCCCTCCCAAATTTGATGTGCTTCAGGAAAACACTGGGAGCGGAAGGTGGGAAACAAAGCAAAGCACGGGACTTAAGCAATTATTTTTAGATGGCAAATAAAATCAATTAGAGGCACGGCGAGCGTGCGCATGGAACTAATTGGAGCCCAAGGGGTGGTATTTGTTCTCTTAAAATAAAAAAATTATATGCTAATACACTCCTTGTGCAAACACGTTCACGCACAAAGGGAACAGAGAAGTCATCATTAAATTTCCATTAATAATGATTTGCTCAGATCCGTGGAAGCAGTTGTGTTTTACATTACTCGTTATCCCCGCATTAGAACTCGCGTTCGTACTTGCGCGTCGTTCAGCTAAATTACCGCGACGCGCCGCGCCGCGTTTTAACTTGTTAATTTTTTTATCTTACATTTTATCACGCGGCATTTCAAAAACCGCATTACATTTATGCGTCATAAATGCTTCCGCCAACGAATTGTGTTTTTTTTTTATCTTCATACATACATTATTATATTTGCACACGAAATAGACCCAGTAAAGGTGTATTACAAGATGGTGAAACGTGGCCGCGTGTTGGATACTATCGTGTTGTTGTCTGTGGTGCTTCACAAAAGAAAAAACAAGAAAATCGGCTAAATAAGTCAACTTTCTGACTCTTTCGCGGGGGGGGCGGGGATTAAGAGGAAAAACAAGAGCGGTAATTAATGTACCGCAAGGTTGCGGCTAACCGGAGCTCTGAACTCGCTCATCCCTTTCAAGTCCCGATGAACGTAACTTTGTATCTGTAATTAATAGCAAACATAAATATGAATTAAGCAAACGCGTAACGCGCGACCAGATAGCTCACCTTAATACCGACAAAGAGCACAGAAACTGCCCTTACTCTTTGACATCTTAGCTTAAGATGTGTATCATGAAGGCATATATAAAACGGGGAAGGAAAAACATATTGTCTAAAATAAGGCAATTTATATGTAAATCGGCAATAAAGCAGAACTAGGCCAAATGCGGTAGGAAGTCCATCAGTGGCATACACTCCTCCGAAATAGTTAAAATGCTTGATAAAAGTCATCATATCTCTGCAAATATTTGCTTACCTGCCTTTTATTCTCCGGTTCCGGACAATATTAAGCCATCTACAGGCGAGATTAATATCTCCTATCTAGCTACCTTAGCATTTGATTATTTAGTTGGGTAATTCCTTTACAGGAATATTGCAATAGCCAGTCTTGCCATACAGCGTGATATTAACTGCGAGTGGAGTATCATACATGTTAAAATTTAAGATTGAGCCCCAATGCATTATTGATTGCGTGGTAATTTAGTTTGCTGAAAATAAGTGCCATTGGGTTATTCTTTAATATGAATGATAATGCAATATCTCCCAGCCCTGAAAATGAGGTCCTTCAGTCCTGATGATGCACGCTGTTGCTTTGTCAAACATTTTCCAATTGCCTTTTTTTTCCGCAGCGGTGGAGGAGATAGGGTCTTTTCATTAGTTTACAATTTCCCGATTTGTCAGAAGAGGACTCCACCAGGAGTATTGCTCTATTAGCGTGTGGCGTTGCTGCAGGGCGGCCGCAGAACAAAGGAATGTGCTGAGCTGTCATACGGCGCCCGTCGCTGGCGTCCTCTGGCGTTACGCCGCCCGAAACAAACCCCAGCCACCGCCAGCCTACGTTCAGGCAGGGTTCAGCCAAAATTTAAGAGCCCTGGTTTTGATTAGGGGCAAATGCAGCTGAACTCGCATGAATGTGCTCTATGCACCTCTGCAAATGGAACGGGGACTTACTTTTCAGGCTGCCTGTTTTCATCTGTGTTATGGCCTCAAACCGTCTCATGCATCGGCATGTTCTGGATGCACTGAAAATCACTGAATGACGGGCTGACAGTGTAAAGTAGGTACATTCTCAGCGTCCTATAAAAATATACATGCAAATGTAGACCCAACACCTGTAATGATTAGTTTAGAACTGAGGAAGATCTGATCTGTGATTTTTAATTTTTTTTGTAGTATATTGAATGGTTAACTTTGATATTGCAAATTGTCAACAAAATGCTTTCGGAGTGCTGAAGAAAATATGCAGTTGTACTGCAACTACACTGGGGCGGATCGAGCTTGTGTGAAACTCATGCCAATGCGAGTTTATCAGGCAAGTAGTGCAGGGGAGCGGTATACATCAGCAACTTGCAGTTACATTAAACATACTGATGGGGGCGCACTTCTGGTGGTTGTCAAAGATAGCTAAGTTTAATCTTCCTCTCACTGGTGGGACATTGCCAGTTTTCCCCTTTATCTCAAAGCCATGACAAAACCAGAATCTTTGAGGCCTGGGCGTTGGGATAAACACTCCCACCAGCGGGGGCACCCATGAGCTCCTTTGGTCACTCGATCGAAGGCCAGCCAGCATGAAAGGGGGCTGCATAGAATATGCTCAGTGAGAGGCAATAATTCTTCAGTCCACGATAACTGCAGCCGTATGATAATGACAGAAAACACAGCCAATATCGAGTGGCCAAAATGTCCTAATTTAGGCGTAATCAGTTTTTTCCTGAGAGAGCTAAGTTAGCCTCTGGCTCTTGGGTAGAATATGCAGCCTGTGGATGCTGCTGTAATTAACAAGCTTGAAACCTGGACCACTGCCATCTGCAGCGGGATCTGAGCTGAAGGAATTAGCAGATATCGAAAGACAAATGCAAAATACATTAAAAAATAAACTTAAACAGCAGTGGTTGCACTTTCTTCATCAGCAGATCGTTTCCAAAGTGTTAATCAGAGAGTGAGGGCTCATGGAAAGTGTTGCTATGTGAGGTCAGGAAGAGATATTTCTGCTTTAGGATTTTTCATGGAAATGTACGGCCTGTTAATATTGTTGTTGTCATTGCCAACACTGACTGTGTGATCATGATTTTCCTAATATTTCAATATCCCCTATATCAGGGTTGGCATGGTGGTGCAGTGGTTAGCACTGTTGCCTCACACCTCTGGGACCTGGGTTTGAATCTCCTTCATAGCTCCATGTGTGTGGAGTTTGCATGTTCTCCCCATGTTGTTGTGGGTTTTTCTCTGGTTTCCCCCCACAGTCCAAACAAACATGCCAAGATTAATAGGATTTGCCAAATTGCCTGTAGGGGTGAGTGCAGGGTTTGTGTGTGTGCAACCCTAACCATGGGTTTAAACCCCCACTCTTGGGTGTTCCCTCTCTTGCACCCCCTTTAACAGAGATTTTTGTGCCCCCCCCCACCCCCCCCAAGAAAACCCCTGCAAAGCAGTTATTATAGCATGGCGTTAAATTTGAACACGTGGATTCAACTGTCATGGAGGCTATAATATAAAACATTGCACAAATTCTAAAATAGCTTTTTATGAACTTTGTTGCGTTTATTTCTCCACCCAGATCAGTTCATGACAGTGAACATTTCAGACACATTGTACGAAAATGTAACTATTTGTTTCTATTCATTTCAGAAAAGCACTTTGCTGGTTGTGGTGTTTTTGCCCATTGTTGACATTCCAATTTATCCTTATGTTGGTACATTTTTCCTCACCTGAAGCTAAATATGGCGTCAACATGATAGCAAAATGGATGACAAAAAAAATATATATCAAAGGGGACCTTCGGCAGTCTTTGTTGCCACTCCACTCCGGGACAGACTTCAAAGAAAAAACTTTATGGTTTCTGCTTGTCAGATGGATGTATGGTTTATGTACTGGAAGCTGGTTAGCAAGGGGGATCTCAATGATAGGAGCCGGTGGGGCTCGATCTGCTAGATATCGCGTGGAGCACTACACAACATCATCAATAATTCAGTGAAATAAGTAATATATGTATTTTTTTCTTCGTAAGTAACATTGTTGCCCATTGTTTGTGTGTAGTTTCATTAGCCAATCGGATGCTGCCCATGCAGTTTATTGTGCCCCACCAGGCTTTTCGTGCTAGAGACGCCAATGCCTCCATCCATCCATCCATTTTCCAAACCGCTTATCCTACTGGGTTGCGGAGGGTCCGGAGCCTATCCTGGAAGAAATGGGCACGAGGCAGGGAACAACCCAGGATGGGGGGCCAGCCCATCACAGGGCACACTCACACACCATTCACTCACACATGCACACCTACGGGCAATTTAGCAACTCCAATTAGCCTCAGCATGTTTTTGGACTGTGGGGGGAAACCGGAGGAAACCCCACGACGACATGGGGAGAACATGCAAACTCCACACACATGAGACCCAGGCGGAGACTCGAACCTGCGTCCCAGAGGTGTGAGGCAACAGTGCTAACCACTGCACCACCATGCCGCCCCTACATTACAAACAATCAGCACTAATTAAAGAAACTACATCTGATTGGATCAGTTTCAAATTCGTCACTTCCTGACATATTCATCTCGTTTTTATTCATTGACAAAAGTCAATATATAGTTTTTTGCATTATGTATCAATTTTTATTTTGTTTTCATTTAGTTTTCTTTCATAAGAAATCTTCATTGATCATTTTCATCATACTTTACTTCAATGATATTATCCCTGCTTCTGCTCTCATGATGTACCCCACTGTGGTAAATTTGCATCTCCCCTAGTGGGTGCACCCCCCCCCCCCCAGTTTGGGAAACTCTCTTATATGGTCATAAGATAATTCCTATATCAGGGGAGACCGGAGCACAATAGTTTAATATGGTCAGTTGTTGAATTAAAATTAAAGTGCACAGATCATTGAGTGAATAGATGCCAGATTCAATTCAACAATTGTACCCAGACTTCTCTACCTGTCCATCTTGCCAGAACACTTATCTAGTTCAGGGTCACAGCCAGCATTCCTACACTATAATTTCTGCATTGCATTAAAGGTTCCTGTCCGTCCTTTTCTGGTTAGAAAAGGTAAAATGTAAACCAGATGGAGGCAAAAAGGAGCTTAAACTGTGTCAACCAGCTACCAGCTGTGGAGCACACATCTGGAAACATAGCATGTTTCATATTACATATAGAAATAATAAGAGGCTATATTCTATGTGCATTTAAAAAAACTGTGTAAAACGATCGATTTTCATTCTCTTTTGCATCCACAAATGAACGATTCTGATAATGTTCTTTATACAGCAGCCTTTGATGCAATATTAGCTGTGAATTAAATGGCAGTTGGTAATCTTGGGGATCGGAGACAGTCGATGGAAAAAGGCTCTGGATAGTAGTATATTCAGTCATAACAAGCTGTGTGCATGTGACCTACCAGCCTGGCATCTGTTGCAGTCTAATGATGGCTTGTTTCCGTGGGAACCTGACATCCAAAGCCTTCTAATAGACCTCAACGTTCACCAGGGACCAGATCCGGGACCCATGGGATATCTTCCTCAGAAGATGAGCTTTGGGAATACACCATCAAAGTAGGGTGTGCACGGTCCCACTGCCGTAACCGTAGGACAACCAGGCATGGCGCAGCAGTGGTTGACGTGGTTATTGGAGTCTTCCATAAATCACCCCGGGCTATTATAATGTCACCACATGTTGTGCTGGAATTACTGCACACCACTGTAAAATAATCATAAACTGTTATATGGTTACCACAGGCTGTTGTAAAATGATCACAAATTGTGGTAGAATCACCATAAGATTTCCCTCATTGTCATAAAATTGTAAAAGTGCCTGTAAAATGGTCTCCACAGTATATTTGTGAAGCGACAGCTATTGCCATCACACCTAAGCCCACCGGGTGGCTACCAAATAAAACACTGCTTTACCAGTGACCCGTTAGTGGGCTAATTGGAGCAGTGGCAGTGAATTGGCTGTTTCAACAAGGTGCTGTCATTGTGTGGCACTCTCTGTGCTCATATCGTAATCAGACATTACTAATCAATTAATGCCGCAACCTTTATTCAATATCAAAAATCCACCTATCTTCCAACTGTTTTTCATGGTTAGAGTCAGAGGGGCGGCTGGAGCCAATCCCGGGCAGCACAGGGCACAAGGCAGGGGTGCACCCTGGACGGGGCGCAGTATCAGGAATATAAGCTTGCTTTTTCTTGAAAACAGAGGAGTGATATGTGATTAGATGGTCAGGCATGTCGTCATAAACACAAATATGCATTTAAAACCGTTAAATTACTTTAGTCAATGCAAAACACATCGGGTTTCATTTTGTTCCGCATGCTCGTTTTGGTACTTTTGGACCAAATGGAATATTCTGGAAAACATTCACCAACGGCCATTGTTATCTTTTAGCATTTTGTGTTTTGAACAGCCTAGTTTCACAGAAAAGACTATCGACCAAATAAAAGCGTGACGACAGCTATAGGCAGCACATGACATGAATCCCAACTCCTCTAACGCATCATTAATATGCAAGATATCAAACACAGTGGTTACATTCATTTATTCTCCATTTATAGAAACGCACTGGAAGTCTTTTGTTTTCTCAGCACAAGGTCGGCCACTTATCGGGAACCCTGTAGCGGTTTTTTGGTTACTGGCTTTGCTCAAGGGCCAAGAAAGTGAAGTTAATGTTCTGCCTGCCATGGGATTCAAACCGGCAACCTCCCCAGTAGCAGGCAGACTCAGACACGTGGAGCCACACGACTCCCAGAAACATGAGAGCCCTGGGCACCATTATGATTTTCTGATAATGTCTTCATATGCGTCATGTGTGTGCCACGTCAGGTACCCTGCTTAAAGAATGCGACACGCTCTCCCCACATGTTTCACTGCAGCTAATCTACAAATGTGTCTGATTTGGACAGATTTCCTGTGGCCTGTGGGTTCTGGAGACAAACCATAGAGAGCTAAATTATACGCCTAATGGGGGAAAAGAGAAGGGAGAGATTGCACAGGCCGTGTGAAGGCCTTGTCCCTTTCCTACATCTCCTCCACTCTAACGCCCAATATATCTCCAGGTGTCATTTCTGCCTCTCCAACCTCCCCTTTCACTGACCGCTGCCAAGGCTTCTTCCCTTTAACAGCCCAGTCGATCTGGAAACGGTGAATTCTTGTTCATGTAACTAACCTTACTGTGTTTACCAGTGGGCCAGGAGCATTAAGGTGTATTAAGGTGTATTTGTAATAATTACCTTGCCATGGAAACCGTCAGCAGCGAATTGGAAAGACGTCAAGGCTGACATTGACATTTGCATCTCTGCATTTAGTCTCCCTAAGAACAAGATCAGTATATTTAAAGGAGATTAAATGCGATTGTTTTAAGTGGCTCAGATCCAGGTGGAGAATATAACTCTCATTAGTTGTACCAGGGGATGCTGCCTTATTCATGAAAAACAAGCCTATTTACAAGTCTTCAAATGGGAAACATATGACAGTGGAGGGTCCATTCCCACTGTGGATTATAATGCAGTGTACTGTGAAGATTTCATTCCCACAGTGGATTATAATGCAGTGTACTGTGTAGATTCCATTCCCACAGTGGATTATAATGCAGTGTACTGTGAAGGGTCCAGTCCCACAGTGGAGTATAACGCAGTATATTGTGGAGGGTCCATTCCCACATTGGAATATAACGCAGTATATTGTGGAGGGTCCATTCCTACAACGGAGTATTACGCAGTGCATTGTGGGAGGTCCATTCCTACAACGGAGTATTACGCAGTGTATTGTGGGAAGTCCATTCCCACAGTGGATTATAACGCAGTGTATTGTGAGAGGTCCATTCCCACGGCAGAGTATGACACAGTGTATTGTGGGAGGTCCATTCCCACGGCAGAGTATTACGCGGTGTTTTGTGGGAGGTCCATTCCCATGGCAGAGTATAATGCAGTGTATTATGAGAGGTCCATTCCCACGGCAGAGTATAATGCAGTGTATTGTGGGAGGTCCATTTCTACAACGGAGTATTACGCAGTGTATTGTGGGAAGTCCATTCCCACGGCAGAGTATAATGCAGTGTATTGTGGGAGGTCCATTCCCATGGCGGAGTATTACGCAGTATATTGTGGAGTCCATGTGGAGGGTCCACTCCCGTCGACCAGGGTGTTTCAGATGTTCAGAGTGACCTTTAAAAGCTCATAAGACGTGCACTGGGCCAAAGGGAGACACCTGTAGCCAGTCAGGGACGGCCAGACCATCTGCAGTAGTGTTAAGTGCTGACATGTGTAGAGAGAGAAGAGGAGATTTCTGAGCAATAAAGAGGGATTAAATTAATGCAGCTCCTTTAATAACTACACTTTAACTTGGAGCCAGCATGATATCTCCAAACATGCTTATTCTAGATGCCCCTGCACCCCCCCCCCTTAATTTCTTAATGGTTATTTTTTAGGGATCTGTACTGAATGCATGGTGATCTTTTTTGGGGGGTGGATGAGTGGGGTGTTGGGGCACGACTGTTGGCAGTCAGGGGCAATGGGGGATATTTTTCTGTAAATTACATGTAAATGCTAATGTACCACATACTGATATACTGAATAACAATAATGAGCTTATTTTTTTGTGACTTTTGCAAGTAACTCCCATGCATATAACGTTAATATTAAAATGATCACAGTTCAGGACATTCCTAACAAAACTACACACAGTCACTCCTAATACACAATGAATCTTCTATACTGTATATTTATTTGCTGATGGTCAGCTGAGGATGTGGAGTTTGCATGTTCTCCCTATGTTGGTGTGACTATTCAGGCCAATAGGGAGAATGGGCATCTTTAAATTATCTATGGTGTGCAATTATGTGCCCTGTGTCAGATTGCCATGAAATCCCAGGGGTCGCCAGGCTCAACAATGACCCTGAACTGCATAACTGCTCATGGGTGATGGATACAGGAATGGATGGATGTATGGATGATTGGATGGATGGATGGATGATTGAATGGATGGATGGATGGATGAATGATTGGATAGATGAATGGATGGATGATTGGATGGATAGATGGATGGATGGATGCTCAGCTGCCTAACTGCCACACCACGTGAACCAATCACAGAGATGCAGTAGTGAGCAGCTTGTCCTCTGCAGTAAAATATGGAACCTGCGCCAATCCATTCAGCGTCGAGCCTCCGTGAAGCTCAATTAACCGCAGTGAAGCCAATTCACTAGAACCTGCGGGTGGTGACCCTCCATTCATCCCCGGGTCCCTAAAAGTGGGTCAACCGGGAAGTCTGCTAGGGGGAGGGGAAGTGACCTCACACTGAGGGTCTGAAGGGTAGGGAGGCAATGTGCGCGAACACATGTGAACTGCTCTCCGACCTCTGTCTAATTGACTCGGACCGGGACATAATAATTGTTTCTCCTTTATTCTTATTCTCGGTGATTGACACCCCTTCTAACCCCTATTTGCATCCCAAGGCGGCTTGAATACAGCGACATGATAAATGGAACAGCCAAAGCCCTGTAAAGCATGATTTTCCTCTCTTCCATTAACACGCTGCATCTGTCCTTGCAAAAAATGTACAGCCGCCCTATTTAGATACCTATACGAGGCTCTCAAAACTAGCTTTGTCTGCTGCCTTCCTAAAGTTTCCCTGCCCGTGTCCTTTATCCGAAATCCTGGGCAGAGCTGCCCTTGCCGAATGTCTGTGAGCGACCAACACACAGAATAATTTACCGACTTTGAGAATCTGATGCTCAAAGAGGATTATGGGACTTGTAACACCGTGATACAAAACGTCATCCATCTCTGTTAGGCATCACATCCAGAGGTGTTGAAGTGGGTAAGAGATACTGTGGCAAATTCAGGGAGTCTAGGACTTGACTGGGGCCCTTGAACGTTTACAATTATACATAAGATTCAAAAAGGGAGCCTACGGTAGCATTTTGCCAGGAGACCCAGAACTTGCCCCTGTTCCATCAGGCATCAGCATGGACCAGTATTGGACAGGTTGTAGTTCCTATGTGGTGCTTTCCTGGCTCATACTTGCATATTACTATAGATTCCCAATGAAAAGGAGAACAATTATAATCACCAAGATTTTGTTTCATTCAGCTTAGCTATTTGCAAAGAACAGGGGTATAATTATAGTTGTTTCTTCTGGACAAATCAATGAGTTTCTGTTTTTTTTTTTTAAGATACATGGGTGTAATTATAGATCAGAGAAAACAAGCGTGTTTAAATAAAGTTGCCACGGAAACGTTAAACCTGACGATGCATGCTGTTCGATAAACGTGTTCACGTTTACAGCAGTCTTTTTTTTTTTTGCCTGAATAAACCCAGAAGCGGCACTTCGGTTTAGCTTGTGACGCCGAACCGGAAAAGAGGAGAGAGAGGAGACATTGTTTAAACGCTCCGCAGAGCAGGGCCGCGGCTCCAGGTGTGGGGGCCTCTCGAATTCCGCCTCCTGCCGTGCACGGAGTTAGGAGAAACGGCCTAATCATCTGTCTCCTACGAGGAGGGTCAGATGAGGAGGCTCCGAGCGAGGATGTACAAATGAGATTCCTGTCCGGGGCCCGTTCTGATCAGTAGCAGATTGCGGTATTGATCAAACGTCAGAGGCAGAGAGACGCCATGATTGAGTAAAAGTGTGTACATGATCGAAGCCGAGTCCCGGTGCCCCATACACTGCCTGTCTAATAACACCGTGGGAAGCGCTCTGTACCTACCTGCCCGGACTGTCCTTCTTCACTGCCTCGTTGAACCCAGACACTCTCAGGAATCCTGTTTGCACCTCCACATACATACACACACACACACACACACACACACACACGCCAGCCCGTCTCTCCGGTACACGAACGTAACTCGCCAGTCTGGCCGTCGGGATGAAATATTTGTGGTTCAGATTAATCGCTTATCAGTTCGGAGGGTGTGAGATGTGATGAAGATGACAGAGGATCCCGCAGTAACGTCCTGAAGCAATTTGTGCCTGGGATATTTAGATGGGAGCCGGACATTGCAGATTAGTTATTATGGCCCCCGCGGGGGCCCCCTGGGGAGTGGCCTACGAACATAATTCAGTCACCTGGGGGGGGGGGGGGGAGGTGACTCGCAGGAAGAGGGTAATGGATGAAATTTTGACTGGAAGAGAAATCGTGGAGGGATTTTACCTGCTCGGCGCTGGCAGATCGCGCTGTGAGTTATGTTACGTTTGCTAGCCGAGTATGCTAACTCCAAGAGGATTGATTTTCATTTACAGAATTAAATAAAAAGTTCAACGGACTGAATTTTTTTCTCCCCCAAATCAGCTTCGACGCTTTAAAGAACTTGCATTAAACCCCATAAGAAGTGCTAAAGAACCACCTCTGAAAATACAGACAAACTGCCGCGGCTACGCTAACTGCGAACCCTCCTTCGTTAACATGCCGCGATAAACAGCTAGCCTCACATTCACTGAGCTGCAGCGTTCCACGTGTGAGTGACCTGTGTCAAGGGCATCCGTGTCACACAAAAGGCGGACTGGTATTCCTTTTATCATGAAACCGAGGCAATAAAGAGCCGGGATACATTTCTTTGTCTCATTTACAGCGGGACTGCAAGGTCCCATCTGCTTTGAGGCAAGATCCTCAAAGCAATCTTTGATTTTGCTGAAAAACTATTACTTGGAGAAGAACTCCTCTAATGGATCTTCAAGAGCTCATTTGTTTGAGGCAATTATTCCGAAGAGACACCAACGGAAGCCTTGGATTTCTTAAACGGTGGAGAATATTAAATGTTTGAGATGAATACTTATGGCTGAAAGGGCACGAAATAGGAGGCTATTTTGTTTGTTATTCTTTCTGTTTTTTATTCTCGAATTGCAAACGGCATTAATGCATCACCAGGGCAGGCTGAGGACCCGGCAGACACAGGGCGGGGGGGGGAGGGGGGTGTTCACCTCGATGCAGAAGCGGAAAGGATGATGATGACTGTCCGGCCCCTCAGAGGCCAGGAGCCCAGGGTCACGCACCCCTCCCCAGACCTTCCGCAGCCTCGACTCAACTGAACAACTCAACTGAAAAACTTTGCTCCCAGTTGCTTCCACTGCTCAACAGTACAACAGTGTCCTGTCATTTAGCATCTGCTGTTCCGCTTTTATCCATTTACAGCTTTCGATCCCGGCTGATGAACTCATATTTGGAGTAACCGTGAATCTTTCCAGAGTAGCAGGGGGGAGCCACACCAAGCCACCGCTACTCGCGTATAGTTGCCATTGTTTCCCTCTTGTGTGCTCATCGGGAAATTACGAGCCGGCCGGCTTCCAGGGGCATGACAGCAGTTTCAGGGTAAAAGCTGTGCAGTGTGACATCTGCAGTGAGAGGCCCGGGGTACAGAGCCTGGGACTCTGTAAGGTAATTATGGGGGTGGTGTGCCTTTGACCAGAAGATCGCTGGTTTACATCCCAGGGTCGGCCGACTGATGTCACTGTCGGGACCTTGAGCGAGACCCTTAACCCCCTGAATGCACTGGCTGACCCCCTGCTTTCTCAGTATTCCATGACTTTGGATACAAGAGTTTAACTAAAACGTAAAATAAATACACATATCAGGGCTACCAAAAGCACATACAAATATTCCAGCGTGACCCAAGAGGTTACAGGAAGCTACGTCGCAATGACAGTTTGGCTAAATTCCAAGGCCGCAAGGCGATAGTTTCCGAGATAGATGTACCTTTAAAAATATGCTGAATTTGCTATCCTAACTGCATGTCGCATTTTATGCAATGCTGATATTTTGTTCTGTTATGTATCGGAGTATAAATCCCAACAACAATGCCAGAAGTAAAATTCCTAGTTAAAACATAAATTTGCAGGAAGAGCTTTTTGTTCTGTAGTTTCAACATGCCCTGACAGCAATCACCACACTCATGTTAATCCGCCCCCGACACCCCGCACAATACACCACAGCAATTAAAGCATCAACACAACAGCCCCCTACCAAAAAAAAAAAACTGGTGGTGGCCCAACTAAGAAACTTCCTCCAGATGAGCACAAGGGCAGGAGGGGGGGGCCTGAGGGGGATATCTTCACACACAAACAAAGCCACAAGCAATCCTTGTGGGTACGATTTGGAGCCCCCCCGTAGGAGGTGAGATGGTATTTCCCGTAGAGTCCTTATTATAGCTGTTAATGAAGTCATAGCGGGGAAATAACAGCACGTAATTTAATTTGTGGCATCACTAAGTTGTGGAGGTCAGTGGGGCCAATGACCCTTATTACTCACCTGGGAGGAGGCCCTAATTTTTACTGGAGATCGTCTAGGTAACGCAGACCTACTCGCGACCAAAGGCCACGGTGAACACCTCCCCACGGCACAGTGACGGTATTTTATGACGGGGGGTGCTCTCGGATTGAGGGTCTGAACCTCTCCGATGATGGAGACTGTGAGTCCATAGCTTGTGGTTACGGACAGCTGTGAAATTATCCTTCGTTCAGCACCAAAAGGCCCCTTCATTAGGGACGTTCTTTTATACATTTGTTTAAATTTGACTGTACTGAAGGCAAATCAGTAATGGAAAGAGAGATGGAGAAAATCAAGCAGAAATAGCCAAAGTAAAGCTTTTAGCTGCTACCTGAGAATATCCGAGTCGATTAACTCAGTGTAAACTAACGTGTTTATCCCTCTGGAGAGATTTCGTAGCTAAATTTGGAATGATTAAAGAGAGCTTGAGTCATTCTCCTCTTCAGATGTCCTGGAGAACTTGGAAAAACAGTTCCTAGTTAGGATTCAGATGGAAAAATCCCGCTAGAAATGTATTTTTATGAACATGCATCAGCCTTGGGTTCTCAGTGTTTTTATTGGACCACAGATACACAAATAACCATTAAAATGTTGAAATTGACCAATCATGCTTCAGATTCACGTTCATGAGTTCCTTTAATCATCAGCTTCCTAATCATTCCTTCCATTAACAGCTGTCATGAAGAGATCAGTGTTTTTTTTCTGTAATCACCAGGAGACACTTACTTTGACGTCACCAGAAAACACGATTTTCCGGATTTGTCCTGGAAGAGTTTGCATCCTGGGCAAATTCATCCAGTGCAAATTGTCAGCATTTTCCTGACTGCAGTTCAGGCTGCACAGGATTCTGATTTTCTTCTCTTAATTGAAATTCACCTTTTGAAAATGACATTTCCGCATTTCGGAATCCATGGCTTCCTTATCTTTGGTTTCCCATGGATCCTTGGTGCTGCAGGAAGGCAGAAAGTAATCTAAATGATGGCGAAAGGCTCCCTGGGAATTGTATGAAATTTCTGACTCCCGGCTTGATCCACTGGCCAAGGAAATGAAGTACGAATGTATTTTTAAAAAGAGAGTAAGTGCTGTTTGGGGCGTTCCTAAATTTAGCAAGGTGAGCA
Source organism: Brienomyrus brachyistius (assembly GCF_023856365.1). Lineage (NCBI taxonomy): Eukaryota > Metazoa > Chordata > Actinopteri > Osteoglossiformes > Mormyridae > Brienomyrus > Brienomyrus brachyistius. The sequence goes on from NC_064533.1 coordinate 32,486,237, forward strand.
GCGGTAAGTGATCACATTCTGCTGGAATCCTCCCTTTGCAGGGGGGGTGCCCTGCTGATTCAGCGCATTGGGGTTTTGCCTCTGGGTCCAGCGAATTAGGCACGAACCCCATGTGTTTGCGAGCCACTCGGATGAATCGGCGACCTTAGATGTTCTGTTTGAGAGGAGATGTTGGGTGCGGGGGGCGGGGGGATGGAATAATATCTCTGTCCCGTGGTCTCTGACTTTTAAGGCTCAGAAATACTGCAGCTTTAAATGGACGGGTGACGTCAGGAAATGCAAGCACATGGACGGCAAACAGTCCGTCACTAGCGACTGACGTTCGCCGATGCTGTCTGGCGGGACGAGGGGCGTGGGCACGGCCGGCGTAGCTATCTCTCTCCCCGGCCCACCGAGCGCTCGCCTGTGGCGCTCTCCAAGCTGTCGGAGGGCATTAGATAACAAGCGAGTCCCATTAGCGTCGCTAAACCGCTCATTAGCGTCGAGAGCCCAAGAAGCCCGGAGCCTCCCATCTTTTTCTGCCGCACTCTGGTTGGCGTGGAAACACCAGGCAGATGTCCAACCGGCACTGCTCTCTCTCTCTCTCTCTCTCTCTATATATATATATATATATATATATATATATATATATATATATATATATATATATTACAATTACAGACAGTGAAGTGAGCCATTATGAAGCAAGCGTGACCCCAAGTCATGCAATGATGTCACCAGCGTGAAATACCAGGTGCCCAGGCGTGAACCGCAGTCACTCCAAGACTGTGAAATGTAATAATTAGCACTCTTAATTAGCTGTCTTCCTGGGCCCCAGACTCGTCAGCGTGATGGAATGCCATGCCTGTTTAATGCTGAGATCACCCCCACCACATACATCCTTCCAGCACCACTCCCCACCCCCTCACCAGCCCCCAAGGAATTGGAATGAGATTGTAGGGAGTAGGGGGGTCCATCTTTACAACCCTTATAAGTGGAGTGGGAGGAGAGGGGGCATTAATGTGGGGCAGTATCTCACCCCCTTCAGATTCACAACCCTTTGGCTTGACTTGTGTTCCCAGAGTCGGTTATACAACAATTAAGAGCTACCCTGTGATTGGCTTAAGCAGGGAGCTCCACCTACACCACAGCCCTGTGATCGGCTTAAGCAGGGAGCTCCACCTACACCACAGCCCTGTGATCGGCTTAAGCAGAGAGCTCCACCTACACCACAGCCCTGTGATCGGCTTAAGCAGGGAGCTCCACCTACACCACAGCCCTGTGATCGGCTTAAGCGGGGAGCTCCACCTACACCACAGCCCTGTGATCGGCTGAAGCAGGGAGCTCCACCTACACCACAGCCCTGTGATCGGCTTAAACAGAGAGCTCCACCTACACCACAGCCCTGTGATCGGCTTAAACAGAGAGCTCCACCTACACCACAGTCCTGTGATCGGCTTAAGCAGAGAGCTCCACCTACACCACAGCCCTGTGATCGGCTTAAGCAGAGAGCTCCACCTACACCACGGTGCTGTGATCGGCTTAAGCAGGGAACTCCATCTATGATGCAGGCTTGTGACTCTGAACATCTGAAAGGTCGCTGACAGGGCAACCTAGGACCGGACCCCAACTCATAATGTTGGGATGGGGGGGGGGGGGGGTTCTCATGTCTCTAGTTCCTCAGACACTTGATTCGAGTTATTATAATTAATACCATGTATAATTATAACACACAAGTCAATCTATGCAACAAAGTGTCCTATGATTAAATAATTTGGTTAAAAAAAACATACTTAATGTAACAATGTATGGAGAATTAAGGGATACTGTTATTACAGATAGTCTCAACACGTGAATCAGACACATGGACACCACATACCAGCTGTGGCCAGATGATTGGGAATGTGTGAAGGATGCAAAAATGAACACAATCCATATACAGAGAGAGAGAGAGGGAGCAGTGAAGCAGTGGAAAAGCATGCAGTGGCTTTGGTGTGCCGTCAGTATGACCCCTGGATTTCTTAGTATTAAAAAATGAAATCTTGATTTTATTGTATTTTGGTGTATTTTTATATTAATATAAAGCAAGGCCCATACCAACAAACAGATTGATCCCACCCTTCATAAATTCTACTTTAAATTCTAGATTGTGTCCTTATTCCAGATTTTATTCTTAGTTAACCTGGGAAAATGTTAACTAAGAGTAAACAGAAATCAGCATCAGCCTCCTTGAGAAGCAGCTGGGCTAGAGTGATGCACCATTGGACATCCTCAGGGTCCTAGTGACCTGGGAGTGGATAAGAATGGACCCACACTAATATAGCGTTAAGCTGTGGGGTTAAAAAGAGCAAGATACTTCCTGGTACAAGGGCGGCTTGACATGTGGATACCACTGACTGCACCGGCCTTCTGTGGAGCCCATCAGCAGTGCCTGTCCCAGAATGCACAGGGCAGCAGGCTGGCATACCTCCTGACGGCATGCCAGTCCATCTCACACCATCCACAGACCCACCGAATGCATTTCTACTTCACTAAACTGATTCTGTTATGCTTTCCTAGACACCTTTGTTATCCACTCCTGTATTTCCAAGGTTGTCAATAGTGCTTGAATAATAAGAAATAAGAAATAAACACATTCAGCAGTATATCAAACCCACCAATGTGCAGTCAATATGTATCTCTGCGACCCCAAAGTATTCTGGGTAGAACCATGAGCTTGCTTCCAGTCACACAAGTTTGTGCTTATTACATGGGTCTAGTGATGTAAATCGTTCATTTTCGGGATCATTAAGAATGGGCATCAGACGTGAAATGTGCCGCCCCCGACTCACGAATCACCGTCTTCCGGGTGCATCTGTCTGGCGGCGGAGACCATCAAGGACGATGAGCCGCTCCAGCATGCGCTGTTTTGTGACATGTCGAGCGCGCTCTGAAAAGCGGTGCATGGAGGTCAGGGGTGACGTGTCACTGGAAGTAAGAATATCTCTGCAATGGCAGAATCCTGCTTTTTCACTGTCAGCCTTGGGATGGAGTACAGACATGTTTTAGAGACACCCAACAACACTCTTCTTTTCTTTTTAACTGAGGGTGCGTAGTGAACATCCTAATGGTGTACAACAAAACGGAGGGTTTGCTATATTCCCTTTGAGAACATTACAGTTTTAAACAAAGTACGTATGGCGTTTGTCCACTTTGATAAAGCATAGTCTATAACCAAGGTTGCCCGGCTTCATTTCGTAATCGTTCAGAACAACCGCATTGTTTGTGGAGGCCAGTTTTTGAGTCTGTCGTAGATGGGGTTCTAGGTCTGTCAAGGCTTTCATTTTAGTTTCCCAGGCTTTGTTGGAGAGGCATATTGAGGAGATGCAATCTGCTCAGAGGGAGATGTCATTGTTGCCGATGTGAATAAAGCCTATTGAGAAACACATTACTCTCTGCAACATCTGGATTGTGTCGTTCACTGCAACCAGATTTGTCATGGGAGAGAACCTTAAGTAAATGCATGCACGATGGATCAATTCAATCCACACTGTGTTTCAGATGTTTACCACGTGCTATACAGTACAGTGAAATAAAGATCATTGAACGGTGCCTTAAATGCCACTAAACAATGGGAGCAAAGGGAAGTGTTTAGTAATAACAGCAACTGCAGCACTGTGTGTCTTGGCACCCGTGCCACAATCGCACTCCATCTCACCACGAGTTCCCCTTAATTACTAGCTGGTCACCACTGAATCAGATTCTAAGAGAGGCATCTTTGTCTTGCCAATTGGACCCCATAATGCGCATTTGAGGTCTGAGGGGTCAGAGCAGAGCTTTAAAGAAACACGTCCTTCAAAAGTAACAAGACACGCAACCATTCTTCCAGTTCTTCACAGTTTCTTTGGCCTTATGAAGGTCATTCTTCAGCCTTCTGTTTTCTTATTAAAAGCTCCTTTATGAGTGTCTAAATAAAAACCTAAAGCAACACGAAAGGTAGCCTGCAGAACAAGGCTGGCGCAGATTGAAAGGGAGACTGTGCCATATGAAGAAATCGCGGCAAATCGAAAGGGAAAAGGCCTCTAATGGTCTACAAAATAGGGCTTCTCTTCCAAGTCGCCCTGTTTGATTCTCAACCGATGTAAGACGTGGCAGTACCGGATTGACAGCGAGGATTAAAAGATATTTTCCTATTCAGTTGGAGTAAATTGGTTTCGGATTAAAGCTGATTGATTGCCATTCAGGTATACTGGAGTCAGTGAGAGACATGCAGCCAGAACACGGGAATTTGAGTGCAACTACCGTTGGATACCAACCCAGATAAAATCGATAGACATTCAAAGGCAGGTAATAATTACCCACGATTCTATAGCCTCTATATAAGTGAAGCACGTGCTGTTTCCTGTAAAGTAAATATCATATAAGTATGGAGGTGCACTTGGTTATAATGTATAGGTTCTTTTTAGTTTTTGATGCTTCTTAAGGTCTTAGTTCAAGTGTTTAAAATGTGTCAGAATAGCCACATGGAATTGCACAAGCACAGATAAACCCATTTATCTTTAATTATCATACTTTGTGCACAAATTGTATTTATTCCATCGTTCCTTACACTAAAATGGACTCCTGCACTTTTTTTACATTTATCAATCACAAATGCTCATTGTATATTTATCAAATGGACTGAATGTGACCATTGTCTTGTCTTAATTGTGTATCTACCGCATGTATGAGAGTCACAGGCAAATGGAGATTCCCTGTTTGTGTGAACATACTTTGGTTTAACATACTTTGCTTACAATGACATTTTGCATTACTTTTTTCAAGGTAGCAGTGCACCATTATAGCATTGTTAATTAGCTCGTGGAAGTTTAACAGAACTTAACAGAAATGTTCGGAGGGCAGAATGTAAAATGATTGGTTCAGAGAGGTAACCTCTGATTGGTTATCTCTCTGAACAAATCATTTTTCATTCTGCCCTCAGAACATTTTTGTGTAAGTAACACTTCCATGCACTGTTAATTAATTTGTCCATCCATCCATCCATCCATCCATCCATCCATCCATCCATCCATCCACCTGTCCATCCTCCATAACTCCTTTTCCAGTACAGGGACTGAGGGAGCCAGCAGTCCATCCCTGGAAGCACAGAACAAAAAGCAAGAACACTAATTAAGACAGTATTGAGTGCATCTCACATATAATAAACGGAAACTCTAAAAATATTTCAGTTCAGGTTGTGGGTGAATAAGCTGCAGATTTAAAAAACACGCACTCCTGCCATAATGGCTGTCTGGAGCTTGCGGGGTCAACTTGAACTTCTGCACCTTCATTATCCAGGACTAATATCAGCGGGCTGTTGGGTCGGTACCCTGCTTGTCTGCAGTAAGGAGATTGGTGAGGGAACAGTCACTCATATTTAGCTCCTGTTTAATTTTCAGTGGGGGGGGGGGGGGGAACATGAATGGGGGTGTTGTGGGCCGGCTGTCAGATCTGTGGATGCCACAGGATGCCAGAATATAAAAGGCTGGGTTCCATGCATGCGGGTAACTGTCAGCAGATCCAGGGAATTGAGTCGTTCATTTGCAACGCCGTTCCACCTTTGTGTTACACCAGAATCCCCCCCCATCTTGACACACTATCAAATCAATATGCCTGTGTTTTCTAGGCTAAAAGACAGCGTACGTTCCAGAAGTGCTATTTGTACATCAGAGGAGGTGCTTCGAGGTGCGTGATGTGCGGTAAAAAGATGCAACAAGCACTCTCTAGATCCACATCACGCAAATTTGAGGCACTTACTATCTCTCTCATGGGCCTGGACATCTCTGTGTCATCATGTGACAGTGCAGCAAAGGCGGGCTGTAGTATGCGATTAATCTACATTTCACCACTGCCATCGAGAACATACCTGAAGGGGAATTCTAGCGTTTCATTCTGTTTCCTCACCGGAATCTTCTGGAGCAACGTCAGTCTAAAATCACTGCATTTCTCCACGCCAGTGCTTCCGAAACTGGGCCACGGGCACCCCCAGACACTCTACATTTCTGCAAAAATGGCTGGAAGCTGTCTGGCGAAACGCATTTGGCAAAAAAGTGGACGGTATCGGGGTCCCCGCGGAGCAGGTTGGGAGACAATGATTTTTCACCTGGATGCGCTGGTAGATAACGGACCTAATGACTATCTGGTGCTAGTTTTTTTTTTTTGGGATGGGATTTGAACTGGGGCGGCATGGTGGTGCAGTGGTTAGCACTGTTGCCTCACACCTCTGGGACCCGGGTTCGAGTCTCCGCCTGGGTCACATGTGTGTGGAGTTTGCATGTTCTCCCCATGTCGTCGTGGGGTTTCCTCCGGGTACTCCGGTTTCCCCCCACAGTCCAATAACATGCTGAGGCTAATTGGAGTCGCTAAATTGCCCATAGGTGTGCATGTGTGAGTGACTGGTGTGTGAGTGTGCCCTGCGATGGGCTGGCCCCCCATCCTGGGTTGTTCCCTGCCTCGTGCCCATTGCTTCCGGGATAGGCTCCGGACCCCCCGCGACCCAGTAGGATAAGCGGTTTGGAAAATGGATGGATGGATGGGATTTGAACTGGTGACCATCTGAGCCACATACCTCCCCCCATGAAGTTCTTGGGTCACATAAGTAACTTAGCCTTCCAAACAACAGGTACCAAGTATATTGAGAGATGGTGACATCAGGGGCACTTAGGTGACAGTCCTCAGTCAAGCGAGTCTCTCTTTCAACTCACAGTTGGGCCTTCACAGGACACTCAAATCACACACCTAAACTCGCACACAAAGTCACATTCAGACCTTTAACAGCATTTCTCTTTAATTTAAAATTCTGACCTACAGATGCATCCACTCAAATATCCATTACCATCCAAAGATATCGTACAGCGACACTATATGCGTTCGTATTTTGACCTCTTACACCAAATGAATGACGCGCACTTAATAAGTTACATCATCTCCTGCCTCACCTTCATCTCGCCCATATGTGGCGCAGAGCAGTCAGTGGAAACAGCAGAAACGGCTGCTTTTCATGTCGTCCGTCCCCTTGCTCCGTGGCTGAGACGTCCGGGCCTCGACTCCCCTGGCCACCTGTCGAATCTTCGGCCGCGTCATTCGGAACTGCGAGCTGGTCTGGGTCGGCTGCTGTCCAGGAGGTCTGCTTCCTAAATTACTTACATCTGTAGCGTGATTTATTTTTTTCCGGGTGACCTTGCGTTTCTGTAACCTGCTGAGAACATGCAGTGAAATCGTTAACAAACGTCCCTTCCCGTTCTCTGTACCCTCGGCGGCCACCAGAGTCAGGCTCCATAATCTGTGAATGGGCCATCCTTGGATATTATTACCACAGGCACTGGTGGGGAGCTAAACGTGTCTTTTATACCAAAATCCTCCTGTATTTAAGAGCCATAGAACATAATCCAATCCATCGGTCTCCTACTCTAACTTTCCGGTACAGGGTGATGGGGAGTCTGGAATCTGTCCCAGGGGATACGGGGCACTTTAGTAAGGGTGCCAGTCCTTTGCAGGCTGCACACACAATATTTACAATTTAGAGATTCCAGTTCAATAAACTGCATGTTTGAACTGATGGAAGAAATCAGAGCAGCCAGAGATGAGAATTTGCAAACCCCCCCCACTGCTTTGAATGTCCATCCCTGCAGGTGGGACCCAACAGTATGACCCATTGCACCACCCATTTCAATGCTATGACTATCAAAAATCACCAAAAAAAAAATATTAGAAATGTTTCAACGAGCTTCTTGTCTATTTTGTGCCCCAGTTGGTGATGGGCTCCAGACCCCTCTGCAATCCTGACCAGGAGAAGCAGTTGGACCAAATATTTACTATCCTGTTACTTGGCCATTGCTTTCATCATGAGCACCTAACAATGTATCCATTTTAGGCAGAGGGATATTTCACTTGGGCAGCATTGTGACACAGTGGTTAACACTGTTGCCTCAAACTTCAGGGACAAGTGGCTCTGTGGCAGATACTGCAAAGCATGCTGCTCCCCTCGACGCAGTGGCAGAGGAACAGGGAACCTACAGGGATTTGGTCAGGGGCTGAAAGCTGTGCATGTCTGCTGCAGCTATCCATGACTTCCTACCTGTAAACAGCTGAATCTGGAGGGTTATATGTCACCACACCAGAAGCAGCAGGGCTTAGGTGTAGGATCATACTGCTCAACTGCCGAACGTGAAAACAGAGCTAAATGGATGTCGAGAGAATTCCTTTTTTCCACTCAACGAACGTCTCACGGCGTTTTCAGAAGCCGCGCTCCTGTAAACAATCGGCACGATCTGCTAACTTTGTTCTCTGCCTTTGTCGAGCTGGGACCGCGGGAGGCTCCCTCAGCCGACGTCTCACGTGCCTCTCGAACTGTGTTGTGCTCCCACGCGGATCGCGAGCGCCGCTTTCCGCAGCCGAGAGCAGGTCTCTCCCGTGTCAGTCTCTCTAACGACGCAGCCTCAGATGTAGCCCTCACCGGTTCTCTCCACCCCTCGTTTACGAAAAAAAAGATGCCTCTAATATTCAATCCCCGGCATCAAAACAACTGAATAAAAAAATGCAACGTTAGCGCTAATAACTTGGAATTTATGTAACTCTTTTTATCTGGGGTCTTTGAGCATGCCGCAGTCAGCATCTAACTTCATATGTCATATTACCCATAATGCCTTGTCCTCATGCTTGCTCTACAGTGCTGGTGACAGCGATAGGCCCACTGAGCAGAATGTGTCCCCTTGTCTAAGATTAAACCTCCTTCCTAAGCTTCAAACCCCCCCCCCCATGCTGGATGTATATATAGAGCATGTCATGCTTCTCCAGCATGCTGTAAGATACATGGTTAACAGGTGTAATGGCAGCTAGATTGTGGAAACCCTTCATCACTGCCCAGCGCGCTACACACAAGACACATGCAGCTGGGCTAAAGCGAGGCCCTGTGCTTAGGGCTGGATAAACATCTCTGGGGCCTGTAGGCTGGGGTCCCAAGCGGGCCACTTGAGCTAAGGAGAAACAAGAGAGAATTATAGAGATAACCACAGATGTCATTTGGGTAGGGGAGGTGTAGGCAGCAAAATTTATCGAGGCAGGACGGGGCCTCTGTTTTCCTGGGTGGGGCCCCCGTTTTTGCCTGGAGCCAATGCTGCAGCATATGCATTAATCCACCCCTGCCTATGCTTTCAGTTTTATATATATACTTTTTGTGGGAGCCGTTTTATTGGGCCAAAATGACTCACAGGTGCTGGGGTAGGTTTTCCTAATGGCAGCTGCCTGGGCTCGTCTCCGGCCCGGGGCAACGCAAGGCCAAGGTCAGCTTCTATGTGGTCGAAGGAACAAAATACATAATTTTTTGACTGCCGTTCTATACCTGGCACTCCCTCGCTAAAAAGAGAAACAGACCGAGCAGTAAATTATAATATTATGATAAATACACTTGTCCCCATATTCCATGAATTTATTTTTTGTATTGGCTATCCTTTTTATGCCTATTTACTGGCTATTTTTCAGCCATTTGCGGCTCTGAGAGCATGCGACGTGTCTAAGGTGAGGCCCACAAACATTAAGACCTGAGCAACACCGGGACACTCTACACGGAGAACCTCCTCCGCATCAGAACCGCCACCGGGGGGCAACATGAACGTCAGCGAAATCCCCCACAGCCTTGGAGAAGGTGAATCGGGTGTCTTCCCTTATGGAGGCGCAAGCGAGTGCAGGTTGGGCGTGCAGGTGAGAGGAGGCACACCTCCCTGACACGTTACACACACACAGTCACCATGCGATGGCGTTCACCATGAACCGTCCTGGATTTGAAATGGGAAAATAAAATGCAGCGTACTCTTTATACGCTTAAAATATACAAACAAGCACAGAGTTACATGGGGCAAACATTGCCCATTAGCAAAAGGACTTGACAGCGCCAATCTCACGTCCCCCCCCCCCCCATCCCCCTTTTCGGTGCCACACAAAAAAAATGTCTCCTCTTTTAAGTGCAAAACCATAACATTACCATTTCCCAGAGTGCTTTCTGTTTTAGTCTGCTTTCTAATTAGAGTGGTGATAACAGTACCATTGATTGGCATTATAAAAGAGTGACTTTGGCTCCATCTGTCCCAGGTGAGCTCCGTCACTTTCCCTCCCCCCTGCGTGTTCCTCTTCACCATTTCAGAGCATTACCTCCCCCCCCCAGCCTTACTGTTCCTCAAAGTTTCCATCAGAGGAATTAATAAAGATAAAAAGCCATTATGAAAAAAACAGCCTCTGACACATCTTATCATTACAACCTTTTATCAAAAGTACAAACTATACAAGTAAGTTTTTTTTTTTCCCTCCCTCCTGCCTCCGTCTTACCCTCTCTCTCCTCGCTTTTCTCCCACAGTGTTTCAAAACAGGAGAGAAAAAGGGGAGCGAGAGGGAAAAAAGAGAGATTGAGCTCTGCCAATGGAGCGAATGCGCTATTAAATCTGGCTTCACTACAAAGGTTAGCAGATCCAACTGTCAATACTGTCAGAGACGAGGAGTCATGGGTGGGGGGGAGGTGGAGGAGGCAAGGGGGTACCAGGCTGGCGGGGGGGTGGGGGGGGGCGCAGGAGGGGCGGGTTGCTTTGTGAGAAAGAGATACTTTGATATTTTGGAATGTTAGAAGGGTGAGTGTGAAAAATTGGAGGTTGGGGATCTAATTACCCGGCCATAATTGGGGGCTGGGGAATAGGCTGCCATCCTCTCAACTCACTGCAGATCAATTATGTTAAGAGAACATCTGTAAGTAGAACTTAATGAGGTCCATTAGAGCAACATGTACTGCCTTCTCTAACAGTGCTTGTCAGCTTCTTGGATGAGTTGGAGGAGGCTGCTGAATAGGGACCTGGAGGAGAGCTTAAATATGGGAAGGAGGTGAGGCAGCCCGCTTAGGTCTGCCTCACACAGCAGCGGGGCGCAGAGAGAGAGAGAGAGAGAGAGAGAGAGAGAGAGAGAGAGAGAGAGAGAGAGAGAGAGAGAGAGAGAGAGAGACAGGGGCAGGTGGCGGCTTGCTGTCCCAAAGACCACTTCTGAAAAGAAGCCTTGCACCATGGCCATCGCTGTGACCTGTGGTGACGCTGCCACCCCCCTGAATTAGACCCCCCTCCGTCAATTCAGAAATCCCTGCCGAACCGAACCTGCCCTGGTATCTGTATCGACTTAGTTTAACTTTCCTCATTTCACGCGATAAACAACAAGGGGATGGACAGAATCGGCGAAAGAGGAAGAGGAGGAGATGAAAACAGAGGGATGACTGCTTAGACCACATTCGTTTGCTCTTCGTAAACGAAGCAGGAAAATCTTCACCGCTTGTCCGTTTTTTTTCCGCCCAAAACTTCAACTCCCGGGAAAGTCCAGGCAAACACTTAACAACTTCACATCTCTTCTTCCCGCCGAAGCCCCCCCTTTGAGAAAAGGTAGGTTATTTATTTCCCTTTGTGTGCCGCTGGATTGGTCCGCGTTACCGGAGCTTCCCATATTTGGAGGAGGGGGATTTTAAAAAGGAGGATTAAGCAGGTGCTTCTATGAAAATGAAAAGTCCTGACGGGGAGCTAAAGGCGGCCCGGGATAGTCTAATCGGAGCAGGAAATAGCTCTTTACCACGGCCCTTTTGGGAAAAAAATCCCCTTGAGACGGAGTAATTAAACTCTTAATTTACTCACGGGAGAAAAAGAAACAGCTTGTCGTGCGCGAGACAACCTTTGGCTGCGGTGGCAGCATTAAGCCGGAGATTTTTTTTCACTCTATGTTTGTGCCCCCCCCCTCCATGTCTATTGGGAGAGAGAGAGAGAGAGAGAGAGAGAGGGGGGGGGGCAACGAAATAACAAGCAGACTTTCGCTGAGCGTTAATGATGTCCTTTTGCGAGGGTGGTCAGCGGAAACCGATTATATTCCCGGCTCCCGTAGGCTGGATCGCGGCCATGATCACCTCCTCCAAATCCACCCGGGTACTTTACCTTCACTCTCTCCCCTCTTCTTTCAATATGTTTTCCTCTGTGAATAATTCATATGATTATAAGAGCGAAGGAGGGCATAAATGGGAGAGGGGGTTAGATCCCCCTTCATCTCTTCTCCACCCCCCCCCCCCATTTTTTCCTCTGTTGCACGGTTTAAAACATCTGAAAATTGCGCGATCGGGAAGATAGCCCACTCTAGAATAATTTAATTCATGACAAAACCTAATTACTCGCAGGTAATACCCTGTCAACTTTAATGCATTTCATCACTAATAATGAAAAGAGTATTTCATGACCCGTCTAATCGCCGTTACATTTTAGGCTGGGAATGAATGGCGTGGAGCACATAAGTTAACCACCGGTTCTGATTTTCTCCTTTAAAATGTGCCATGGCATCTAATTTAGCCGTTTCTCTTTCTTCTTTTCATGTCTATGAAAAAACGCGGAGGTCTACACACCCAGCACATGGAGCGCCCCTGCTCTCAAGGAAAACGGAGGCGGGGTGGAGGGGGGTATACTTCACATGAGCTCTGGAATAATAGCAAATGGACACTTAGGTGCCTGAAACTCCGCGGGATGACGGGGCGTCCCATTAAAGGGGGCTCGTCCACCGGAGGGCTGCTAGCACCTTGGAGGGGAAAACTGAACTGCTACCAACGGGCTGATGTCACTAACGACTGTGGCCGTACGCTGTGGTTTAATTAAAGCAGTGGGGTTTTACAAAGACACACTGATCAGTGGCGGCAAATCGCACAAGTTCCACTAAAGGGAAAAGCTTTATACTGTAAAACTAGGGAGAGGGGAGATCAAATAGCATCTTTCCATTATGGTAATTAATTTAATAGCGCTCATTAGCCTCATAGTTTGCCTGCAACTTCTCTTTCTTCCTCCCGTTCTGCATGCAGATACGTGCAGTTCCTCTCTTCCTCCTTTAAAAAGCTTGTTCAATTGGCTGGGAAGAGGAGAGCAGCGTTAGTGCTTTGGAAGGCGGGGAGTGCATCCGCCTGTTGGGAAAGATGCATTGGTTTTTGCTACATTAACACAAACGCAGGCTTATGTTGCAGCTAGAAACGGAATAGTTCGCTCAGCTCAACACGTTTACCCGACGTCACGCTGAAGTTGGGCTTAACAGTGAGTTGTTCAAAATATGCTTCTTCTGATCTTATGGGAATCATTCGATATCTGCTCTGGAAGAACATTGACATTCAGCTATAAATGAAATTATGCTCCATGTTATTAATAGTAAATTCTCTAGTGATGGTGTATGGCGGACTTAATTCAGAAAGATAACACTTTAAATCCATGTAGCGTTTATGATGTTTCATAGAGGACGTTAAATATCAAATCTATTGAAATATTTAGCATAAAATCAGATCTTGATAGCTACAGAAATTGGGTTATGTAATTATAACGCTAAAAATATGAAAACAAGTGGTTTCATCACATTGAAGTTTTTCTGCATAGCAAATGTAACATTCGACTAGAATGAAAATGCAAGGGAGGGTGTGTGATAAACTTGGCCTTAAAACCACCCGCTCTGTGTCACCGTTTGCTTATTTTGGACGATTCGGAAAGGAATTAATTTACCTCCCAAGACACTGTATAATGTAATTATGTATAATGAAATGATGAATGACCGATGATAGCTGTAACATATGGCGTGAATGGGACATTTACTTCTGCATGTGAAACTTGTTACGTGTGGATTTTACAAGAGTGTCGTTTTAAATTTCACCACTGTGTGATTTATATATGTGTAGTGTTTGCTATTTCACACGTAATGCACTTTATAAGCTGTACTTTCTCTATTCTGCTTATGATAAAAGCCTACATTTAAATATAAAAACAATTCACAGCCTTTAATAATATCAGCCTAATTTTAAAACCAAAAGTTAAAAGCGCCATTTAAATACTGACACCTAAACCCCTCGATTAGATAATAACTTAGGTCACGTGAATATTTGTCAAAATAAATTGGGGGTAAAAATGTTATATTAATTATCTATGATCCAACAAAATTAAGACAAATTTACACACCTCAAAAAAATACACTGCTGCAGTTTCCGCGTGCATTTCTGCAGCAAACTGTTTGTGAAAACCGCATCAAATTCATTTTCAAATTCATTGTCTGTCAATGGTGAAATTAACGATGAAGCAGACAGTTGAGACTGACGGCCAAGCAGTGTGCAATGGAAAAATATGTTTAAAATATACAGTATATAGGGCACCTGTGAGGTACTAGACGTTTACTCTGCAGGTGTGCATGACCTCAGGCATGTTTGAACGGGTCAGAGTGTCCCTTAAGTGGTACAGGGTTAAGACAGGGGTCTCCCACATAAAGCGCGCCTGACACTGTCTCGTGCACGTGGAAAACACAGCAGATTGAGGAAAAGGCGTTTATCGAGAGTGTCAGGGCGTCGCAGGGGTGCTGTATTCAGGCATGTAGCCTAAAGTTAAAGCATAAAAACGTCCTGGACCGTTTTACTTGTAATTAAATGAATAAAAACTTTTTAATGGATTATTATGTACACTAAAGTGTTCTTTGTGTAGAGGTACATATTTATTCGATTGAAAAACGAAAATTTCCCTAATCATGTAAAGATCGATGTGAATTAAACAGTATTAATATCAGTGCGGTTTAAGCAATTTTATTTCTAACTTATCCAGCCGTATTTACTGGCAATCCGTCGCTTCGATTTTTGCTATTGATTTTTCTTTTTCTCCAAGAAGTGAGACAGACGGGGGGGGGGGGGGGTATTTCATTGTGTGTTTGTTTATTTAATGAAGCAGTTCAATAAAACAGTTGAAACCTCTCACGAATTAAAATGCATACCGTGACACGAAAGTGTCGCATCACAGAAACGCCAAGAGCTCGTGTGGTGTTTGTATGAAAACCACAGCTTTCATTTCAATGCTGTGTGGAAAATTAATACAGTCATTTTACTGCCCTCCACACCGTGCATCACGTTTATCCCTGGTTCATAACTGCTTTCGCTGCAATTATTATAGACACGATATACTTGCAAAGAAATTTGGTTATTTTCTCACGTGTATATTCTGTGTTTAATACGCAGAGGTTATGTGATAAAGTTAACTGAGTATGGAATTTAGCTATAAAATGCAGCTGAAGCTGTTAAGGTTTCACTTACAATTCCTGATCCGACAGCCGTGAACTGCGCGTCCGGCCCCTCATAACCGACAGTCCACCCGAGTCCAAGACGGGATAATGCCCCCCGTCCTCCCCTCCTTATACCATCAATTGATCCTGTAATACCGCGAGATCTTTTGATATCAACCCATACAATGAGACCATTAGGTTGCCCTAAAACATTACCAGGCTGCGTTTTTCATCAGTAAAAGCTAAATATCTGACCGAACACAGAAATTGCTGTCTCACTGCAGTAGGTACACGGGACAGCAATACATCAGTGGTTTAGCGCATTTGGTGCCGTGGGTGTGAGTATGACGGTATGGATGAGTGAGAGGGTGTGTGTGTATTGGGGAGAGAGGAGGGAGAGAGGGAGGGAGGGAGGGAGGGAGAGAGAGGGATGCGTGTGAGAGTGCACTCGCCCGTTCGCATTACTCGAGTTCGCGGTAATAACTGAATGACCTTTTCTATGCCGTGTTATGTCTCACCGGTGAGGGATCGGGCTTGTAGATAATAAAGGCCGCTTCTCTGTTGAACATCTCTCAGTCACCGATGGGTAAGTTGCTCTGAGCCCATCAGAACTAGCACGGCTCCGGATGGAAACTGGACACCTGTAGCTGGCTGCAGAGCCCCCGGTCGCGGACCCATGCGGACCCCGTTTCTAACTTAAACAGCGCTTAACCCCCGAGTAGGGCAATGCCGATTTTGTGAACTTTTAGCTCAGTGGGGATATTGTTGAAAGGTGCACTACGGTACCTGTTTTGAACTGAGTCCTTTGCATAACTTGGCTAATAAGGTGAGTAAAGTGCAGCCGATGTTTTTTTCTCTCTCTCGTACGTCTGACAACAAGTAATATGGTTTACTACGTCAATTTTTGTAAATTAATAAAATGCATTTCATCTTGTATTTTCGAGAGGTCAATCTAAAAATCGAATCAAACAAATTTAAGTGGTGATATATTAACATTAGTCTTGAGCGTGTGTGTCTAGTTATGGCTTATTGTTGTCAGTATATTGTTTGGTATGATTTCCCGCAGACGTCAAAATGAATGGCTGCAATCACATTTCAGCTGTCATGTACAGCATCAACTGTGTTACGATTAATGTGGCGATGGCACTTATAAGCTTCAGAGTGTGTGGATGTGTGAATCGCTTCAAATGCTTTTAATGTTTAACACCTTATTCTTGTACCGAGTTCTGGTGCCCATCAAGGCTACACCACACAAGTTGTCCGAAAGGTGTATTGCTACATAAAGTCATGCTGTCCTAGTAAGCAGAATAACAGGCTATAATGTTCATTTTGTGCAGCAGTTTTTTTCCGGTAGTTTACAATCACTTGAGAGCGAGTCATCCGAGAGAGAGTCCTATAGGAAAAAAGCAGTTTTACAGTCTTACCAGTGACGCTCTTAAAGTCTTTGTTGCGGGATTGTCGCGTTTTCCCGCATTCTGCTCCGTGTTTAGGCTTTTGGTCAAATTTTCATTTCGGTTATGCAGTTTTTGTTTGTCCCCCGATCAGACTCTTCCATCGTGCCCTCAGTCGTTCCTGTGAGCGAGGGGCATGGGGGATTATAAGATCGCGGCGCCGTGGAGGGGGTATACATGTGCCTTTGTCCTCCACTGTCATTCGCTCAGCTTCACTCGCTTAGGCAGACACCGTTGCTGCGGCTCCCGATCGCCGGGCGAGCTTTACGTGAAACCTGCTGTCCTCCCTTCCTCGTATCGTTGGTCGTTTTCTTTTCCTTCTTTTCATCTTTTTGTTTTTTCCCATTCTTGTTCTTCCTCCGGTGGTGAGGTGGATCGTTACCCGGAACAATAGCGAGCCACCCCCGGCGTGAGCGCATACAGCTGCTCATTTTGTCCCGGAGAGACGCGGATCTCGGGTCCTGGTCGCGCGGTGTTTTTTTTTTTTTTTTTTTTTTTTTTTTTTTGCTTGTTTGTCTTTTTGGTTCGGAGGAGACGGACTGCTGGAGCAAGTCAACAAATGCAGAAAAGGGAGAAAAGTTTCGGTAAGATGTTCATGTGCGGTTTTCACTTTAGAGTATTGCTTCTTAAAAATCAGCTTTACGATGTGTCGACCTTAGAAATGCGAAATGCCACTTTCCCAAAAAAAATAAACTTGGGATCACGGCATTAATTTTTGCTGAAGGTTAGTTATATAGTAGTAATATCGCCTTGGGTGAATAATAGGCAACATAAGTTTACATCGGTTATGCATACATGCCTGAGAGTGTGAAAGTCTTTTTTATAATTTTATTTTTTTGCTTGGATCTTCGCGTTCTGTAAGCGAAATGCTCGGACTCTTTTGCGATGGCAGCGCAAAGTTTTCGGACAAGCGATACTTTATCAGCCTAAACGGGGGGGGGGGGGGGGGGGACCGCAGAGTGCTCTGCCGGTGACTGTTAAAAATATAACGTTTAGTACTTGAGACGAAACGACAACTCGAAAAGTGATCCCCCCTCATTTTCTACCCCCCCCCCCATCTATCTCCAGTCGCTTTTTATTATGCGGGGGAGCTCGGCCGGGCAATCGGTTTGCTGTAGCAAATCTCAGCATTGTCGCATTGGCCTTTGCAGAGCGCTGGCACTTTGCTGCCATGGTAACTGTAATTAAACTGATAAGAGTGGGGGAAATGTCAGCATCCCTGAGTCCCGCGGCTCTGATGAGCAGACGGTGGAATTAAATTGCTTCTCCGCTCCGTCACCCGGTACGCGAGTGCGTCTCCGCACCTTGCAACAGCTCAAAGTGCATTTTCGTCTAAACAGCGATCGCGCTCAATTTATTGTAAAATAAACAAGGGGTTTGGGGCTAACTCCAAGTGAGCATTTAAAATGCTGATTTAGAAAGCGATATCCTCTCCCCACCCTTAAATAAAATTTTATTTCGCAGTCTCTAATTTTATTTATTTGGTATATAGGCCTTATTGTAATATTAACAGAGTGCTGTTTGGATAATGTGCGGCATTGCTGTTAAGATGCGTAATGGAAATTTGTATTTGCAGACCCTATGGGTTTAACTAAAACCCTGCGTTTATAGCTGAGGGGACTTGAAACTCTTTCCTTTGTTAATGAGTTGCGGGTACTTCATTGTGTTAAACAGCGGAGCTGAGACGGTGCGGATGAACGATACAGAGCAAGGATGGACAAAAGAGGCAATCAACCATGGTTTCTGCTTACAATCCAATCCAGCCAATTAAAAGCTCCCCTTTTATTAACAAAACGAAATAAAATAGTGTGCTGTTGCTAATGTGATAGCGTTTAAATTGTGTTTCCTTACTATCATTTTGACTTGTTATGTATATTTTACTGCTGAAACTTAAGTAAATATCCTGTTTTGAAGGAGCCAAACACCAATCATATACCATACTTTTCAAAGTTAGTAATTTAAATCTTAAATACGTATACTGTACGGCGCATTGTTCTCATATTATATGGACAAAACTGTTCAGATTTGTAAAGGCAGTCATTTGCTAAATTAGTTCCATTAATACAAAACAGCTTCTTAGCAGTGTGAAATGAAGGATCCGCTGAGTTAGAATCAGTGTATTTAGTTAAAAACAGCTTAAGATGATAAGCACAAGGATTTAAATACAGCTTATAGGCCTACATTAGATGGTATTATGTGTGCTGAGCAGTCAGTGTTTATATATATAATGGAAAACATTAGGCCCATCCAGGATGTATTATTTGTTTTCCGGGGGTTATCAAAATGCTGCAAAATTAAGGTTCTAGTTTCCAAGGAGTTTAATATTAGAGAAAGATCTTACTGCTACACGAATTTGCACAATGTATACAGGTGCTCGTATCCTGAAACCTAAATTTGGTAACGTGACTTTTGTATAAACAT